>NC_045428.1:260418606-260753606 GCF_902635505.1 Sarcophilus harrisii
ATTGAGATTTTAACTTTCCAATCTGTTCTTTGTAGTTTTGTGAAATCTTATTGATAAATTGAGTATTTTTATTTTCATGCATTGTTCATTTTTGTGTTGTTCATTTTTATTTTTGTGCATTGTTACTTCTACATGATTGAGCTTGGGGTCTTTTTAATGGAAAATATATTTTGATATATTCACTAACCTAATCTTCCATGGAGATTTTCATTTTTCATGTAATCACAAAGAAGAAAAAAATGTCATCCTTTCTTTTATGTGTAGGGTGACTAAATACTTCTTATCTTTGAGTCTTGTTCTGGGCAGCTTTTTGACAGATCATTGTGAACAGCATGGTTGAGTCAAATATTTCTACTTTGATATTCAACTAACAATCTTTTGTTGTTATTGTTGTTATTGAATACAACTAAGACTGAGCCAGATTGCTTAATGTCTCCTTGTGAATTTTGTTATCTGAAGTTCTGACTAAGGTTCAAATATTCCATTTCCTACTCAATTTCCAAGCTATTTATATATGTCTTGCCTTGTGTGCAGTGTTCATTTCTTATCTATTTTGTTTTGTCAGGCTTTATCTCTAAGCCTATCAGCATAGCAGCACTCATAACTGCTGCAGATTTTCTTGGAGCTCTGGAATAGTTCTTATAATTAAGATGCAATCATTTTGTAAAAAGCAAATGCATGAAATATTGGGCATGAAACAACTTTATTTTTCCAATCAAGGAATCAGAATGACCCCTTTGAAATAGCCCTGAATAGTTTAAGGGTGATTACATCCCCTTATTGAACTTTTTAATGTAGGATGATTTGGAAGACTCTTGAAAACAGTGAAATTTCAGCATTGCAACCATTGTTTATTTATTCAATAATGTTAAATTCAAGGATAGCTCAACTGTTCTGCAAAATGTTTGACTTTCTTTATTTCTGGCAGATCAATGTTTCTTCTAGTCTACAAATGTATAACACATACAGCAGAGACTTAATGATTTTTATATTTTCTTGACATAACCAGAATTAGTCTAGATGATGGATCATTTAAAAACTGGCACAAAATCTTCCATGCTCACAAGTAGTAGAAGATGAACAGATGGCATGACAAAAAGTGATTAAAGATCACCAGTGGGAACTGCCAAGTAAGACCTCTTAGGTTCTTTACTGATTGATATCTAAACCTACTTTCAATTATTCCATTCAGTTCACCTTGAAGTACTTGACATGCCAAGATATATATACAAAAGACTACTTCATTTATGATTAGTAGATTTTCAAATGCATTCATATGATCTTGGTCACTTAACTTCAAGTTTCTGCATTTATATACAAGGATGCTGGACTAGAATCAGATAATTTTAAACTAGGGTCCATCAGTTATTGAGTTTGTCACTGCTATTGTTGTTATTTAACATGGTTCTGTGACAGTATTTCAATGTCATTGGTTTCCTTTGTAACCTTGACTATTTTATTTTATATATTTAAATTATTTTTTAGAAAAGGCTTTATTGACAAAGGGGTCCATGACAAAAGAGAGAGAGAGAGAGAAAGAGAGAAAGAGAGAGAGAGATAACTTCTGAACAAGATGACCTCTAAAGTACTATCCAAATCATAATCTATGACTT
Source organism: Sarcophilus harrisii (assembly GCF_902635505.1). Classification (NCBI taxonomy): domain Eukaryota; kingdom Metazoa; phylum Chordata; class Mammalia; order Dasyuromorphia; family Dasyuridae; genus Sarcophilus; species Sarcophilus harrisii. The sequence continues at coordinate 260,420,220 of NC_045428.1, forward strand.
TATGATCTAAAGATTCTTCAAAATCATTTTTCTTCATTTCACCCAAAAACTATAGGAACTAAGAATTTATGTATCTTACTCACAAATTTTAAACATTTATTGAGTGACTGATTAGAGGATGGATTCAAATAAAGAGAAACATGAATAAGAGAGGCCAGTTAGAAAATTAATGCAAATAGTTCAAGTAAGAGGTGAAGGAGATCTGAACTATGGACATGGAAAAAATTTTGTTTTCCTACCTATATTCTTTATTAAAAATGAATTAATTTCTCAGAGGGGAAATTGCCACCATTTCTGCATATGAGAACTCAGTGGCAATCCAATCTTAATAAGGTTTTGTATCGAACAGATAAACATTTTAGAAAGGCTCATACTAACAATTATAGTTGTACCCCACATTTACATGTTTTTAAGATTTCCCAAACATTTCCTTAAAAACAATTCCATGAAACAATTGGTTGACCTTGTTTCTGTATAATAGTGATGCTCTTCTACAATATCTTAAAGAGAAGACCACTATTGGAGTATGTAACATAGAAGAGTTAGTTGTCTGTTTGGCCCAGCTTTGAATGCTTCTTCTCTGAACAGTCTGCCAACCTTACCATCCCTCCATCATGATTCAGTTCTTCCAGATGCTCTTTTCATAATAATTATTCTCCTACCCTACAATAGTTATTTTTAGCTTGTTACTTTTCCTTGCATATTTATATCATTCTGTTCTTAATTGTTTTTTAAATTTATTTTTATTGTGAACTTAATCATTTCAAACCTCAAACTTTTCAGTAAACAACAATAACAACAACAAAAAGCAAAGGCATCTAGGGAATAGATGTCAGAGATACAGCCAAAACATGTCTTAGCACTGCTTTTGTTGACAAGATCGTTTCTTGGACATTCAGTTGTTAGTCACAGGAGAATCTCTTTGATAGACTCATGGTTATTCTTTGATTAAAGTAATTTAATTTACATATTTCTGATTGACATTTTATATATATATATATATTATTTCATAATATGTCTTTAAGTTAAAATACATTGATCCAAGAGCAGATGCATCCTATTCTTTATAGCATTTTCTAGATTCCTGGGATAGAATGTATGATCTCCTCTTAAAAACCTAGCTTCCTTTATGAGTTAATTTTAAAGACAATATTTCGATAAGACCACTTCCTTCAGTAAAGAAAACTGGACTCAATGCTCAATTAATAATAATTTCATTTGTCTTGGCATCCCTTTGTATTTATTTTACATACACATGTTGTTTTCCCTTACAAAATATATTTTTCAAGTCCAGAGAATTTCATTATTTTGTCTTACCTTTTCTACTTTACAATAGTAGGCATTTCAGTGGAAACTTGATGAATAAATGAATGAATGATCTTTTAGAACTTATATTTCAAAGGCATAGCTTTTGAGAGTTTAGTGTCTGTCACACCAGAGTGTGACATCAGAGAACTTTAGTGGTAATGATCACTACTGACTTAATGCCAAAACATCTAGATTGAGAATGAAAAAAAAAAATCACTTATATCATTAGAGAAGTTTAGATATATCACCTTGGGGACAGAAAAAAAATTCAGAAATTGACCATATTTTTCTTTTACTTTTCTCCTAGCTCTGGTATTATGAGACACAATCTTTGTCATAAACCACTGCTCTGTAGTAAAGTATCTAAAAATATTGGGGATGAGGGAGGAACCAAGATTAGAAGACACAACTTAACTGATCTTTCTTAATATTGTTCTCCAATAATGTTTCAAGTCAAATTTTGGAATGACAGAGATAACAAAAGAAAAGAGTAAAATATTTTTGATCTAAGAATTTTAGGAGGCCCATAGGAAAGTTCTGTAACATAGGAATTAAAATTATCTGGCGAAGAAGCATAATAGCCCAGCAACAGAAGCTCCAGCAGTTTGGGAAATTCAGAGCTGGGGGTCAGAGATATTCTGGATCACAACTGATAGATAGAGATAAGGGCTGATGGCCCATCTTTCACAAGGGAGAAGGAGCTTTGGTTCCAATTCCAGGACTAAGAGGAGCATTAGTGCTTGTGACTGAAGGAGACCAGAAAATTAGTGAGTACATTTTCCCTGGGACGAAACCAAGCACCAAAAATTTTCAGACTCCCCAAGTTACCTCGGAAAACAATGCAAAAAAAGCTTGAAACATTGAATAGCCCCTCCCTCTTTCCAAGTGAACAAAGGCCAACTTTTTAAATTAAAATTCAAAGTCAAGAAATAGGCAAGAAAAATGAGCAAATAACAATAGCAACAAAAATAATATGACCTTAACAAATTACTATGGTGGCAGAGAAAAACAAGACATAAACTCAGAAGAAGATATCAATGTGAAAGCAGCTACAAAATGTCTAAGAAAAATACTAATTGGATACAAGCTCACCAAGAATTCCTAAAAGAGTTAAAGAAAGAGAAAAAGTCGTAGAAAAAATTTAGGAAAAAGAAATGAGGGTGATACAAGAAAATTATTAAAGAAAGGATTAATATCTTAGTAAAAAGAGGCACAAAATGAGGGGAAAGTTTAAGAAAAAAAATTACAAGACTTCTCTGTGAACTAATGAAGAAGTGACAAAATCAAGGAAGACAATATGCACAGTAACAGCAACTTTTTAATGATGGTCAACTGTGAAAGACTTAGCTACTCTGATCAATACAATGATCTGAGATAATACTAAAGTATTCATGATAAAAAAAATGCTATCCACCTCCAGATAGATGAACTCAGAAAGCAAATATAACTTTATTTTTCTTGTCTTCTAGCTAATATAAAAACATGCTCTGCATGATTTCACATGTATAATGGATAGCATATTGCTTGATTTCTCAGTGGGTGGAAGAGTAGGTGAGGAAAAAGGAGATAATTTAGAAATTTAAATTTAAAAAACTTTAAAATGAATACATTTTAAAAGAAAATATGGAATATTTATTTTTCTTTATAGAGAAATATCTGTTTTTAATAGTTGGCTATGTAATTGATTCATTAGATAGTATTATAACTCCACATGAACTCTGCTCTTTGGTATCCTTTGCTTTTTGGCAAATACTATGAAGATTAATTTAATATATATTTTACAAACGGCTTAAATCTCTTTTAAAAATCTGAATAATTATCTTTCAATATCAAATGTGTTTATAATATATACTGCTAAAAATTATTTAAGCATTTATTTTAAATTAAACTTTTCCATAAAAAGCAGGCTGAACATAGACGTGACTATGCCTGAAAATGTACATTTTAAAGATTCTCACTTGAAAGTGTATGATTCTTTAATTCTGGAGACATAGCAAGACCTGAAAGTATTTTTCCAGCACCACAAGTTACATTGTTTAAATATAAATAGCTGTCTTTTATTGCAATCAAAAACTTTCTTTTTTTTACAAAGGTTTTCATGCATCAAGTTCATTCAATTATTTGCTATATTATTATTTTATTTTTAAAATACTTTTTAATTTATTTTTAAATGCAAGTAAAAATAATTCTTTTTTTTAAATTTGGAGTTCCAAATTATCTCCTTTCCATTACTCCTTGCTCATTGAGAAGGCAATCATTCAATATAGACTAGTCAAGAAAAAATATGTGTCAGTATTAGCCATGTTGTAACAAAAAGAAAGACAGGCAAAAATCATTTTAAAAAGACAAGAAAAATAAAGTAAAAAAGTATTCTTCAATCTGAATTCAAACTTCATCAATTCTTTCTTTGAATGTAGATGGCATTTTTCATCATAAATTCTTTGCAATATCTTAGGGCACTTTATTGCTAAGAATAACTAAGTTGTTCACTGCTGATCATCAAACAACCTTACTGTTACTGTGTATAGTGTTTTCCTGGCTCCATTCAATTCACTTTGCATCAGATCATGTAAGTCTTCCTTGAGTTTTCTGAAATCATACTGCTCAATATTTCTTATAGCAAAATATTATATCACAATCATATGCTACATGTTCAGATATTTGCTAATTGATGGGCATCCCCTCAGTTTCCAATTCTTTGTCATGACAAAAAGAGATTCTATAACTATTTATATATACATGTATATATATATAGAGAGAGAGAGGGAGAGAAATCATTTTCCTTTTTTGATTTCTTTGGCCTACAGATCGAGTAGTGGTATTGCTAGTATAAAGGATCGTTTTATAGCCTTGTGAGTATATTTCCAAATTGTTTTCCAGCATGGTTGGATAAGTTCACAACTCCACTAATAGTTCATCTTTAACCTAGTTCTGATACCCCTTCAATATTTGCCATTATTCAATCTGATAGATATGAGGTAGTCAATCTCAGGGTTATTTTAATTATTTCTTTAATCAATACTGATGTGGAGCATTTTCTCAATGTGCTCATAGATAGCTTTCATTTTTTTTCTTTTGAAAACTACCTGTTCATATCCTTTGATTATTTACCAATTGGAGTCCTACAATATTATTATTAAATTATGTAACTTTCAGCATAAAAATCTAGAAAAATGCACTTTATTTTTTTATATCTATTAAATTAAACTGTTTAATTTATCAATTAGCAGTGAACTTTTTTATAGTTCAAAAAATGAATTCTGGGGCAGCTAGGTAGTACAGTGGATAAAGCACCAGTCCTGAAGTCAGATGGACATGAGTTCAAATGTGACCTCAGACACTTAACACTTCCTAGCTGTGGTCCTGGGCAAGTCACTTAACCCCAATTGATTCAGCCAAAAAAAAAAAAAAAAAAAAAAAGAATCCTACAAAACTATATGAATTTAGATTTATGTATATGAGGCATATGCATGTTTTTCTTTCCCAAAAAACTTGTAAACTAGAAAATTGTTGACAGTTATGAATAGTTCAATTTTCAAAGAAGGCCAGAAAAAAGCAGATGATATATGAAATTCTGAATTTATTTGATGTAGTTTGAATTTTTTATATTTGATAATTTAATTCGATATAGCAGAGTCAACATTGCCTAGCTTCCTTTCTGAATCTTCTTTTCCTTCTCTTCAATGTATTTTCTAAATATTTCTTTATTGCAATTCTTCTTTTTTTTATAAAAGATTACTCCTTCAAAATCTTTTCATCCTGCCTAAAAGTTTTCCCTTATAGTAAATAAGTAAAATATTGGTTGTATTGGTTATGTCTGAAAATGTATATCTCATTTCACCAAGAGGTGATAAGTCTACTGTACCATCAGTCTTTTAGCTTTTTTATCAATCATAGTATTTTAATCAGAGATTTTAATCTTTCAGATTTTCTTTATATCACTGTCCTTTTATAAATAATCCTCTAGTTTTTACTTCACAATAATGCATACAAGTCTTGTTTAGTTACTCTGAATCTTTCCCTTTCATAATTTTATAGTGTAAAAATATTTTAGTTATGTAATTTGTTGAATCATTCCTCAATTGATCATCATCCTCTTTGTTTCTAGTCCTTTAGTCCTTTTCCTCAACAAGAACAAAAAAGTGCTGCTATAAATATTTTTGTACCTTCTTTCATCACCAGTTTTAGGCTATATACTTAATGGGAACATTGCTAGGATAAAGGGTTTGCCCTGCTTATTGACTTTCTATGTACAATTCTGAAATGCTTTCCTCGTTGAATTAATTCATAGCTATGCCAATGCTGCATTAATGTGCCTGTCCACCCATAACTGCACTAACAACAATCATTTTCCATTTTTGTCATCTTTACCCATCTGATTAGTGTGCAGTAGAACTTCAGAGTTGTTTTAATTTGCATTTATCTTACTCTTAGTGATTTGGAGTATTCTTATATGGTTATTTAAAACTAGGTTTTCTCTCCTAGAGAAGTAAATGCCTGTTTAAATCCTGACTATTTATCTATTAAGAAATGAATTGTGTTCTTATTTATTTGCATAACTTGCGCAAAATTGAGATATAACATTTTTATCAGAGGAGTTTGCTGAAGATTTTTTTTTTTTTTTTTTTTAACAAATCAACTGTTTTCCTTCTACTTTTAAGTGCTTGGCTTTTGTTTATTCAAAAACAAATTCAATTTTTTGTAATCATATGTTTTTCTCCAGAACTCTATAATTGTTTAAGTTGATAAGTTGTTTTTAAAAAGCTCCTTTGTATCTTTTTTTTTTTTTAATATGAGCTTTAATATTTAGTTCATGTTTCCCAATTGGTGCTTATTTTGTAATATGATATGAAGTTTTGAATTAAGCCCAAATTCTCATACTGCTTTCTAGTTTTCCCTCTAGTTTTACCTTTTTTATTGTAGTAAGTTTATTTATTTTTAATACACATTGCTTTATGAATCTTTTTGGAGGGAAAAATCACAGTAAAAAGGAAAAACCATGGGAGAGAGGAAAAAAAAAAAGTGAACATAGTATGTGTTGATTTGCAATCAGTCTCCTTAATTCTTTTTATGGGTGCAGATGGCATTTTTTGTACAAAGTCTTTTGGGATTGCTTTGGATCAATGAACTGAGAAGAAACAAGCCTTTCATAATTGATCATCACATATTCTTGCTGTTATTGTGTACAATATATTCCTGGTTCTTCTTTACTCAGTATCTGTGAATGTAAATTTCTCCAGGCCTTTCTAAAATCAGCTTGTTCTCATTTCTTATACAACAATAATATTCTATTACCTTCATATACCATAATTTATTCAGTCCATTCCCCAATGGGCATCTACTCCTTTTCCAATTCTTTACCACAAAAAGAGCTGCTACAAACATTTTTGCCACGTGGGTCCTTTTCCCTCCTTTATGACTTCCTTGGGATACAGACCCAATAATGGCACTGCTAGGTCAAAGGATATGCACAGTTTTATATCCCTTTGGACACAGTTCCAGATTGCTCTCCAGAACTGTTGTATCATTTTACAACTCCACCAACAATGCAATAGTGTCCCAGTTTTCCCATATCCCCTCTAACATTTATCATTATCTTTTCCTTTCATCTTGGCCAATCTGAGAAGCCAATCTGAAGTGGTAGCTCAAAGTTGTTTTAATTTGCATTTCTCTAATCAATAGTGATTTACAGCATTTTTTTCCACATAACTTGTAAATGGCTTTAATTTCATCATCTGAAAATTGTCTGTTCATATCCTTTGACCATTTATCAGTTGGGGAATGACTTGTATTCTTGTAAATTTGACACAGTTATTTACATATTTTTAGAAATGAGACCTTTATCAGAAATATTGGCTGTAAAGAATTTTCCCCAGCTTTGTACTACTCTTTTAATCTTGTTTCTGTTGATATTATTTGTGCAAAACCTCTTTAACTTAATATAATCAAAGTTGTTCATTGTGCCTTCCATAATGTTTTCTAATTCTTCTTTGGTCATAAATTCTCCTCTTCTCCAAAGATCTAATAGGTAAATAATATGTTGTTCTCTTAATTTGTTTATGATATCATCCTTCATACCCAAATTATGTATCCATTTTGACCTTTTTATGGTATGGGGTATGAGATATAGATCTATGCTGAGTTTCTGACATATAACATTCCAATTTTCCCAGCAATTTTTGTTAAATATTGAGTTCTTATTCCAGAAGTTGGACTTTAGGGTTTATAAAACACTAAATTGTGATGGGCCTTGATCATTCTTTCATGTGTATCTAATCTGATCCACCATTGTATTTCTTAGTCACTACAAATGGCTGCTTTATAATATAGTTTATAATTCCTTTAATTTCTTTATCTTTTCGTATTGCTAACATCAACATTTCTAGTACAATGTTGAATAATAGTGGTGATAATGGACATCCTTACTTCATTCCTAATGTTCTTGGGAATGTGCCCATCTTCTCTCCATTACAAATAATGCTTGCTGTAGTTACTGCTATAAATGCTATAGATACACTACTTATTATTTTAAGGAAAGCTCCTATTATCTCCTTACTCTCTAATGTTTTAATAGCAATGGGTGCTATATTTTGTCCAAAGCTTTTTCTGCATCTATCGAGATCATTATATGATTTCTGTTGGTTTTGTAATTGATATGGTCAATTATGGTAAGTTTTCCTGATATTGAACCAGCTTTGTATTCCTGGTATAAATTCCACTTGCTCATAGTGTATTATCCTACCAATAAATTGCTGTAATCTCTTTGATAATATTTTATTTAAATTTTTTGTATCAATATTCATTAGAGAGATTGGTCTGTAATGTTCTTTCTCTGTTTTGGCCTTTCCTGGTTCAGTTATCAGTAACATATTAGTGTCATAGAAGGAATTTGGCAGTATCCTTCTTTACCTATTTTTCTAAATAGTTTACATAACATTGGAATTAATTATTCTTTAAAATTTGGCAGAATTCACTAGTGAATCCATCTGTCCCTGGAGATTTTTCCTTAGGAATTCATTAATAACTTCAATTTCAAGTTCAATTTCTTTTTCTAAAATGAGATTGAGTATTTTATTTCCTCCGGTTAATCTGGGCAATTTATATATTTTTTAAATATTCGTCCATTTCAGTTAGATTGTCAGATTTGCTGCCATACAGTTGGGCAAAAAAGCTCCTAATTATTACTTTAATTTCTTTTTCATTGGTGGTAAATTCAACCCTTTCATTTTTGATGCTAGTGATTTGTTTTTTTTTTCCTTTTTCTGATTAAATTAACCAAAGGTTTATATATTTTGTTAGTTTTTTTTTTCATAAAATTAACTCTTAGTTTTGTTTACCAGTTCCATAGTTTTCTTAGTTTCTATTTTATTAATATCTAATTTGGTATTTAATTGGGGGGTTTAATTTTTTTTCTAGCTTCTGTAGTTGCATGTCTAATTCATTGATTTCTTTCTCTATTTTATTTATGTAACTATTTGGAGATATAAAATTTTCTCTAAGCATTGCTTTGGTTGCATCCCATAGGTTTTAATATGCTGTCCTATTATTGTCATTTTCTTAGATGAAATTATGGATTGTTTCTGTGATTTATTGTTTGACCCACTCATTCTTTAGAATTAGACTATTCAATTCTGAGTGATTTTTAGTTTATCTTTCCCTAGCCCTTTATTTAATATAATTTTTATTGTATTGTGCTCTGAAAAGGAAGCATTTACTATTTCTGCATTTTTGCATTTTATTGTGAGGATTTTGTGCCCTAGTACATGGTAAGTTTTTGTGTAGGTGCCATATACTCCCAAGAAAAATGGTATATTTCTTTCTGTCTCTATTCAATTTTCTCCAAAGGTCTATCATAACTAGATATCTAGGATCCTATTAACCTCCCTAGTTTCTTTCTTGCTTATTTTTTGGTTAGATTTGTCTGATATTGAAAGGGGAAAATTGAGGTCCCCCACTGGAATAGTTTTGCTGTCTATCTTTTCCTGTAACTGGCTTAAAAATTTTCTCTAGGAATTTTATTACTCCACCACTTGGTGCATACACATTTAGTAGTGTTACTACTTCATCATTTATGGTATCCTTTATCAAGATGTACTTTCCCTCTTTATCTCTTTTAATAAGATGTATTTTTACTTTTCTTTATCTGAGATCAAAATTGCTACCTCTGCTTTTTTTTTTTTTTTTTACTTCAACTGAAGCATAATAAATTCTGTTCTAGCCTTTTACCTTTACTCTGTATGTGTCTCTCTGTGTCAAATGTCTTTCTTGTAAACAACATATTGTAGAATGTTAATCCACTATGCTTTTTGCTTCCATTTTATAGAAGAGTTCATCCCATTCACATTAACAGATATGATTACCAGCTCTGTGTTTTCCTCCATTCTATTTTCTCCCTTGTATATACTTTTGTTCTCTCTTTCCACCCTGTTTTTTTTTTTTTAGGGTGGTTTTTTTACCCACTCCTCCCACTACTTTGTCTTCTATCAACCCTTCCTCCCTTCCCTTCCCTTTTTCCTAGTGTTTCTGCCCTGCCTTCTATCCTGACCCTCACTTTTCTTTCCATTTTCTCCTCCTACTTCTTTATAGAGTTAGATAAATTTCTATACCCAACTGAATGATTAAGTTATTCCAACTTAGAGCCAGAACCGATGAGATCAAGCTTCAGACAATGCTCACCCACTTTCTTTCTATTTTGTAATAGGTCTTTTGCATCTCCTCATGTGAACTGATTTTCCCATTATACCTCCCCATCTTCTTTTCCCAGTACAAATCTTTCCCTATTTCTTAATGTCTTTTTCTTTGATGTCATTACATCAGGGACCATTCACAACTATATCCTCTGTCCACGTGATGACCCCCTCTGTTTGCCCCAGTGACAGATATAGTTTTCAAAAGTGATATTGTTTTCGTATCTAGGGGTGTAAATAGTTCAGTCTATATATATATATATATATATATATATATATATATATATATATATATAATTTTCCCCCTGTTTACCTTTTTATGGTTCTATTGCATCCTGTATTTGTGAATTACATTTTCTATTTTGTTCTGGTTTTTTCAGTGGAAATGATTGAAAGTCTCATATCACTGAAGTCTCATATCACTCCATCTCCTTCCTTGAAAGATGATATTGAACCTTGCTGGGTAGTTAATTCTTGGTTGTAATCCCAGGTCCTTTGCCTTCTAGAATATGGTATTGCAGATCCACCAATCTTTTATTTTGGACCTGTTAGATCCTGGCTAATCCTGACCGTTGCTCCTTAATATTTGAATTATTTTTGTCTGGCAGCTTGCAATGTTTTTTCTTTGAGATTGTAGTTCTGGAGTTTCTCAACAAGGTTCCTTGGGGGTTTCTTTGTGGAATCACTTTCTAGAAGTAGAATATTGGACAGTTTTCCTTAATTACCTCTTGTAGAAATCTATCCAGGCTCTTTTTTTTTTTTTTTTTTTTGGTTATGATTTTCAGGTAGGCCAATAATTTTTCCATTGTCTCTTCTGGATCTATTTTCCAGATTGGCTGTTTTGTCAAAAAGGTAGTCCACATTTTCTTCCATTTTTTTCATTCTTTTCAGTTTGTTTGATTGATTCTTGTTGTCTCACAAAATCATTAGCTTACATATCCCCTATTCTAGTTTTTAATGTGTAAATTTCTTCAGTTATCTTTTGTATCTCTTTTTCCATTTGGTTTATTCCACTGTTTAAGAAGTTGTTTTCTTCAGACAATTTTTTCCTTTCCTTTTCCAAAATGTTGACTTTCATGCATACCTCTCATTTCTTTTATCATTTTTCTTGTTTTCTTTTCTTATTTGCCTTTTGAAGTCTTTTATGAACATTTCCAAGAAGCCTCTTTGGGCTTGAAATCGATTTATCTCACTCTTTGAGATTTCTTCTGTGGATGTTCTGTCCTTATCTGACTTTGTGTGTTGGTCTTTCTATGGTCAAGGTTCTTTTCTATTTCTTGCTCATTTTCTTTAGTGTCCCAACCTTCCCATGCAGCTCTGAGCCTTGGCTTTGAACACAGCACCCCCTTGTGTTTTCAGGGGGTAGTTTTGTCTTGTCTGTTCAGGAAATATCCTGGTTTTCCAGAGTTTGCCTTCTAAGCTGATCCTGGAAGCTGCCCCCAACCCTGCTGTACTCCTTTACTGAACCTGGACTGAAAGTCTCAAGTGCTGATCTGCTGTGATTAAGATCCTCTCACTAGCTTTCCCAAAGTCTGTCTGACCTGGGTTGAACACCCTTTTCATTCCAGTGATAATGACTTTTCAAATGCAGTTTTTTTCAGTCTACATTGATCTGCAGAATGGTTTCATTCCTTCAGATTCAGTTCAGAGGCTTGGTTTCATGTGATTTTGTAAGGAAACTTAGAGAGCTCTAGCAGTTTCCTGATTTTGATCTGCCATCCTCACCAGTTTTATCTCATAATGAGTTCATGCTCTTGTAACTTGTGTGCTTTGGTGGCAGGTACTCTTTCATTGAAAGTTTCCAAGTTATACTTGACTCCTTTAAAGAATTTGTAGTATACCAGTGGGGAAAAGAAAACTATACAAATATGTAAACTATAAGTTAGAATGAAATCTAGTTAAAGGGGAGATTAAAACATAAGGTGGTAAGAAAATTTAGAGAGGGAAAATCACTTTCAGTTGTGGGAATCAGAGAAAACTTCATGAAGATATCGTTTGAATTTTACATTAAAAGAAAAAAAAGGATTCCAATACATGGAGAGGAGAAAATAATATAGTTCAAATATGAGGAATGGCCTTCATAAGACATCGTTGCTTCTTAAATTTTGAACAAAGAATAAAACAGTGTTGTTGGAATCTACTGAAATAGATCCAATTTTTATTTATTTGAAGGACTTGAGCAATTTAAAAATCTAAAATAATTCCATTATTTCTTAAACATTTGTATTAGGGATATAACTGTTGACAATAGTTTTCCTAAATAAAACTATTTCCTAAATAGTTTTCCAGGCCCTGGGGGATGATAATGGATCATAAATTTATTATGTTCACAGCATGATGTAATAGCCTAAAAAGATAATGCAATTGGGGATGTATTGAGGGACATAGCTAGTAGAATAGGGAGGAGACAACCCCACTATTTTCTTCTCTCATTCTGGAGTATTGTTTTCAGTTTTCAGTATCTTAATTCAAGAATGACATTGAGGAAAGTGAAGAATGATGAAAAGAGAGCAACTACTATAGGCTTTGAGTCCATGTCATATGATAATTAATGAAAGAAACAGTTTTGTAGAGTCCGAAAAGGAAGAAATTCAAAGATGGAGTGATAGTTCTCTTCTAATTTTTAAATGACTATCACATAGAGATTACCTCCAGAAGAAAAAAACAGTAGCAATATGGTAGAGCTTACAAATAAGCTTATTTAGGTTTGTTGTCGATAAGCAAAAGAACAATAACAACAACAACAACAAAAAAACTTCTAAAATTTTGAGCAATACAAAAGTAGGATACAAAAATAGTTGCCCCTTCCTTGCAGGTTTTCAAATGCCTGATCATTGACTGATTTTGTTAGGAAGAAAATTTCTTTCTTATATGAGTTGGGCTAGAAGGTTGGTGAAGTCCATTCCAATTCTTTAATTATAGGAATTTTAATAGAAGAAAGAAACTAAGACCAATGAATCAACTCATTTTTTTATATTAGTTCCAGTTATAAATTTTACTTATTATTTCTCTTTCTTATACATCACCCAATAACTAGCCAAACTCCCACCATTTTAATTTCAATACATTCCTTTTATTCCTTCTTATGTTTTTAGCATCCCTTTTGCACAAATACTGGATTAAACACAAAGAAGAGTCAATCTCTGAATTTTTCTTTCAAAACTTTCAATGTAGGTTTTAAGGTCATGGGACAGTAAATATAAATTTAAAGAGATGGCTTCAGAATGAAAGCCTGTTTCTCTTGGAAACAAAATAGTTTGCCCCAATTCAAAGATAATCCAGTGCTATTCTGCATTTGGGACAACTACAATGTCAATCTTATTTTGTTTGAATTTGTCTGAGCCATTGGGAGTGCCATCCCTGGGGAACCAGCCTTGGCAGGTCCTCTGCTTTCAAAAGGTTAATGAGAAAAGAATGACTCTCATCACACCATTTTTTTGGATGATTCATGAGCTTATTGGTTTTGTCTCCTTAGGGAAAATCTTCTTACCTGTCCTACCAACTTAAGTGCAGTTTTATTGATGTCAATGAGCTAGAATAGGGAAGTATATTAAAAGAAAAAAATAGTTATGGCAATTTTTGTCTAATCTCTTTAGACAATGGAATAACAGCAATTTTCTCCCTTAGCTTATCTACTTGTTTTGAGATAACATATATCACATCCATTTCAAACCTTAAAATACTCCATAAAAGCCAATTATTATTCTAAAAATAATGTGGTGTTTTTATTTCTCACTTAAAATTATCTCATTTCTGTTTTAACTTTGATGCACAACTAGAAGGAAATCTTGCTTCAAATATTGTGGACATTTCTAACTCCATTGTCATTAAAGGAATTATATGCAATTATAAATTGTCATCTATTTCTATTAAGTATTACATAATGTAGTAGGCAATTTACTATGTAATTGGCAGATAAAACCAAAAACTATAAAAATCTGGATTCTGTTCATCTGAGTGCTGTTTTTGTTTATAAAATCCCTGTTTCCTTCTTTAGTTTATCTAGAATCCAGAGAATAGTAGCAAATTTTTAGTTTGTACCCAATGTTTCTTGAAGATAGCTAATATGAATTTTTATTTTAAATCCTGTTGCTCCTTTTCATATCTTCATTTTTAACAAACCCTTTCAATCAATATCCTGGTTTAGTAAGCTTGCATTCATTTATTTTCTCAAACAGTCAGATGAACAAAGAGTTAAGTGGCTTTTTTTATATAAATCCTCTATCAGCTCATGCATTCACCTATTACAAATGCTTCCTTAGAAAGTAACATTTTACTACCAGAATTTTGTACAACTTCTATTGTATTATGTAGATTTTTCTCCTTTGTTGAAATTTAAAAAGCCACCTCATACAGCAATATATATGTAATCAGGCATCACTGCCACTAGAAAGCCATTAAAAATGGAATTTTAGTTACCATTTCTGCTTGTAAATTCTTCATTTTACATAGGATAGACTCAAAAGACTTCAATAAATTCAGCTTCCCTTATCTCAGTGCTGCAGGTGGTTGTTTCTCTCCTTACCAGATCCCAGTGTAGCTTGCTTTTCCACCAAGAGTCTATTTGATTTACATTTGACATTAGCATATTAAAAAGATGGAAGATTGACTAGCAACAGTGTTTTTATTAGAGAAATAATCAAGATTTGGAGCATGTCTGTCATGCAAAATACAAAGCTTGAAAAGCCACTCAAGTGGCTATCATTGACCCAAGAGCCTGTTTAAGATTCTCTGAAGTGACAAGGAAAGTAAATGATTAACATATTGATATGATTTTCTTAAAATAATCTATTTATTCCAAAATTTTTCTTTCAACTCTTCAGTGCTGCACTTGGCTTTCCCCCAGAGATAAATTTTTCTTTAGTAATACATTTTGGTTCTCTAAGTACTACCCTTAGATAGTTTTATTGCATTTCTAGCAACTTTTCAGAGGTCATTTATTGGAAGAATGGTCTTGAGTGCCATTATATTCAATGAACATCCATTTTGATAATCAGATCATTAAATTGCAGAGAAATCTTTTTAAATCCCTGTTCTTCCTTGTTAGATATAAATGCAAATCTGTCCTTCACACCTTTTGATTGAATTGGATCTGAGTATTGCCATATTGATTACTTCTACAAATAAAGTATAATTAGTTTTCCTCCAAATTTCTCACTCTCTCCTCAAGAAATAAATTACTATTGTTGTCTTCAGCTCAACACCATGTCCCAACATATAACTTTGGTTATTAGTGAAGTACATATTTTTTCTTATGCATTTCCTAATTCTCAAGATAGAAATATAGAACCTGACAAACACTTGTAAGAAACTTGTAAGAACGCAAAAATTAAGAGGGAAAAAAGTTAAGAGGATTTATTCTCTATAATTTCCTACCATTTTATACTTTAAAATATATCTTTATAATTTTAAAATAAACAGTCACAATATTTTATCCTTCAGCTACAAATCAAGGTTTATATTGATAAGGTCCATTTCAGCTCTGTGTGAGTCTATGACTGGAAGCTGAAAAAAAAAAAAAAAGATTTTAAGCACCATCTGGTTTCAACCTATACCTTTTACAGAGAAGGAAATTGACGGTCACAGGATTTAAATGATTTAGCCAAGGACATATATTCAAAGTAATTCATGTTCTCTATTTCAGATACAAGGTTTTGTTCTGTCTTTCTTTTTTGCTTTCCCACTGAGTCACAATGCCTCTATCTAGATCAGGATTTCCAAACTTGTATCCTATGAACTTGTATATAAGGAAATTATATATGTTTTTTCAACATAATTGATTTATAAATTTTATTTTATATATTTAAAAGTCATTATTCTGATAAGGGCTTTACAGGTTTGATAGTGTGTGTTCCACAGTGTGCCATGTACAAAATTAAGAATTCCTAATTCCAGATACTGCCCAATTCCCTTATCCAAAAAGCAAATCTATCTTTTCCTTATAAATGAATTTCTTCCAAATGGAGCATGGTGGTGGTAAATTTAATACTTCCTCTAGGGAGAAATAACATGTTTAATACTTTCTTAGCCACTAGACTCATTGCTCCTCCCATATTCTCCACTGTATCACACTGTAATTTATATAATAAAAGAAGGATTTCCATAGCATAGTACAATAAAAAAGTCAATTTCACATGAAACTACAAATCTACTATGCACAATCTTCTATTCCTTTCAAATATACAATAAAGTTATAATGTAAATTTCTTTGTTTTCTTTTACCACTGTCCCCTACCCCCATAGAGACAGTTGTCATTAGACATAAATAAATATGTGTGTATATATCTAAATCTATATTTACATCTATATACACATATGTGTATGCATGTAAAATTATTCTATATCTATTTCTTTTTATCAGTTCTTTGGGTGTGAATAGTGACTTTCCTCATTTATAGTTTATGTATTTATAATAGTCAAAATTACTTTTTTACTTAAAGTCATACTTTCATTTCTACTTTTGCAGAAACTAAAGCAGAAAGAGGTTAAATGACTGGCTTAGGATCATATAGTTTTAGCAAATATCTGAGGCCATATTTCTTTTTTTTATTATTATAGCTTTTTATATGCAAAATATATGCATGGGTAATTTTTCAACATTGACCCTTGCAAAACCTTCTGTTTCAACTTTTTCCCTCCTTCCCTCCACCCTCCTCCCCTAAATGACAGGTAGTCCCATACATGTTAAATATGTTAAAATATATGTTAAATATAATATATGTATACATATTTATACAGTTATCTTGTTGCACAAGAAAGATCAGATTTAGAAAGAAAATAAAAATAACCTAAGAAGAAAAATAAATGCAAGCAAACGATGTTTTCTTGAATGAGTGGCAATGTTATGTTGTGGTCTATACTCATTTCCCAGTATTCTTTGTGGATGTAGCTAGTTCTTTTCATTAGAGAGCAATTGGAACTGATTTGGATCCTCTCATTATTGAAGAGGGCCACATCCATCGGAACTGATCCTCATATAGTATTCTTGTTGAAGTGTATAATGATCTCCTGGTTCTGCTCATTTCCCTTAGCATCAGTTCATGCATGTCTCTTCAAACCTCTCTGTATTCATACTGCTGATCATTTCTTATAAAACAATAATATTCCATAGTATTCATATACCACAATTTATTCAGCCATTCTCCAATTGGTGGGCATCCCTTCAATTTTCAGTTTCTAGCCACTATGAAAAGGGCTGTGAGGGCATATTTCAACTTGGGTTTTCTTGCTTCCAAGCCCAGAGCTATATCCATAAGCCACTTCTGAAAATGACGAAAGTAAAAACAAAACAAAACCAAGAAAAAAAAATTAGGATTTGACCTAAAACAGCTTCAATCCTAGTAGGGCAGATTCAAAATCTATATAAGTAAGCATAGAATAAGAACAATTGAACAGTGAAAATGTTAACTGGTGCTTTTGGAATCTATGGACCTAAAAAGACTTCATAGAGGAGATAACAACTGAGTTGAGTTTTAAAGGAACAGGATTCTGAAAGGTGATAATGAGGAAGGAGTAAATGCTAGGTAAATAATTTGCATAAATGCATAGAAGCAAGAAATGAAATGTCAAGTTCAAAGATAAGTAATTGTCAAGAATAGTTTTGGGCTTGATATAGTGAAGCACTTTTTAATAATTAGAGCCATGTAAAAGTCTAATTTGCTTTCTTGAATGGAATTTGCCATCACTGGAAGTCAAATATTATATAGAGTCTTTGTATTCAGATATAGATTGGAATGGATTATTTCTGAGAACTCTTACAACTTTAAGAATGTAAGATTTTGCAAAGCACTGTGCTTTCTCCTTTAATGAATACTTTATAATTGAATTAGAATGTATCAAATATGCTCATATATATTATAACTTCATAAGCAGAGAGAAATTCATCAGATATCCCAAAGAGATCAAAGATAAATGATCCATATGCACAAATATATATATATATATATATATATATATATATATATATATGTTGTTATTATACATATATGTATGTTGTTATTATACATATATATATATTTATATAAAACAACTTTTTTTTATTATAGTGGCAAATAACTGGCATCTAAGAGACTACCCATCTACTAGACTGGCTGAGTAAATTATGTTATATGAAGGTAATGGATTCTTATTTGGTCATAACAATTGATGAAAGGGATGGTTTCAGAGAAACTGGGGAGACTTAGTAAATCAGTATAGAATAAAGTAAGCAGAATCAGGAGAAGAGCTTTTACAATGGTTTTAATATTGTAAAAACACAATTTTGAAAGCTTTCAGATCTTAAAATAATACAATGACCAGCCATAATAAGCCTTCTTGATAGAGAGATTCAAAATGAAATATATATTTTTGATCATGGTCAAGGTAAGAATTTGTTTTGCTTAATAATGTATATGTTACAGCATTTCTTTTTTTTTAATTGAGTTTGGAGTGAGAGAAAAAATAAATGAATACACTTGAAAATATAAAAGAGAAATGTCTCAAAGCCTTTGCCTAATGGATTATGGGTAATGACAATTATGTTCACCTTGGATGATCAACATCATAGTTATTTAGAGAACCAAAAAATGCATACTTGCTCATAAAAAAAACATTTTCAATATTTTTTTCTTAATTTGTTATCAATATTTATTTAGAGTTTTGAGTTACAAATTCTATCCTTCCCTCTTCCCCCCATCCCTTAGATGGTAAGTTATCAGATATAGTTTATGTATGTCCAATTGTGTAAAATATTTTAGTTTTAGTTTAACATTCCATATTAGTCATTTTGTACAAGAAGACAAATGAAAGAAAAAAAATCACGCTTCAGTCTATATTCAAACAATATCAGTTCTTTCTCTAGAATTGGAAATGCTTCATCATTATTAGTCCTTTGGGATTGTATTGGATTCTTGTATTGTGAAAATTGTGAAATCATTTACAATTCTTCATTGAACAACATTGCTATTACTATGTACAAAGTTTTCCTTTCTGTTCACTTTACTATGCATCAGTCCATGTATGTGTTTCCAAGTTTTTCTGAAATGATCCTGTTTATCATTTCTTATAGCACCATAATATTCCATTACAATCATATATCACAACTTGCTTAGTTTTTCTCTAATTGATGGGCATCCCTTGAATTTCCAGTTCTTAGTCACCAGAAAAAGAACTACTATAAATATATTTGTATAAATAGTCCTTTTCTGCATTTTTTGGGATGTCTTTGGGATAGAGACCTCATAGTAGTATTGCTGTAATAAAGGATATGCACAGTCACAATGCTTTTAAGTGCTTATTTAATATCTTAGAATTATTTAAAGTGAATAACTTTCAAGGCCAAGATGGAGGAGTGAGTAAGAAACCTTTGGAAGCCTTCCTAAATTTTCTTGCAACTGCCTCATACTTGATCAAGGAGCAGGGAAGCAGCTTAACAGAATGGAATGGAAGGTTTGTCTCACTGGAGTGAGAAAAGAGCAAGTGTAGAAGCAGCTATCTTCATGGCAGGGACCCTGTAGCAAGGCTTCAGACCTGGTACACTCTATTTACTGGCCCACCTTCTGGCAAGTGATCAGTCTTCTAGACAAATGAGCAGTCTGTATAGCCCAGTAAGGCCCCATCTCAGTGACCTCACTCCCAGCACAAGCCACTAGCAATGCAATGTCCTGTTGTTGACTAGTAGTAAAACACTGTCCCAGGGCTGGCCAACAGAGGCTTGCCTCTGCCACCTAGCAGTAAAGCTAACCAGGCCCCAGGAATAGAGATAAGACTTTGAAGGAGAAAATAAAGGATTTGGATTTTAATCCCTGGCTGCACTTGTGATTATTGAACTGAAAGGAAGGATGCCTCTAGAAGCCCCCCAAGAAACCTGCTCCCAGAGAACATTATATTTTAGAGAAGAATATTACACTCTCCTATGTTTCCATAGCAACTCAGCAACAAGAGTCCACCACCAGGGCAGTAATAAGATCCTTGAGATGACCAGTTGCTAAATCCCACACCTAAGAAAGACAAACAGGGAGACCCCCCTCCCAACAAGTACAAGCCAGAAGGGAAGATTGTAGTCTGGAGAAAGTCAGCATCTAAGCCTGAAACCCAATGAAAGCCAGCAATAAAATCCAGAGTCCCAGGATAAAATGCTTGAGGGAGAGCCCAATCAGAGTCTAAATCTCAAATAAAAAACAGCAGATCACCAAAAAGTCAGAAAAAATGAACAAAATAAGCTGGGGAGGCCATGACTACAGAAAGTTATTATGATGATAGAGAGCATCAAGGCATAAACTTAGAAGAAAACAATAGTGTCCAAATGGCTACAAGTGAAGCCTCAAAAAACCTCTGAAATTTGGTCTCAGGCTCAAAAACAATTCCTGGAAGAACTTTAAAAAACTCCTTAAAAAGGATTTTAAAAATGAATTAGAGAAATAGAAAGAAAAAAAATGAGAAAAGAAATAAGACTAATGAAAGAGAATCATGACAAAAGAGTTGATCACATTGGAAAAGATATACAAAAATTTACCAAGGAAAATAACTCCCTAAAACTTAAAATTGGTCAAATGGGAAAGGAAATACACAAACTCTCTAAAGAAAATTATGCTTTAAAAATTAGAATTGCACAAACTCACTAAAGAAAATTATGTTTTAAAAATTAGAATTGAACAAGTGGAAACTAATGACTCTATGAGACATTGAGATATGATCAAACAAAATCAGAGAGAGAGAAAGAGAGAGAGAGAGAGAGAGAGAGAGAGAGAGAGAGAGAGAGAGAGATATTGGGAAAATGACCCAGAAAATAAGTCCAGGAAAGATTATATATATATATATATATATATATATATATATATATATATATATATTGTACTACCTGGAAACCAAAATAGAAATCGAAATAATTTCAATCTGAAAGAGATCCAAAAATGAAAACTCCTGGAAACATTATAGCCAAATTCCAGAACTCACAGATCAAGGAGAAAGTATTGCAAGCAGCCAAAAAGAAACAAATTAAATACCATGGAGCTGCCGTTTGGCACAGGATTTGACTGGTTCAAGATTAAAGAACCAAAGAGTTTAGAATATGATTTACCAGAAGCAAGGGGTTAGTATTATAGTCAGGAATCACTTAGCCATCAAAATTAAATATAATCATTTGGGGGGGGGGGTAAAGAGAATGGATGTTTCATGAAATAGAGGACTTTCAAGCATTTCTAATTAAAAGACCAGAGCTGAATAAAAAATTTGACCTCTATATACAAGACTGAAGAGAAATATTAAAAAAGTAAAATGAGAAAGAAAAAAATAAGAAATTAATCAATTTCTATTTGGCAAGATTACATACCTCAACACTTTAATTACTACAAAAGTGTTACCTATACAGTGAGTATATGTAGACAGATAACGTGGATATAAGGTTATTTTGATACTACACACACACACACACACACACACTCACACACTTTTTAAAATAAATGGATGAAAAAGAAAAGTGCATTGGAAGAAAAGGAAGAGAGATTGAATGGGGTAAATTATCCCACATAAAAGAGACATGAAAAGCAATTATAATGAACAGGAAGATGAGAAAGAGAGTGGCAGGCAAAGCTTAGCCTTAGACTCTCATCAAAATTGGCTCAAAAAGGAAATAACATACACACCTATTTGGATATAGAAATCTATCTTGCACTACAAGGAAATAAAAGACAGGAATAATAGAAGAGGGGTAAGGAACCAAAAAAAAGTATATATTGGGTAAGGTGTTGATCAGAAGTAAAACACTTGTGAGGAGGGAAAGTGTGAGATATAAGAGAGTACAGGGAATAAATAAGTGAAAAAATTGTATAGAGAAAAATACAGAGTGATCATGAATACAAATGTCAATGGACTGAATTCACCCATAAAACAGAAATAGCAGAATGGATTAAAAACCAGAATCCTACAAAATATTGTTTACAAGATAAATATTTAAAGCACAGAGATAAATATAAGTTAAAGGTAAGGAATTGGAGCAGAATCTATTTTGCTTCACCTAAAGCAAAAAAAGCAAGAATAGCAATTATAATCTGATACAAAGCAAAAGCAGAGAGAGAGAGAGAGAGAGAGAGAGAGAGAGAGAGAGAGAGATAAGAGAGCACAAAATAAAAAAAAAGAGCTAAAGAAGGAAACAATATATTGCTGAAAGGTGCCATTAACAATAAATTCATGTTGATGCTAAAATATATATACACCAAATGGTACAGCATCTAAAATTTTGAAGGATAAGTTGAATGAGTTACAAAAGGAAATAGATTAAAAAAAAAAACATTCTAGTGAGGGACCTCAACTTTCCCCTTTCAGAACTTGGTAAGTCTGACCAAAAAATAAACAAAAAAGAAGTTTAAAAGGTCAATAAAATGCTGGAAAAGTCAGATATGTAGATCTTTGGGGAAAAAAAAAACTGAAAGGGAATAGAAAGTCTACATTTTTCTTAGCAGTACATGACACCTCCATAAAAAATTAACTATGATAGGACATAAAACCTTACAACCAAATGCAGGAAAAAAAGAAATATTAAACCCATCCTTTTCAGATTATAATGAAATAAACATTATATTTAATAATGGACAGTGGAAAGAGGGATTAAAATTAATTGGAAATTAAATAATCTAACCCTAAAAACAAGTGGGTCAAAGAGCAAATCAAAGAAACAATAATTTCATTAAAGAAAATTAAAACAATGAGACAATATACTAAAATTTATGGGATGCAGCCAAAGCAGTGATTACATGAAAAGTTATATCTCTAACTGCTTACATCAATAAAATAGAGAAAAGCACATGAATGAATTGGGCATGCATCTTAAAAAAAAAAAATAAACTAGGAAAGGAACAAATTAAAATCCTCAATTAAATAACAATTTGGAAATTCTGAAAATCAAAGAAGAGATTAATAAAATGTAAAGTAAGAAAAACATTGAACTAATAAATAAAATTAGGAGCTGGTTTTATGAAAAAAAAAACAATATAATGGATAAAGCTTTGGCAAATTTGATTTTAAAATGGAATGAAGAAAACCAAATTACTACTGTCAAAAAATGAATGGAGTAAATTCACTACAATGAAGGGGAAATTAAGAAATTGTTAGGTACTATTTTGTTCATTTATATGCCTAAATTTTATAATCTAAATTAAAGGGATGAATATCTAGAAAAATATAAATTATTCAGATTAACAGAACTAAAATACTTAAATAATTCAATTTTACAAAAAAGAAATCAAACAAATCATCAATGAACTTCCTATGAAAAAATCTCTGGACAGAAGGATTTAAAGGTGAATTCTACCAAATATTTAATCCCAATATTATATAAACTATTTTGAAAAAATCAGCAAAGAAAAGGTCTTTCCAAATTCCTTTTACTAATAGAATGCTCAAATCCAAATCAGGAAGAGTCAAAAAAGAGAAAGAAAATTAGAGACCAGTTTCCCTAACAAATATTGATGTAAAATTCCAAATAAAATACTAGGGAAATGATTATGGCAATATGTCACAAGGATCATACACTGTGACTAGATGGAGTTTGTACAAGAATACAGGCCTGGTTCAGTATTAGGAAAACTGTCAGAATAATTGACCATATTAATAACAAAATAAAAAAATCATATAATTATCTCAATGGAAGCAGAAAAAGTCTTTGACAAACTTTATCAACCATTCCTATTAGAAATACTAGAGATTGTAGGAATAAATGGAGCTTTAGTTAAAATAATAAATAATATTTATACAAAACCATCAGTAAGTATTATCTATAGTGGGGATAAACTAGAATTCTTCCCAATAAAATAAGGGGTAAACAAAGATGACCATTATCCTCTCTTTTTTTTAATGTCATAATAGGAATATGTTATGCAAATAAAAGAAGAAACAGAAATTAAGGAAACAAAACCATTACTCTTTGTGGATGATATGATATCATACTTAGAAAATACTAAAGAATCAACTAAAAGGCTACTTGAAATTATCATCAACAACTTTAATAAAATTGCAGGATACAAAATAAACCCACATAAATCATCAACATTTCTATATATTACAAAATCAGCAGCAAGAAATATAGAAATTCTATTTAAAAATTTAATGGGTCAGAACTCTGGAGAAATATACTTAAGGCTCAGTGTGATTGATTTAATGCTACAACAAAATGTTAACTCAGTGGAATTGATGAGACAATGATTGTCTAGTTTACATATACTTAGTACTTAGCATGATAATGTAATAGTTCTACAGTTGATATAATTGTAATAGGGTATTTAAACTGAAGATAAAGTCAGCCACAGACATTCCATCTTTGATCAGCCTCTTGGTGGCTTTCATGCTTCCTTCACTTTGGAAGAGACTGGTTCAGACTAGAAGACTGGTCAAGTCTTCTCTTCCTGTGGCTGAGTTTGTCCCCAGTTTATATACTCTCTTACAATTAAATCAATTCATCATACTGAGTATAAACCAATCAATTCATCATACTGAGTACAAACCAATCATTATGGCACTAGGGAACCATTATTTATTGTAAGATTAAATCAATCATACTGAACCAGAGAACTATTAATCGCCATGCTAAACTAGATAACTATTGTCTTATCAATTCCACTGAGTTAACATCTTTCTCTAGAGTTCTGGCTCTCTACAAAAATAATTATAGAAAATATAAAATATTTGGGAGTCTACCCACTAAGTCAATCCCAGAAACTATGTGAACACAACTATAAAACAATTTTCATACAAATAAATTCAGAGCAAATTAATTGGGAAAATATTAATTGCTCATGAGTAGGCCAAGCCAATATGATAAAAATGATAATTCTGCCTAAATTTATTTGTTCAGTACCATAACAATCAAATTATCAAATTTGAAACCATAGAAAAATAGAAAAAAAAATAGAAAAAATAACAATAAAATTCATCTAGAAGAAAAAAAATTCAAGAACATCATTCAAGAGAATCAATGAAAAAAATGCAAAAAAAAGATGATCTAGCAGTACCAGATTTCAAACTATATTATAAAGCAATGATTATCAAAACAACATAATACTGGCTAAGAAACAGAGTAGTAGATCAATGGAATAGATTAATATAGTAAAGGACCATAATTGTCTAGTATATAATAGACCCAAAGATAACAATTTTTTAGAACAAAAACTCATTATTTGACAAAAATTGTTGGGTAAAATAGAAAAAATGACAGAAAGTGATCTACAGACCAACATTTCAAACTATACTAAATAAGATCAAGATTATCGAATACAATATAATACTGCTAAGAACGGTAGAATCATGAAATAGAAATTAAGAAGGACCATGGAATAGTTTATTGTCAAGATCAATTTTAGAACAAAAACATCATATTTGAACATTAAAATTGTGTAAATAGATAATTTTGACGTATACATACAAATCTAATTATATGTCTAAATAAGATCAAAATAGTACTATTTACTAAAAGTATATAGAAAAGCAAAAAGAGGATGCAATTGAATCAGGTTTTTGATAGTCATTTTCGACCAAATATTATAGAGAACATACATAGAGTGAATGAATATTTGATTAATAAAATTTAATCTTCATTCCAACCACTAACTAAAATGGTCAGAGATAAGAAAGGAGTATAGAGCAAAGGTAACTTTGATAAGGTCTGTTTCTAAATATTAGAAACGACAAATTTATAAAAGTACAATTCTAAATCAACTATAATGATCAGAGGATAAGTAACAGAATCTAGGTACTAATCATGCATACTGTCTATTAGCTCATATGAACAACAAAATAAAAGATCTAAATAGATTTTATCAGAAGGATGAAAGTAAAACATTCATAGACACTCATCATATCTGATTGGTGGAGATGTGAACTAACAATTGAAATAAAAGTCCTTTAATTTAGAAGGATATGACAGAAGGCAGTTGTACATTATACCTCAAAGGCTATGTAACAACAATTGAAATAAGTCCCTTATATAGTTAACTTACAGAGGGTTTATTCAAGGCTAACGTGATACCTTATTTACACAACTGATAAGTCTATATCCAAAGACATCCAAAAAAAGGACTTATTTATAGTAGTTCTTTTACTGGTGGCTAAGAACTCAAAATCCAAGAAATGCCCATCATTTGGGAAATAGCTAAGAAAGATGTGGTATATGATTGTGATGGAATATTATAGTGCTAAAAGAAATGACAAGCAGGATAATTAAAAAAAAACAAAACCTGATGAACTGATGCATAGTGAAGTGAATAGAACCAGGAGAATTTTGCATACAATAAAGGCAATATTGTTCAATGAAGAATTGTGAGTGATTTTGTTATTCTCAGCAATGATCCAAGACAATCCCAAAGTACTATAATGAAGCATACTATCCACTTCCAGAGAAAGAACTGATACAGACTGAAGCATGCTATTTTTCACTTTTTTCTTTCATTTGAGTCTCATACAAAATGACTAATGTGGAAATATTTTTTCCACATTACTTACCATATCAGGAAGGGATAAGGGAAGGAAGGAAGAGAGAATTTAGAACTCAAAAACTTAAGTAAAAGTATTTAAAATTTGGGGATAAAAGGCTATTTTAGTAGTTGTAATCATGGAGATAATGAAGATCTGAACTAGGGTGTTGTATTTTTGCATAGTGAGGATGGAAATATTTAAGAGATACCATTAAAGTCAGAAATCGTAAGATTTGGCAGTAACTTTGATAAATGGGTAAGAGTAAGGAAGCAAGGATAAATATGAGGTTGAAATCTTGCATGACAAGGTAAATGGAAGTATCCTTGACTGTATTAGGAAAGATTAAAAGACAGGAGGGAAATTTTTTTTTTTTGGAAGGGAGGAATAATAAGACTTGTTTGGACATAGTTTGGAAATCTGGTTGCCAACCAGATATTTATTTAAAGATGTCCAAAAAGCAATTGTTAATTTGGGACTGCAATTCAGGAGAAAGATTGGGCTAGATATAATACCTTAATAGAATCTCCTCTCTGGAATCCCTGGCAGATGGCCAAACAACTTTTATTTAAAGACTTCTCATGATGGGAGATGCTCTACTTGTTAAGCACAAAGTTTAATAATTGCCTAGGCAGGGGTCCTCAAACTTTTTAAATAGGGGGCCAGTTCACTGTCCCTTAGACTGTTGGAGGCCCCGACTATAGTAAAAACAAAAACTTTGTTTTGTGGGCCTTTAAATAAAGAAACTTCATAGTCCTGGGTGAGGTGGATAATCGTCCTCAGCTGCCGCATCTGGCCCACGGGCAGTAGTTTGAGAACCCCTGGCCCTAGAGAGTTGAAATTACCCATGTTAGCTATATCATTTCTTCAAACCAGATTTTGCTGTTTCTCAAATCCCTTCTCTACTTCATCCTCCTATCCAAATTGTCTATAACATATGACATCCTTATTTTTTTTCTCCCTACAATGATCCTTACTTAAATGCTTTCCATCATGTTTCTTACTTTTAGTTCTAGAGTATCCTCACATAAATAATTTTTTTTATTGTGGAGGATTAAGAAAATAAAAAAGAATTGCCTAAAATGCCTGTGAAAGCTGAAATAATTTTTATTGCTAGTACCATATATATTTTTTTAATTTAATAGCCTTTTATTTACAGGTTATATGCATGGGTAACTTTACAGCATTAACAATTGCCAAACCTCTTGTTCCAATTTTTCACCTCTTACCCCCCACCCCCTCCACCAGATGGCAGGATGACCAGTAGATGTTAAATATATTAAAATATAAATTAGATACACAATAAGTATACATGACCAAACCGTTATTTTGCTGTACAAAAAGAATCAGACTCTGAAATATTGTACAATTAGCTTGTGAAGGAAATCAAAAATGCAGGTGGGCATAAATATAGGGATTGGGAGTTCAATGTAATGGTTTTTAGTCATCACCCAGAGTTCTTTCTCTGGGCGTAGCTGGTTCAGTTCATTACTGCTCCATTGGAAATGATTTGGTTGATCTCCTTGCTGAGGATGGCCAGGTCCATCAGAACTGGTCATCATATAGTATTATTGTTGAAGTATATAATGATCTCCTGGTCCTGCTCATTTCACTCAGCATCAGTTCGTGTAAGTCTCTCCAGGCCTTTCTGAAATCATCCTGTTGGTCATTTCTTACAGAACAATAATAATCCATAATATTCATATACCACAATTTATTCAGCCATTCTCCAACTGATGAGCATCCACTCAGTTTCCAGTTTCTAGCCACTACAAAGAGGGCTGCCACAAACATTCGTGCACATACAGGTCCCTTTCCCTTCTTTATAATCTCTTTGGGATATAAGCCCAGTAGTAACACTGCTGGATCAAAGCGTATGCACAGTTTGATAACTTTTTGAGCATAGTTCCAAACTATTCTCCAGAATGGTTGGATTCATTCACAACTCCACCAACAATGCATCAATGTCCCAGTTTTCCTGCATCCCCTCCAACAATCATCATTATTTTTTCCTGTCATCTTAGCCAATCTGACAGGTGTGTAGTGGTATCTTAGAGTTGTCTTAATTTGCATTTCTCTGATTAATAATGACTTGGAGCATCTTTTCATATGACTAGAAATAGTTGCAATTTCTTCATCTGAGAATTGTCTGTTCATATCCTTTGACCATTTTTCAATTGGAGAATGCTAGTACCATATTTGTGGAAACTCATATAGCCATTTTTTTTTTTGGCTGAGGCAACTGGGATTAAGTGACTTGCCTAGGGTCATACAGCCAGGAAGTGTTCAGTGACTGACATCATATTTGAACTCAGATCCTCCTGATTTCAGGGCTGGTGCTCATATAGCCAAATTTTATTCCCAATTTCATTTCTCAGTTGCTTGAGGGAAGGTCTTATAAGGAAAGTCTAAATTTTACTCTCTTTATAAGTACTACAGAAACTTTAAAAGTCTAAAGTAACTTGTCATCTTGACTCTCATGGTAATTCCCTATAAGAAATCCACTTTCACACATTGAATGTTGCTTAGGACAGATTTACTCTTTTATTACTTGCTACAGTTGAAGCCAAGTCAATACAAGCAGGGAGCACTGGCATCTGGCCCAGGTCTTTTTGGGTCATTAATTTTCTTTATTAGGGGACACAAAGTGATTGCCTTAGTTTAGCACTAAGCCCTCCCTTTTATCTAATGTGGAAAGATTTTGCTTCTTCACAGAAAAAATAAACAGATTCTGAGACATTCCAGATGTCTGTCAAAAAATCATCATCTAACATTAGTGAGATAGGACAAAAATTGCTTATCCACTGTGAACATTTTTGATGGAAAAACTATGTCAGAAATCTTAAAGTGTTAAAATAAAAATCAAGCATTCCAGATTTACAAAAGAGATTTTAAAAAAACAATAGCATTTTTTATAGTAGAAAAGTGTTGAAATGTAATAAGTATGACAAAAAAGTGGGTGTGAGAAATATTCTGTAGGCAGTTTTCCTCAGTCCAGTAGATGAGTGACAGATAAAAGATCACTGATCATTTATGACCACGTTTACCATGCATTTCAAAACAGGACTATATGTACTTTTATAATTTGTTTTAAATTTTTTTCACATAAATTAATTTTTATCACCAATATTTTTAACAGTTGAGAAATTTTTGAACATAGCAGATGCTTAAAATACTTTATATGAAATAAAAATTCTACAACTTTCTACTAATGAGACTTAAGACAATTCACTTAAATTGTGGTTCTCATTTTCTTCACATATAAAATGAGAAAGCATGAGGAGATGACATCCGAGGTAGTATGTAGCCTTAAGTTTATGCTCTATGAACCAAATGTCTATTAAGTGTATTAATAAATTGAAATATACATGCATATGATTTTTAAAAGTTGATCACACATTGAAGGAAATAACTTATTACTACTTCTTTGATAGATATTAGGCAGTTGGTAAACATCTTTTGATTAATTTTTAAATTTTATTAAATATTAATTATTAAATGATAAAATATTATTTAAAATGGCTTACATAGCAATACAGTTCTGAAAGTACTACTCTGGCCTCTATAGCTTCCTTACTGTATTAACTAGCTCAACCACATGGCCTCCACTTGGGTGAAGTAACTATCCAATACTTATCAGCTAGATAGCAGAAAGATTACAATCTTTAAGTCTTATTTCTCTATCTGTAAAAACAGTAATAAAAAATTCACTCAGATTCTATCATAGATTTTTTTGTCTTATTTACATTATGATATAAAGGAAAGTATTTCAAAAGCTATAAAGTTCTCTAGAAAGGTAATGTATTATTATTATTTCAGTTAAATACAATATTCATTCATTAAAACTTTCAATTCCTTATCTACATCATAACACTATCAAAATTAATTTTAAAGTACTTGGGATTAGTTTTTATACTTATTAATTTAGGAAACTCCCAAGGGAAAGAAATGTCCTCAATTGATATTAACTTCTACAAAGATACCCAGCGTAATGAGTGTTTAAGTAACTTTCCCAGAGTCACATAGCCAGAGTATGAGAGTCAGAAGTTAAACAAAAGTCTTCCAGGACAGCTTTCTTTTCACTACTCCACTATAACTTATTATTTAAAGAAGACATTTGTCATTGCAAAATGGGGAATGGCAGACTTTAAAAGTAACTTTTTTTTAAAAGGACTAAATTGTTCAAACATATTGATAGTCATGTTTCTTACACACATGAGAAGTTGACAATGGATGAATGAAAGAATAACTTTCAGACATGTAGAAATAGTAAATTGGTAATAGGAATAAAGATATATGAACAGGAATATTGACATTCATCCACAAATTTGTGAAATTATTTATTGAACTTTACTGTCTTATAAACCAATGAGTCATTTTTGAAAATTTTCTACATATGAATTTCTATTACTGAAAAAATAATTTGTGTAGTCCTTTATCAAAAGCTTAATCTATACCAAACTCATAAAATCGCTAATTATTATTTGATAATGCAGAATACTTTTATGTGTGTGTGTGTTTTTGCATGTGTATGTATATATTTAATTTAACATTAAGATTTGTATAGCGTTTCCCTTTATTTTTAAAATGTAAGCAATTGTAAATGTGTTTATTTTGCTTTCAAAATATTTGTTTTGAATTACCAACTCCTTGAAAAGCAAATACAGGTTTTCTATGAGCGGTTAACTTTGGTTTATTTGCTTGTTTGTTTTAAGTAGAAAAGTGTAGTGTAGAAGAAAGAATTACTGGAAAACAAAATACGTGGTTTCTTCTCCTGCCTCTTAAATGATTTTAAAACATTGGCCAAGTCACTTTGCTTCTGTGGGCCTCAGTTTCTTTATTTGTAATTTGATTATATTACTTCTAAGGTTTCTTCTAATTCAAATAGCTTAAGATCTTTGTCTTCAATGTTCTCTTCTGTTTATCTTTCTTCCTATGTAATTCTGCAAATTATCTTCCTTTAACAGGAAACAATAGCAATATATTTAGCTGTTTTTGAAATTTTTCCAAGTTGACCAGTGACTAATAAAATAGACTTATAGACTTTAACTGCTAGGATATGGAAAAGCTTTCGGGCTTTTTTTTCAGCAGAAGCTTTTATGTAGCTAATAGGCAAAGAATTAACCCCAGTGCAGCACATATTTAGTTGAACAGATGAGGTGCAATTCACATATTTTTGTCCATATTTGACTTTGAACTGCTCCTTTTCCTCCTTCTGCTCCTCTTCATTCTTTTCCTCCTTTACATCTTCTTCCTTCTTTCTATCACTATTGCTGATAGGAAGCTAGTTTTAAGATTTGCAAAGGACTTTATTTATGTCACCTTTGATCCTCAGAACAACCATATGAAGTAAATGCTATTGTGTCTTCCTTCAGTTTTGTTTTCTCCATGATAAACATATACAATATCTTCCTCTAATTTCCTCTAAACTTCAGTATATGGCTCTCCTGGAGGGCGTCAGATGGTAGCCAACCAGGTTGTCCTGATGACAATCATTCTTTCTCTGGATCTGTACTCACATGGGACCTGTCATAAAATGAATGGCTTAACTTTCAAGAAGTCAGAGTGACCTCTATATTAGATTGAGGTATCAGAGTAGGACTTAAGTAGAGGGTCATAAATTATATATCTTTAATAATAAAGACTTCCTTTCTTCTCTACTCCATAGATATCTTGCCAGAAAGTACATCTGAAAAAAATTAGAAACTTGTTTCTATTATTTCATCATGTTAGTACAGGACTTTTCAATAAAAAATAAATTACTCTTGAACATATTTGTTTGTACCATAAAAAGAAGAAAGATCTGTTTGATTGATAGTAGACAGATTTTTCATTAAGCTTAACAGCAAAAATACCAGAATTGCATCATTCCACTGCTTGTTTCCAAGGAAAACAGAAAATTAGATGCAATGAACTCCTTTAAAATACTCAGTGTGCATTCTTTAACCATTAAATACATTATCAGGTATCGTGTCATGATGACATTTTAATTTAGATACTTCAGGACAAAAAAAATATATTAGTCAAGTCAGGGATATAGTGTTTTCCTTAACATGCAACTTATACATATTCCTCATATTTGATTTTATTTCTTTTTATTAACATTAATTTTGTACATAATGATTGTATTTTGTAGGATTGGCAAGCTTTGTACAAATGGAAAGACAGAAATGGAAAAGCTAATAGGAAAAGACAATACCATTTTAAAATTTTTTTATATTTACTGAGAATTAACAATCTATTCTATTTTTATTTTTCAGAGACATTTTAGAAACATTGACATGAATTTTATGATTTTTATTTTTGGTGACTCTATCCATTGACAAAATGCAATTATTTATGTGACTAGGGACTAGGGGTCAGAAAACTCTAGTTTTAATCTTTGTTCCTCATTTTCTAGTAATGTGTTCTTAGACTAGATAGTTAATCTCTCTAGTCCCATGTTCTCTATCTGTTAATTAGAGATCATAAAATTACTTCGCCTCCATGCCAGAGTTTATGTCCTATTGTTGTTCAGTATTTTCAGTAATATCTGATTCTTCATAAAACCATTTGGGGTTTTCTTGACAAACATATTGGAGAAATTTGCTTTTTCCTTCTTCAGCTCATTTTACAGATGAGGAAACTGAGGCAAACAGAATTCAGTGATTTGCTCAGGGGCACATAGCCTACTAAGTATCCCATTTTGAACTTAAGCAGATGATTCTTCATTATTCCCAGCACAGCACTCTTATCTATTATGTCACCAAGCTTCCCATAACATTAAAACTACATGAGGTAATATAATAGAAAACATAGCATAAAATGTTCAATGAAGGCAGAATGTGCATTATTTGGCTGTTTTAGCATGTCATTGTATATGTTTAAATTGAAAATAAGGGGATAGTAACAAACTGGGAGAGAAGTTCCTATTAATAGGTACTGGCACATAAGCTAAGACCTGAAGGAAGCTGGAGATTTTTATGAAATAGAAGTTAAAAGGAAATATATTATAGATATGAGGAAAATCTGTACCAACCAATAGACAAGGGATACTAAATGCTGAGTTTGAGGAAATCAGAAAAGTTAGCTGGAAAACAGTGAAAGAAGAATATTTTAGAAATAAGCCTGGAAAAGTAGATTTGTGATAAACTGAAAATCTTTCATTGTTAAACAGAAGAATTTCTATTGCTCATGGGTAGCTGGGATCAGTATAAAGAAAATGACAATTGTGTATGTATACACACACACACACATATATTTATATATTACATGCCATCCTAATTACATGCCTATATATTACATGCCTAAATTACAAAAAAAAAATTATTTTACTGAGTGTAAAGATAAGTACAAAGATAAAGTGTAAAGATTTAAGTTTGACGGATAAACAGTAAAAATGGTTGGGAAAGTTGAAAAAGCAGTGTGGCAGAAATTGGGAATATACCAGTATCTTATGGGTATTGGATTTAATCAAATGCTTTTTCTACATCTATTGAGATAATAATAAGATTTTTGTTAGTTTGGTTATTGATATAGTCAATTATGCTAATAGTTTTCCTGATTTTGAACCAGCCCTGCATTTCTGGTATAAATCCTACTTAGTCACAGTGTATTATCCTGGGGATAATATTTTCTGTAATCTTTCTGTAATCTCATTGCTAATATTTTATTTAAGATTTTTACATCAATATTCAGTAGGGAAATTGGTCTATAATTTTCTTTCTCTGTTTTCATTCTACCTGGTTTAGCTATCAGCACCATATCTGTTGGACCAATATCTTACAGCATTTACCAAGAAAAGTCAAAATGGATACATGACAGATATAAAGAGAGATATTACAAGAAAAATTGAAGCACATGGAGCATATTATCTATCAGACTTGTGGATAAATAAGCACATTATTAATAAACAAGAAATTAAAAGTATCATGAGGTATAAAATAGATAATTTCAAATATATTAAATTTAAAGATTTTGTACAAATAAAACAAATGTAGCTAAGATCAAAAAGCATGCCAAAAATTGGGAGAACATTTTTATGACAGTTTCTTAGATAAAGGTCTCACATATCAAATATATAAAAACTTTGTCAAATCTATGAGAATACAAGTCATTACCTAATTGATAAGTGGTCAAAGTATATGAGCAAGTGGTTTTCTAATAAATAAAAACAGTGTATTACAGTCATATGAAAAAATGCTCTAAATCATTATTGATTAGAGAAATTCAAATGAAAACTATCTGGAGATATCATTTTATACCTACTAGACTAGCTAAGAAGATTAAAGGTAAAGTAAAAAATGTTGGAAGGAATGTGGAAAAAATTGGGACAGTAATTCTCTATTTGTAGAACTGTCAATTAATCCGACCATTTTGGAGAGCAATTTGGCATTATGCCCAAAGAGTTATTAAACTCTCTGTGCTTTTGACCTAGCAATATCACTACTATATATGTTTCAAAAATGATTAGAGAAAAAGGGAGAGTATATGTTCTTTTTATATTTTAAATTAATTTATTTTTAACACAAATTGCTTTATGAATCATGTTGGGAGAGAGAAATCAGCACAAAAAGGAAAAAATCATAGGAGAGGGGGAAAAAAGCAAACAGGAAAAAGGAAGTGAACATAGCATGTATTGATTTACATTCAATCTCTAAAGTTCTTTTTCTCGCTTCAGATGGCATTTTCTGTCCAAAGTCTATTGGGTTTGCCTTCAATGACTGAACCACTGAGAAAAACCAAGTTTCTCCTAGTTGATCCATTACACATTCTTTCTGTTATTGTGTACAATGTATTCCTGGTTCTTCTTCACTCAGCATCAGTTTATGTAAATTTTATCAAGCCTTTCTAAAATCAGCTTGTTCATCATTTTTTATACAATGATTACCTTCATATACCACATCTTATTTAGCCATTCTCTAATTTTGGGGCATCTACTCCTTT
Organism: Sarcophilus harrisii; assembly: GCF_902635505.1. Lineage (NCBI taxonomy): Eukaryota > Metazoa > Chordata > Mammalia > Dasyuromorphia > Dasyuridae > Sarcophilus > Sarcophilus harrisii. The sequence continues at coordinate 260,455,577 of NC_045428.1, forward strand.
TCCAATTCTTTACTACAAAAAGAGCCGCTACAAACACTTTTGCACATGTGGATACTTTTCCCTCCTTTATGATTTCCATGGAACACAGACCCAGTAATGGCACATCTGGGTCAAAGGTATGCACATTTTTATAGCCCTTTGGGCATAGTTCCAGATTGTTCTCCAGAATGATTGGTACATTTCATGCACCAACAATGAATTAGTGTCCCAGTTTTCCCACATCCCCTCCAACATTTATCATTATCTTTTCCTGTCATCTTAGCAAATTTGAGAGGTATGAGGTGATGGCTCAGAGTTGTTTTAATTTGCATTTTTCTCATTAATAATGATTTAGAGCGTTTTTCATGTGACCATAGATGGTTTTAATTTCATCATCTGAAAATTATCTATTCCTATCCTGTGACCATTTATCAATTGAGGAATAACTTGTATTCTTGTAAATTTAACACAGTTCTTTATTTATTTTAGAAAAGTGACCTGTATCAGAAGCATTGGTTGTAAAGATTTTCCCAGCTTTGGCATTTTTGTACAAAACCTTTTTAATTTAATGTAATCAAAGTAGTCCATTTTGCCTTTTATCTAGTTATTCTTTGGTCATAAATTCCTCCTTTCTCCAAGGATGTAATAGATAATCCCTTTTTCTCCTAATTTGTTTATGGTATCATCCTTTATGCCCAAATCATGTATCCATTTTGACCTTATTTTTGTATGGGGCATGAGATGTAGATCTATGCTGAGTTTCTGACTTATAAATTTGCAGTTTTCCCAGCAATTTTTGTCAAATAGTGAATTTTTATTCTAGAAGCTGGAGTTGGGTGGGGGGTATCAAATGCTAATTATTGCAGGCTTTTTTTTTTTTTTTATTATGTAGTGTGTATCTAATCTATTCCACTAATCCATCAATCTATTTCTTAGCCAGTACCAAATGGTTTTGAAGACCTCTACTTTATAATGTACATTTAGATTTGGCACTGCTAAGCCACCATTCTTTGTAATTTTTTTTTCATTAATTTATTTGATATCAAGTGAATTCTTTTTTTTTCCAGATGAATTTTTAAATGATTTTTTCTAGTTCTATAAAATAATTTTTTGGCAGTTTGATTGGTATGGCACTGAACACGTAGTCTAATTTAAGAAGAATTTTCTTTTTTATTATATTAGCTTGGCCAATCCATAAGTAAATATCAATTAATATTTTTCCAATTGTTTAGATCTGACTTAATTTGTGTGAGAAGTGTTTTGTAATTGTATTCATATAGTTCCTGGGTTTGTCTTGGCCGGTAAACACCCAAATATTTTCTTTTATCTGTAGTTATTTTAAATGGTATTTCTCTTTCTATCTCTTGCTGCTAGCTTTTCAAGTACTATATAGAAATGCTGAAGATTTGAATGGGTTTATTTTATGTCCTGCAACATTGTTAAAGCTGTTAATTGTTTCAAGTAGGTTTTTGGATGATTTTCTAGCATTCTCTCAGTATATCATGATGTCATATGCAAAGAGTGATAGTTTTATTTCCTCATGGACTATTCTAATTCCTTTAATGTCTTTTTCTTTTCTTCTTGCTAAAGTCAAAAATTCTAATACAGTGTTGAATAACAGTGGTGATAATGGGCAGCCTTGTTTCACCCCTGATGTTCTTGGGAATGTGTCCCGCTTCTCTCCATTACAAACAATGCTTTCTGTTGGTTTTAGATAGATATTAAGACTACATGTTCTAAATTGTCTCAAATAACTCTTTTGGTAATGACAAAGAATTGGAAGCTGCAGGGATGTCTATCATTTGGGAGGATAGCTGACTGAGTTGTGGTATATTATTGTGATGAAATATTAATATGTTATAAGAAATGATTAATTCAATGATCTCAGAAAACAAAATAATGAAGAATGAAGTGACCTGAACTAAAAGAATGTTGTATACAGTAACAGAAATATTGTTTTAAGTAAAACTTTAAGTAACTAAGTCATTTTAACTATTATAAATACCCAAATTAGCTTCAAAGAACATGTGAAGCAAGAGCCTAATTGTATCCAGGAAAAGAAATGATAAATAGAAGCATGTATTAGAATGATTTTACATTTATAAACATATATGCACAAATACACATACACACACATATATAGATATAGATATCCATATTTATATCTAATGGTAGCTATCTCCAGGGTGGGAGAAGAGGAAAGGGAAAAAAGTTACATAATAACTTTATTATATTAAAAATAAAAGTAAGTTGTACACAATAGATTTGTACTTTCTATTCTATTATGTTATGAAAATTATTGTTTTATTTCTTAAGTTCAGAATAAAATGAGTAAAAAATTTAAAAAAGATATTGATTATAATAGTAATATAGTAAAATAGTAATAAAAAGTTTTTAAAAGCTTTGCAAATGTCTTATAAGAACTTTTTAGATGGGCCAAGAAATTCCTTCCCAAATCCCCAAACTTCCCCATTCTCAATCTTTGCCCCCAGGAGTACTTTATTCCCTTCTTTTCCTGTTTTGGTGTTTAGAAGGGTACTATAACTATCTTAGAGGCAAAAATCACCCCTAGAGAGTGGAGAGTTCTAGGAAAGTAATGAAAGAAGTACAGAGAAGGAAGAAGCAGACTTATAAGAGACCCTGGTAATATATTTGGATATTGGAACTTCTCAGATATATTTCATTGTTCTAAATTCAAATGTTTGACTTGTGATTTCTCATGGTAAAAAACACTAATGTGAATAAAAGTTTCAGAAATACTACTTTAGTTCATAGTATTCTTTCTTAGCTTTTTCTCACAAAAAGCTGCCGTTGAAATATTTGACTACTAAAAAAAGATTTATTGATAGAGAATGTTTAAAAAAGACATTTACATTTATTTAATAGAACCAAGAAGGCATAGAAGTGAGAGGATGGGGGGAAATAATTGCTCTCTCCTCTCTCTTTTTCTTCTCCCATTTAAAAAAAAAATGAATAGAAATAATTTGGAACGAAATTGATCCTCAGGCAATATTTCCAAAGACTTATAGAAGACTCACTAAAATGTCATCAGCTCTTATTCAATATGCAATATACTAATTATCTTGATTACCATTAGCCATACTATTGGTTTTTATTGATTTAAAGTTAGTTGGGCTGTGTGTGTGTGTGTGTGTGTGTGTTTCTGTGTCTCTGTCTGTCTGTCTCTGTGTCTGTGTTTGAAGAAATATGGATTGGGGAATGGGGTAAGCATCTGAGTTTTTCTATTCATATAGAGATAGTATTTTGAGGTTTGTTCCTATGTTCTCCAGTTTTACTATTCTGAACAAGCCATGCAACTAAAAATGATTTATTGGGAAGCATTTATATTGGATAAATTAACATACTTCTGGAAATTACTTGCTTATTCCTGTAAATAATTTATTTTTTAAAGGTCATCCAAAACTGAATTCAATGGTGATTTTCACACATCCTCCTGACCTGTCTATAACATTTGTTACTGTTAATCATTCCCTCCTCCTTTATACTCTTTCCTTCTTTGGCTTATATGAAGTTACATTCCCCTGGCTCTCTTCTTATTTCATCGAGCAATTTTCCCCCTCTTTTTCTGGCTCTTTGTCCTTATCTGAATCCATTGTCACCTTAGCATTAATATGTCTGCAACAAGAATTATCTTTTCCCTGGAATTAACTTTACTATTTCCAGCAATGACTTCATATTTCACAAATGCTTGAAACATCTGTGCTGCCTTGATGCCTACCTTTTATTCATCTCTTATGAGCAAGAGTCAATTATTCTACTTCTTCCTCTCAGATATATTCTCTTCATTGCCATCATCCTACTATAAGTCCTCATTACCACAAAGTTGTGCTGTTTTTTTGTTTTGTTTTGTTTTTAAGAAGCTTGCAAAATTATAAAATCTTAGAATAGAAAAGGATCTCAAAGATTATTTGCTCCACTTGCATCTTGAATGAGAATCCCTTCTACAAGGTCCTCCCTACCCAAAATAGTCATATAGGCTCTCCTTGTATCTTTGTATTATGAGAATTCTGGTGGGCATTGCCACCACAGTGCATGATTTCTCTTATCTCTTCTCTATAACTAATTTCATGAAAAAGTATTATTTGTGAGCAAATTGAGGAGATCAGAAAGTGAGAAGACAAGCATGAATGAATAAAAATATAACATTGAGTAGCTTATATTTAATCTTTTTGTTACTTGGCAAGTTGTATACATAATTTCAAAGTTCAGTGATATCCAACATGTCCTTAGGTATGAAAATTATCTTGAGAATCAGTCTTCACAGCTAGTAATTCTAAAATGAAAGAGGGTGGACCAAAAAAATCAACTTTTTAACTATCATTATTAGGCTTTCATGTTCTCATATTCCAGTAGAATCAATCAATTAGTCAACAAGCATCAATTAAGCATATTTTGTGCCTTAGAGAGTATACTAAATGCTCAAGATAGCAAAGTGAAAGTCATGGCTTTAAAGGAATTTACATTCTGTCGTGGGAAACAATGTATATGCATTTTATATTATATAATTATATGTGTGTATACCCACTCATACACCCCCGATGCACATACATAATTATATAGGATAAAAACTAATGAGCTAGGAAGAAAGGAAAGGAACTATCATTAATAGGGTGGGGAGGAAATTGGAAAAGGCTTTATGTAAAAGGCAAAGCCTGTGCAGAGCCTTAGAAAAGCAAGATATTTTATGAGGTAGAAGTGAAATAGAAATGTATGCCATATACAGGATACCAGTGAAGAAACATGGAAATATGAGTTGGAGTGTCATGTGTGAGAAACAGAAGAAGCCAGTTTTGCCAGAGAGTAGAACGTGATAAGGGGAGGAATATATAACAAAACTGGAAAGAGAGGTTGAGGCCATTTTGTGAAGGGCTTTAAATGATAAATGGAGAGTAAAAAATTTATCCTAGAAGCTATAGAGAATATAGAAGCAATAAAGTTTATTGAGTTGGGAAGTGACATTCAGATGGCACTTAACAAAAATCACCTTGGCAGTTTGTGGAGAGTGGAATGGAATAGAGAGAGATTGATTCAGGAAGATGAGTCATAAGATCATTGTCATACTTCAGATAAAAGATGAGAGGGACTTAAAATAAGGAGCCAGTTGAATGAGAAATGAGGAGACAAATATAAGAGAGAATATAGTGGTAGAAAAAGTAAGATTTGGTCATTGATTGGGAAGTCCAAATACTTACAGAAAAGATTCTAAAAATACAAAAATTTCAAAAAAGGGGAAATTTAGAAGGAGTTTTTGTTCACAATCTATTAAATTTGTGATTTTTAGAGGATATTCAGTTTTAAATATTTAATAGATGACTAGATTCAGGAGTTCCTGGGCTAGATATGACTTAGAAAGAAAAGGAAAAAAAAAAAAAAAGCCCAGGACAGATATTTGGGAATACACCAAAACTTAGGGAGTTAAACTGAACTGGCAAAGGAGGTTGTGAAGGAGCAGTTAGAAAGATATAAAAACCATAAGAATATAGTGTTACCTAATGTATTATTGATGGATTTGCGAACTGATCCAATTATTACAGAAAGCAATTTAGAAATATGCCCAAAGGGCAACCTAACTGTGCAGAACTTTTGATCCAGCAATACCATTACTAGATTTGTATCCCAAACCAATCATAAAAAAGGGGAAAGGATCCACATGTACAAAATATTTATAGCAGTTCTTTTTGTGGTGGCAAAGGATTGAAATTGTGGGGATTTCCATCATTATATACATTATATAATGTATCAACTATGATAGACTTCATTCTTTTTTAGCAGTACAATGATCCAAGATAATTCCAAAAAACTCATGATGTAAAATGTCATCTATATCTGGGGGGGATTGGGGAGGTGGAGGGGTGAGGGAGAATGGGGGTAACAGGAAACCAATGGAGTCTGTATGCAGATTGAAGTATAGTATTTTCAGGTTGCTTTGTTTTTTCCTAGTAGTTTTTCCTTTTTGTTCTGATTCTTCTTTTACAACATAACTAATGTAGAACTATGTTTAACATGATTGTACCTATATAACCTATATCAGATTATTTGCTACTTAGAGACGAAGAAAGGAATGGAGGGGAAAAAATTGGATCACAAAATGTTATAAAAATGAATGCTGGAATCTTTGCCTGTAATTGGAAAATATATATATGCACACACACACACACACACACATATATATATATATATATATATATATATATATATGTATATATATAATTAAGTGCAAAAAAAGAGAACAATGTCATTAAAATCCAAAGAGGAGAGAGTATTCAGGCAGATAAGGTGCCTGTAATTGGAAAAATATATATATATATACATATATATATGTATATATATAATTAAGTGCAAAAAAAAGAGAATAATGTCATTAAAATCCAAAGATGAGAGAGTATTCAGGTAGATAAAGTAACAGAAGAATAAGGACTGAGAAAAGACAGGGGCTGCTGCTTTAATTTTATAAAACATATAATTTTGATGTTTATATTATTATTCAAATATTTCTGGCTAGTAGTCATTGCTGGATATTATGATTAAGAATTGTGAGTTGCAACAGTGGATTGAATGCCAAGCCTGAAGGCCTGATAGTCTCTCTAAGACATTTACTCACCAGACATTTTACTTGCTCTGTGACCCTGGGGAAGGCACTTAATTCTGTTGCCTTGGTTTCCTCATCTGTAAAATGAGCTGGAAAAGAAAACAGCAAACCACTCTAGTATCTTTGCCAAGAAAATCCCAAATGTGGTCACAAAGAGTCAGACACAACTGAACATAATAAATGTGAAGAGGGCTGAACCTAGAATCAGGAGGTCAAATTTCAGTTCAAATCTGGCTTCAGATACTTTCTAGGTTTATGATCCCGGGCAAGTCACTTAATCTCTAATTGTATAAGTTTTCTTAATTGTGAGGGCAATAAAAGCATACCTATGGGTTGTCACAAGAAACAAATAAGATCATAGAATTATTCTAGGTTTATGTGAGGATCAAATGAGAATACTAATAAAGCATTTAACAAAATGCATGACATACTAGCAGCTACATATTTTTCCCCCTTAGCCCTAAGGGAAGGGCCCCAAAATATTTTCAGAGTCAAAAAGAATTATAGAATCTCAAGGTTGAATAAACACCAGAAGTCAGCTAACCCAATCCTTTCTGAAACATAGACCCCATCAATATAATTAACAAGTTATTTAGCTTTTGCCAGATATTACAATTTGATGGAGTCTTTAAGGTGCATAATATATTTTCATTGAAAATAGGATTTTGGAATATTTAAATAATCAAAATAATTTAGATCAGCAATTGGCAGGGCAGCTAGGTAGTAAAGCAGTTAGAATATTGGCTATGAAATCAGGAGGACTGAATTTGAATCTAGCCTCAGACACTCCTGGGCAAGTCACTTTATCCCATTATCTCAAAAAAAAAAAAAAAAAGTGGATTGATTAGACTGTGAATTAGTAAGACAATCAACAAACAGTTTTTATTTATATATTCTGGGATCAGGACTGTGCTAAGCACCTGAAATATAAAAACAAATAGCAAAAATTTTAAAAAAGATAAAAACATTGGCTCTGACTTTAAGGAGCTCACACTTTTGGGGAGAGACAACATAATAATCATATATTCATGCAAATACATATATGTGTATATATATCTATAGATCCAAACATACATACATACATACATATAGAGAGTAACAAGGAGAGAAAGAGTTAGAGAGAGACAGACAGAGACAAAGAGAAAGACATAGAAGAGAGAATGAGTGTAGGTGTATGGTAATCTCAGAAGTGAAGATCAAGCAGCATGAAGCATGAGAGAAAAGATTCCTGCAAAGGAGGAATTTAAGCTTGAAAGCCAGAGAATAAGAATTGATAAGGCAGAGTTCAGAGGGAGAGCATTCTATGCAGAAGGGACAATCAGTTCAAGAGCACACTGTGGAGAGATGCAAAATTCTATGGCAAGAACAGGAAATAGTTTGGCATAGCTGGGTACATCGTGGGGAGTGAAATGAAAGATGAATAATGTGTATCACTATTTGCTAAAGTCTTTGTCAGATGGGCCAAGCCTGAACAGTGTAGGTTATAATGATGGAAAACAATAAACTTAACCTTAAACAACTGAAATTGCTTTCCGAGGCTACATATCAAAAATTTTCAGCATACTTAAGAGAGTATGGACAAAACCATTTTCTTAGTTTTGAATGTGCCTTTTTTTATTACTATTTTATTAAATAGGGTCAAAAAAATTTTTTGACCACATCATTTAAATGACTTCATTTAAGTGAAAAAGACTGTACACAACAAAGGGCTGAAGCTTGAAGAAATAAGGAACTATTCAGATATCCTTTCAGTATACTCATTTCTCCTTTCATTCTCTGGCCTGTAATATTTTCTATCATTTTCTGTTGGTCTTTGGCAACTACTTTCAGCACGTAAGAGGTTAACTAGCATTTTAGATGGAATATCCCTTCAAAAAAATGAAAAGGGAGATGAGTTGGGGATTCTGTGAAACAAAATTAGAGGGATAAAAGATTGATCTTCTTCCTTCTACTCATCCAGGGAAGGAATTCAAGTTTAACTCTACACTAAGTAAGATAAAGGAAGGAAGAAAGGAAAGAAGGAAGGAAGGAAGGAAGGAAGGAAGGAAGGAAGGAAGGAAGGAAGGAAGGAAGGAAGGAAGGAAGGAAGGAAGGGAAAGGAAGGAAGGAAGAAAGAAAGAGAAAGAAGGCAGGAAGGAAGAGAAAGAAAGAAAGAAGGAAGAAAGAGAAAGAAGGCAGGAAGGGAAGGAAAAGGAAGAAAGAAAGGACAGAAGAAAGAAGCACAATACAATCCGTCTTAAACAGAGCTGCCAAGGAAATTTTTCTAAAAAGTAGATGTAATTGTGACACTCCTGCTCAATAACCTCCAATGACCCTTCAGTATTACCAACATCAAGTACAAAGTTCTTTATTTGGCATTTAAGCTGCTTGTAATCTATCCCCCTTCTTAGTTTCCCAGCTTTCTTATTTCTTGGTCTGCTTCATGTGTGCTACAATTCAACCACAATGATCTATGTGTGGTTCATCAGCAGAATATATCTCCTGTTTTGTCCTGGCTATCCCCTATGGACAAAATAGAATACAGAAGGAAATGGTACAGCAAGGTCAGAACAATGTAGAATACACTTTAGAGATCTACTGGGTGTCAGGCTTGGTACCACACAAAGGCCAAAATCAATCCACCCCTGTCCTCAAGAAGCTTTCTTTATACTCAAAAAAGAAAAGTTTAGAACAAACTGAGATATCTAAAAAGATTAGTCTGTTAGGCAATTACTCCACAGCAATTGTTGAGGCATATTAGGAGTTATCTGAATTTGTCTTTTTTACTTGCCATATTTTCCAGAAAAAAATGAACCCAGAGTATTCAGGAGGCCCAGAATATGTCAAGGAATTCCCACCCCCACCCCTATCCCCACCCACCAAGCTGACAGTTTGTTTGTTGTTTGCATTCCAAACTGAACTCACTGTGTGTCCATGGGAGTCAATACAGGCACCAAGTCACTCTGTACTACACTTGGAAATTGCTTGTGCAGCTGGAATCTTTGCTGATCAGCAAATCATCCTCTCTTCATAGTCCAGGAGTTCCTAAGGGAAAAAAGTGTAGTTTTTGCCATCACCTTGCTCCTTTCCTTGAGGAAGGTTTCTGTCCTTTCTCTACCTTTCTTACACATTTTTCCCTCTCACTCCATGCATTTTTAAATAGAAATCTGTGTTTTCTACTCCTTCCTTTGTTCTAATGTCATAAATATGCAACTTGTGTATAGATTGTGAACTTTTTTGGGCCTCAAAGCCAAAACCAAGTATGTTGAACTCAGATGGCAAGAGTAAATCAGAAAATCATTTCAACTAAGTAGGCAATATGATACATCTGCTGGTCCTATGCAGCTAAAACTGAAAGGGCCCCTTAACTACAGAGTTTTGTGGGATGCAAACTTTTTTTTTTTTTTTTAATTAATTTTTAACACACATTGCTTTATGAGTCATGTTAGGAGAGAAAAATCAGAACAAAAGAGAAAAACCATGGGAGAGATAAAAAGAGAGAAAAAAAGAAGTGAACATAGCATGTGTGGATTCATATTCACTCTCTTTTGTTCTTTATCTGAATGCAGATGGCATTTTCTGTCCAAAGTCTATTAGGAATGCTTTGGATCACTGAACCACTGAGAAGAACCATAACTTTCAAAGTTGAACTTTGCATGATTTTGCTGTTATTGTGTACATTGTTCTCCTGGCTCTCCTTGTTTTGTTCAGCATCAGTTTGTGTAAATCTTTGCAGATCTTTCTAAAATCAGCTTGTTCATCATGTTTATAGAACAATAATATTCTATTACTTTCATATACCATAACTTGTTTAACCATTCCCCAATTGATGGGCATTTACTCATTTGTCAGTTCTTTGCTACCACAAAAAGAGCTTTTTTGCACATGTTGGTCCTCTTCCTTCCTTTATGATTTCCTTGGAATATGGAACTAGTAATGTCACTGCTGGGTCAAAGATATGTACAGATTCATAGCCCTTTGGGCCATAGTTCCATAGTTCTCCAGAATGGTTGGATCATTGCACAACTCTACAAACAATGCATTAGTGTCCCAGTTTTTCCACATCTTAAATGTAAATAACAATCTTTAAACAAAATTATTAGTAGTAGCACTCTGAATGAAAAGAGTGCTACTACTAATAACTTTGCTACTACTAATAATTTTGTTTAAAGATTGTCATTTACATTTAAGATTCCGATAAATCAGGATGACTAGACCAAAAATACATAAAAAGTTCAGTGCACAAAAATAAAATTTAGAGTAGAACATGGCTACATTTTTCTCAAGTTGCCAAATAGATCTGAATTTTTTCAAATACCATGAGGAAATCTGTTAGCTGGATCCAAATGTTCACCCAAATAACTAACAAATAATTTAGTTAGTTAAGAGGAAGGACTAATAAATAATTTAGAGTTTGAGAAAAATTAAATAAAATCTAGCCTTTTGCCATTTAGTGGAATATGTCTAAAGTGATTCATTTTGCAAAGACAGATTTTAAATATGAATCTGCTTACACTAAAACTCAAAGGAGATAACAATGTATATAAATGTCTTGATCCATCCCACCATTAGCTGACATAGTGTCTTGGATGTGAAGTCAATAAAAACTGAGTTTGACTTCTGCCTCAGTCATTTAGATATGTGATTCAGCAAGTCTTTCTGCTTCAGTTTCCTCATTAATACAATGAGAATAATAGCCTTTAGATCACAATGATTGTAATTATCAAATGGGAACATATGTAAAGCATTTTGCAAATCTCTCAACTACATATATATACTAGCAATTAATGAGTTACATATGTATACGTACATAATGTATAGTCTTCTTGACATCTGTGGATTTCACATCATGGTTTTGGTTAATTGTAGTTGGCCATTAATAATTAAATAGGAATTTTTGGAGATCTGTGAATACTGAGAAAATCACAGATGGCATGCCTATGTTAAAAAAAAAACAACAAAAAAGTAGCAAGTCATAAATGCATACCATATATTATTAATCAATTTTATAAATTACTACCACAAGCATATATATATAGATTTACTGTAAACAAATGTATTTTGTTAAACAAAAAACAAAAAGAAATACTTCTTTTGACTTTGCTTCCTCTTTGCCTACCAGTAAGATGCAGTCATGTTATTCTACCCCCACCACCTCCACTTCCCCACTCTTCCCTCTTCCTCCAGTGATCCCTTGTGTGCTATGCTTTTCTTGGGAGAAAATCTATGAAGCAGTTGCTGTGGCTATATCTGTGGCTGCAAAGAATGCATATTGTGCAAGATGCTAATAGAAACTATTACTTTTTTATGTGTGCAGGGTGTTGTTTCACTTGTCTTGTGTGTTAAATAAATATAATCAGAATTATCAAAATAAAATATAAGTTTGGGGTTGAGCCTATAGTTATTCCAAGCTTTTCCAAATTCTCGAGGGTCCTGTTCCATTAAGCCACCCCCTTCAAGGTAGAGTTACCATTGTGTGTGTGTGTGTGTGTGTGTGTGTGTATGTATTTAGAGAAAGGATATATTCTTCTAATAACTCCCAACTTCAAAGAAAATAATATAATTTTGGGAGAGCTATGACATTTCTTTTTTTAAGCTTATTATTAAAACTTTTATTAAAGTCCTATTTTACTGCCTCTCTTCTACCACTCAAGTCACCGTGGTTTTACAAAAGCTATCACACTAATAGTAATCTCTGACCAATCCTTCTAAGCTAAGAAAGGCTTTGAGTATGAATATGGCCAAAGATTAATCTAACTAGGTTTGGAGAGGATGATCATCATCTTGGCTACAGGAAGATAGCATTTTCAATCACCGCAATTCTTAGATGTCTCATCAATTATAAACAGATTACAATTTGTACTGGTAGACTATATCCTCATCCAGATGAAATAATATATTCTTGAAATATTAAAGGTTCTTTTTTTCTTAAAGAAAGATATTCTCTTGTACTTAATGTGTTTATATTATTATGAATTCATTTGGTAAACACTTTAATACCAGTGATCACTATGGATTTATATATTGCTTATTTTATAAGATAAATACTTCCAAAGGAAATTACTTTATGATTTGATATTCAGTAAATGTCCTATTAAAATTAACTGCTACTGTACATCATTTTCTTTTAGTTCATTCACAGGGTGTTTTCATTTGAAATGCAATCCTATGATTCTAGTTTGAGTAGGTATTTTTATTATTCTTTTATATTCTCCACCTTCAGGAGGAGTAGCTGGAGAATTTTACTAACAATGTTCAAATGTTGAATCACATATGTAAAAAATAACCCCAAACCTCTGGAATAGAACAAACCTATGTTAGTTCCATTAAGCAGCAAACACACACACACATACACACACAGATTTATTTTTATTACATTAAAGATTTTCTTATTAGTAGGGATTTTTTAATTGTTGTTGAGTCACTTCAGTCATATTGAAGTGGTTTGCCATTTTCTTCTCCAGCTCATTTTTTAGATGAGGAAACTGTGGTAAAGGGGGTTAAAGTGATTTGCACAGAATCGTAGCTAGTGTTTGAAGTCAAATTTGAACTCCACTATTCCTGATTTCATACTTAACAATGTATCTACTGCACCATCTACAGCCTAGTAAGGTTTATCTTATCCTTCTTAAATATTAAAAAGTATATGGGTATAACTTATATACTTAGAGTAGCTATGCCATATTAATTTAGTGTCCCAACTTGAAGATGTGGGTCTTAAGCTACCCGTGACTTAATAGTACAAATTCGAAGTTTTGATCATCCTTTAAGTTCAAGGTAAGAAAAACCCTCCTTTTGAAACTCTTCATATAGTTTTGATAAAACTGATAAAAATATATACTACATATTTATTATACATATATATATACTATGAAGATACAATATAGTTTTTTGTATCTTTGTATATGTGTATATGATGCATATGTAAATGTATATGTGCTATACACATGTGTTTATATGCTGTGATATATATACATATATGTATATATGCTTTTATTTTAATGTATTGAAGCTTAAAACTACACTAAGATTTTTGGTAAACTTGTGTATGAAGAAATGTTAAAAAAATGAGGAAAAACTGGGAGACAAGGCAGAGAAGAGAGAGCTAATGTATATTTATATTTCTGCATTGCTTATAGCAGATTTTTATGCTTTCTTTTACTGCCAATCAAAAATATATTGATAAATTGGTTTATTTAGAATACCATAACACTTAGGCATACTTCCTCTTTCCCTCCTGATCTCTTTCTTTTCTTTGCAATCACATTCAATTCATTATCATAACTGGAACAAGATTAAGTTTGCAAAATCTGATTTCCTTCATTTCTAGAAATCTACAAGCACTTATTAAAGACCGTAATTTATATAGATCATGAACTTTAAGGCTGAAAGAATGTGCTCACTTCTAAAATGGTGTTATAATATAGCTGAAACACTTCTGGTCTGGAAATCAGAAAAATTCAGGCTCCACCACTTAGTAACTGATAATTTCAAGCAAAATCCTTAACTTTTCTAACCAAAGTTCATTACCTGTGCAGTGAGGTTAAAACCAATCCAACAGGATCATATTAAAGATCAAATCTTAAATTACATGCATTATACACTTTGTAAGTGGTAAAGCACTGTAAAAATTAAGGAATTATTACTACTCATAAGTGTGGCAAGTAGTGAGTTTATCCATTTTACCTCTATACAACAATTCACTCTTAGAAATCAGAATAGGAGTAGATTTGAAGACATGTGGGTAATTGTAATAGATAACCAATTTCCTTATAGTCTGTGAAAAAATTTAATTATCTAAGAAAACGTAACTATCTTCTATTCAAAACTCAATTCCTATGCACTACAATTTTTATACTTTCATGGTCTAGTCATCCTGATTTTATTGGACTCATATTCAGATATGGAATTCTTTAAGTACTGATCTTAATAATAGCACTCTGAATGTCTAACCATGACAGTTTAAGAAAATCTCATTCCATTTATCTTTCAGATACCTTGAGTTCTGGTAAATGGCAGAAAAAGATTGAACAGGAATGTTTGGCTCTTGTTTTTATAATGGAGGAAAACAAGACTGGACTGGAAAACAATATATTACATATTTATGGATTGAAGTTTACTTTATATATCAATTCCAGTTAGTTTCATGTTCCCTGCAAGGTAGTCTATTATTTCTATTTGACCTAAAAGTAAAGCAAATCTTCCAGATCCCAAAGTGTCTCCATTGCAAAGCAAAGACTAAATTCTTGATCTTGATTCGTCTTACTCTATTTCATCAGCTAGCTGAGTGACAGTTAGATTTCCTTTCTACCCACTTTTCTCCATATTCTCTGCTTATCTCTTTTCCCCTATTCTCTTTCTATAACTTTCATTTTCCCTATTTCTGCTCCATTCTGTTTATGGATATTTGCCAATTTCTTTATCATCTAGTATATAACTCATGCAATTTATCACTGCACAGTTTCCAGGCATTATTCAGTTCTTCCTTATTCCTTCTCTTAACTCTTATTTTATTTCCTTCTGTCTATTTCTGCAGTTTTAGAAACTTTTACAATTTTTTTTATTAGTACAATGTTTTTGTAGTTTCTCTTACAGTAAATAATATAAAGTCTGTGTCCACCTACCCATATTGAATCCCTTAAGACAAAATTGAACAGTGTTGCTTTTGGTAATTTAATGGAATTTGTAAGTTAAAAAGTCCATAAGGCACACAGATAACCTCATTTGTTAAGTCAAAATCTAGCATGATGAATTTATATCATTCATCATGCTAGATTTTGGGTGTAAAGATAGATATGACATAGACTGGTCTCTTAAGGAGTTTACAATCTAATAGACTGAAAGAAATCTACACAAATATATGTGAAACAGAAAGTAAGATAAATGGAAAAGAGAAATCAAAGAAGAAAGATATGAGAAATGAGAATATAGAGAACTCATTTTAAGATGGGAAAGATGAAGGAATAGTGAGGTGGGCAAAACATAAAGGATATCTTCATGAAGGAAATGATAGAAGTAAACATGGGAAGGAGAAAAACAAATTACAGGAAATAGTCCAATTTGATAGAATTATGACTAAGTGTAGGGTAGTAGTGTGGGAAGAGGACTATAATTGATGTAAAACCAGAGGTTTATACTTTATTCATTAGACAATAGAAAGCTACTGAAATTTTTGAACCTGACATAAGATAGCTATGTGATCAGAGTTATGCTTTAAGAAGATTACTTGGTTTGGTGTGAAGCTTGGATAAAGGGGATAGAATAAAGACAAAAAAGCCCACTAGAGTGATTAAATATAGGAGGTCCTTTATTGAAAATAATACATTCTATGAGGTTATGTCATTCAAATTCTCACTATATTATTCCATTAGTTTGGAACCAAAAACTTTTCTTTTCTTTTTTAACATAATTTTACTTCAAACAGCATGAAATCAAATACATGTGACCACACACTAATTGTGACTTGGCTTTAATAAAGGCAAAATGAGATGGTACATAGTTGTATTGGAAGTGGAAAGAAACGATCAGTTCCAAAAATATTGAGAAATTATCAGTAAAATTTGACAACTATCTGTATAACAAGTATTTATTAAGTACCTATTATGTGTTACAAATACATTTTGAGTGATCCCCCAGTTACTGATATCCTCTTTGCTCTGAATAGTGAGTTAACTAAATTTTTAAAATATAAACCAAACACTTATTTTCTTTCTATTTGATCACAAACTGCCATGAGCCATTTTCCAAACATGCATTCTGTACCAATCACCAGTATTAAGGAAATGTCCTGGCACTCTCATCTAGTTATGGAATTCAAAGTGGATTACTATTGTTTCAACTGCGTCTGACTTTTTGTGACCCCACATTAAGTTTTTGTGACAAAGATACTGGGTTTTGTTGTTGTTGATGATGATGATGTTATTGTTTTTGCCATTTCCTTCTCTAGCTTATTTTGCAGATGAGGAAATTCAGACAAGCAGGGTTAAGTGACTTGCTCAGGATTACACAGCTAATAGGTTATCTAAAGCCAGATTTGAACTCTTTTTGGTTTCAGGTATAGCATTCTTATCTATTCTCCATCAGGCTTCCCTTGAGAGTCGATACCTCATGATATCCTGTAAGGCTTCTCTTCAGAGTCTAAATAAAACAATCTCAGAGACTATCTAGTCCAAACGATATTTAAATAAGAATTTTCCTATCAAGTCTGCCAAATGAAGAACCAGTCTTTATTTGAAAATCCAATAATAGAGATGTATTAAATATGGGACTGATATGTTGGCTGAGGATGGTGATCATGGAAATCATCTTTGTAGATGTGAAAATCAAAACCAAAGGAATTGCTGAAATCAATTGGTTGAAATGAAATTGATGAAATCAAAGAATATCTAATAGGATAACACATAGGACTTAGAGTTTCAAGGCAAAAGCTCTTTCCACTACACCTCCTTGCAAAATACAATAGTAAAGTGAATGAGAAAGCAGGGAAATTATATCTTAACGATTATTGTCTTAGACTTTGAAAATGTCTGTTCACCAGTCTCAGAGTTCTTTCCTGGGAGTCTTTCTTACCTACTAGGAATGTATAAAAGCCGTGATGGGTTACTGTTTCAGGTGTTATTTGTCAATGCACACTTAAAAGAGTTTTTCATATGTTAAACATTTATTTTTGTGATGGAGAAAATAAATAGCTTCCTTACCTATTAAAAATTAATCAAGGCACAAAAAGCAAATTATGACTGTAATTTGAAGAGGAGAGCAAGAGCAACTTTAAGAAAAAAAATTGATTATTTAATATTATTTAGTTAGCTGGGGAATAGCAGCTGTTTTGAATTACCCATTATTTCGAAAAAAACAGATTGATAATGTTTTACTAAGCTTCACTTTATAAAATCCAAAAGCTTTCCATTAAAAAAAAAAAAAAAACAACCTGTCATCTCTAAGCATTATCTTTCAGTCTCAAGAGATAACTCTGGAACACCAAGTACATAATTTTGCTTTCACTTTTGATCCATTATTTTGTTGTCATGCTTTCTGTCTCTAATAGTTAATCCACTATGCCTCTCACAAAGTATTAGTATGCCCTCCAAAACATGTATTGTGCAAATTTGCATAGAGAAGCTTATTATGCCTTTCTCCCTAATCTTCCCACACAAATGTAACTAATTAACGAGTAACTCTTTCCTACACACACACAAAAGAACCCTATTTGGAACTTTATATGAATCAGTTATTAACCATTTCCTTCTATGTAATTATTTTTACTTATTCTAGTTCATCTTAGAAATAGAAATATTCCCTATTGACCCCTTAATTGGTGAAGGATATGTTCATAGTAGAAAGGGTATTGAAATTGGAATGGGCACACCTGTATTTGAATTTTACCTTGACCCTAGTGAGGGAAATCAGCTAAAAAAAATGAAGATAATAATACTTATAACACCTATTATATTTGTGAAGAAAATACTTACAAATTACAATAAATTATTAACAATAAAAATGTAAATGATAGTACCATGGAAGTTAGTGTATTTACTGATTATGTTTTTGTTTGTAATTTTAACTCTTCCCTGACTTCTTCCTACATTTGTAGTCTTGTTTTGTATTACTTCTCTCCATGAATTGCATTCCAGCCATAACTCCTGACTTACCATGTCTTACATGCAACTGTACATCTCTGATCTCTGTGCCTTTGGACTGGTTGTCCTAAGTAGAGTAACATCTCTCTTCACCTCATCTCTCAGAATCCCAGTATTTTAAGATTCATTTTAATTTCATCATCAGGCCATCTTCTCTAATTCAGTCCCACACCAGCCTTTTGTGCTAAGGTCTTCATTTATAAGGTTACTTTCCACCTTCTATATGTATATTGTAAGTACTTATTTATTTTAAGTTGATTTCCTCCTCATCCTTTTGAATGGAACTAATTTTTTTCTTTATATTTCTAGTCTCTAGCAGTTTGCATGAATCTTTGTACATGGTAAAGGCTTAGTAAATGTGTATTGATTGATGATAATATTGATGGGAATTCTGAAACAGTATGGGCTCATTTTAGCAATTACGAGAAAAGCTAGGATAACCCACAATCCAGTCCAGAGTTCCCATAAATATTAGAAAATTTTCTTGTGTCATAATGTTCTTTTTTTAATAGCTTTATTTTCTAAATATATAGAAAGATAGTTTTCAAAATTTACCCTTGCAAAACATTGTGTTCCAATTTTTTCTCCTTCTCTACCCCTTTCCCCCTCCCCTAAACAGCAAGTATACCAATATATATTAAACATATGAAATTCTTCTATACATATTTCCACATTTACAATGCTGCACAAGAAAAATCAGATCAAAAAGAGAAAAAATGAGAAAGAAAAAAAAAAGCAAGCAAACAACAAAAAGGGTGAAAATACCATGTTGTGATCCATACTTTCTCTGGGTATAGATGACTCTCTTCATCACAAGTGTATTGAAACTGGCCTGAATCACCTCATTGTTGAAAAGAGTCCATTATAGTTGATCATCGCATAATCTTGCTATTGCTGTACACAATGTTCTCTTGGTTCTATTTGCTTCACTTAGCATCAGTTCATATAAGTGGCCTTTCTGAAATCATCCTGCTGATCATTTCTTATAGAACAATAATATTCCATAATATTCATATACCATAACTTATTCAGACATTCCCAAATGATGGGCATCCACTCAGTTCCCAATTCCATGCCACCACAACAAAGGCTACTACAAACATTTTTATACATATGGGTCCCTTTCCCTCCTTTATGATCTTTTTGTGATGCAGACCCAGTAGGCACACTTCTGGATCAAAGGCTATGTACAATTTGATAGTCCTTTGGGCATAGTTCCAAATTGCTCTCCAGAATGGTTGGATCCCTTCACAACTTGAACAACAATGTATTAGTGTCACAGTTTTCCCACATCCTCTCCAACATTTATTTTTATCTTTTACCAATCTGAGAGGTATATAGTAGTACCTTAGAGTTGTCTTAATTTGCATTTGTCTGAGTAATTTAGAGGATTTTTATATCATATTTTTAATGTATATATAAGATATAATATATATGATACACATATTATATGTATGTGCATAGGTATGTGTGCATATATGCTAAGTTCATCTGAATTTAATGATTAAAGGAAACTTTCTTATTTTCAAAAGTAGTGATCCTCATAGTCCATTTTCCTAAGCTAATTCTGCTTTTTGATTTCTTACTCATTGATTTTATTAGGATAAAAAGCACAGATTAGCTGAGATTAAAATTATTTCTATTTTTAAAAAGAGAGATTAAGCATTAGTACTTAACTATAAATACTGAGTTCCTAAAGGTTTCCATAAATGACTGCCACCATAAAACAATTAGATCTAAATTGTATTGTTTTATACTAAAAAAGACATTCAGAAATAATTTGAGATGATATCATTTTATAAATGCTTTATGCAATTTATTCAATTGATCAAATACTCATGAAATATCTCATATGTAAAATGCAAGGTTCTAGGAAGAGAAAAGAAGAAAAAAATGACACAATATATATCTTCGAAAAGAATACAATATGTTCAGGGAGATTTAGCATGTATAAAAATAAATATGTGTCCCACAGAATCCCCTTTCACTTCCAGATTCATCTTTGGGGCAGTGTGACCCTAAAAGAAGGAAGTGAGACTTCTTGAATTTTCTCATGCATTATGCTGTAACAGAGCTCTCAGTGAGATAGGGGTGAGGATATCTACATCAAAACTGAAGTATGACTTCTGTTTAAGATCTGTCTGAAAGAATAAACAGAATCCCTTCTAGAAAAAGTTCTCGAAGTCTAAAGTTAATATCAGTTATTAGACAATGATTTCTCCACCAGTGAAGCTATACCTAAAACAGAAAAAAACAAATATCTATTAACAAACAATACATATAACACTAGTTCTTCAAATCTATATTATAAAGCTATCTTAATAGCATTAAGACTTGAACCTGCACTAAAGTTTTGGAATACCACAACAACCAACAATAACAAAAACAAACAAACAACAATCACAAAATACAAAAAAAAAAAAAATCACCAAGTTTTCTGGGCAACCAGGTGTGACATGGCCATTTTTAGCTCTTTAACTTCAGGATAATTATGTTAGTGATGTTGTTAAAGGAAGTATCTTTTTCTTGAAAGAGTGCTAGTCAAATGGCAAAATAGATAGAACTCTGGACATAGAATTGGAAGGACCTCAGTTCAAATGTAACCTGTCATTTAATAGTTGTATAACAAATCATTTAACCTCTGTTTCCTTCAGTTTCCTCATCAGTAAAATGAGGTTACTATTGACACCTACCTGCCAAGATTGTTCTGAAGGTTCAAATTAGATAATATTTGTAAAATCAGTTATCATAGCTCTTGGTACATAGTAGGCATTTATAAAAGCTTGTTTCCTTATTTCTTTCTAGTTATCTGTCTTTGCAAGAACTCCTTACCATTACAGCTCATGAGGTTAATGCCATTATTGGGAACATCCAATTCTTGGGGTCACTGTTCAATGACAGGGGCCCAGAAAAGGAAGCACAAAACAGAAGAGGCAGCCAAGATCTTGAGATCCAGTTTTTACATTCTCAGCACCATGTCCTGGAGTCATAACCACTATTGTTATTGCTCAGATCCCTTCCATTTCCTTTTCTGAAATTCAGAGGAAGAGTTGGTGGCAGATCTGTCCCCAAAAAAAGTATTCCAAAAGAGAGAAGGGTCCAAGTTATTCTATAACTCTGAAGGGTAGGAGGGTGATGGTTAATGCCCTCATAACTCAAATGCCATTCATCTTTCATGTACCTCCACAACTCATTAGGGCACAAAAATCATCCCAAGACACAGTAAATATCTCTCAGGAGGAGCCAATATTTATATCCATCCCCACAAAATCAAGGTTCAGATTCCACAAAGTGTATCCAATAAGCAAGTTCTTTCTTATGGATCACCTCTGCTACAAGCCTAACAACAACCATAACTAGCATTTATATATCAAAATGGCTTACAGCTATTATTTCATTTTATCCTCACAACAACTATGAGGCAAGTGCTAATATCTGATGCTAAAGCTGGATTTTAAACTCAGAACTTCTTGATTCCAGGTCTATACTTCTATCCATTGTGCCTTCTAGCTGCAATACCCTGCTATAGAGGAAAAGAGAAGATTAAAAGAATGTAGTAAGGAAAGAATACAATGTACCTGTGAGGATAGGAATAGTCAGGGAAATAGTTAAGTTTTATCAAATAAGAGCACGATTTATTTTATTCTATTTATTTATTTATTTATTTTTGCTGAGGCAATTGGGATTAAATGACTTGTCCAGCATCACACAGCTAAGGCCATGATCTATTTTAAAGAATGTTTCTCTTCCAATCCCTATTTTTATATTTCACATTAATAATTAATAGGAAATTCAAAAATTTTGCTTACTTCTCAAGTTTTACAGTACTTTATAGCCTACCCATAGTTATGGGATTAAGAAAATAAACTTGCAATGAAGAGATTTTCCTATTTATTGATCTGTAGAACATTATCGAACATTATCATATATTTTAGCAAACAATTTTTAAAAATCTAAACTGAATCAGATCTTTGAAGATGCCTGGAGAGAAAAATATTAAAAGACATATTTGCTTCTTACTTAGTAGGAATTTTATTTTTCTCAGTATATATATATATATATATATATATATATATATATATATACATATATATATAGTATATGTATATCATATATGTATCATGTATAAATGCTATTTATGTATTATTTATATATTTATATCTGTTAAAATTTATACATACATATACATACATATACACACAAACACACACTTTCCCTTGGGGCTTTTATTTGTTTTGCTCCTCACTTTAACCATGCCCCCAAAAAGTAGCATTTTACATTTGTTTTATTGTGATTGTTTTGGTGTTTTGCAGGAGCTCCAAGATGGCATCAGTCGGCAGCAAACTGTTGTCAAGGAATTAACTGTAACTGGAGAAGAGATCATTGAACAATCCTCAAAAGGAGATGCAAGTATTTTAGAGGATAAACTGGATTACCTGAATGTTCGGTGGCAGGAGATCTGCAGACAGCTGGAAGAAAGAAAAAAGAGGTAGGATAGCAATAAATATGGATCCTTACAATTACCAATAATCAAATTAATCTATTAAGAAATGAGAAGACTAAATGAAAGGAAACCTAATAAGGTCTGAAACATAATGGCAAATAATCTATTACTGGAAATCAGGAATTGTGCATTCATTTCCTTTGCATATATTAAAATTGTAGTTATTACTAATGAGTTAAATATTGTTGTTTTTTACTAATGGGTCTGTTAAAAATCTTTTAAATATATAATATTTCCTCTGTGAATATTTTGAGGACATTCCTATTTCAAAAAGTAGGATCACATTTTTAAAAGAATGATAAATTCGATCATTTAAGGAAAAAAAATAGTTTTTCTTTAGCCAAATATTTTCTTTTTATAGGAAAAATGATGATAGTTTTTAAAAGGGGCGAAAAAGAAAAGATGATAATGCTTTAATTTGAGTGCATTTCTTGTTCTTATAGTTTGCAAGGATGTGGTCTTTGCTAACTACTTTAAGACATCATGAAAATAATATCTTTGTTCACCTTCAGTTTCATCACTGAACTAATAATGCTTTTTTTCTTGCTTTAAATTGTAGAAGAGGGAATAGATACAAATATTTAAAAGGAGAGGAAACAACCCTAAAAGGTTATTACTGAATTTAATCATCATTAAACTTTCCCTTGGAATATATTTAGAGTTTAAAAAGCCAACTGTAAGCACTGCTATTAGAAGCCTCAGATAATGTTATAGATGGGTTTTGTGTTAAATTTCCTGTTGTTAATGTTAATGTTTCTTGGTTCATATGGGATGGTTTGGCCTTTATTTGTCAAATGAGATTATCATTATGTATACTTAATGGGAAATCAGCTCTCTTTTCAAGCTTTTGCCTCCTACTTGTCGTTTACATAAAAGGTGGTTTTTGATATTCTGACACCTGAAACAACCCACAGAGGGAGGCCTTGGGTTCAGAGAAATTAAGAATGAATTTCAGAAAAATGCTCTACTCTATTTTTCTACCACTTATTGCCTACAACAGCAGTTTTCACATTGTGATTCTCTCAGAAACCCTTTTAGGAGTCTACAAGATCAAAACTATTTTCTTAACAATATAAAAGTATCATTTGCTTATTAAAATAATCCACCCTTTCCCAAATATATGTTGTGAGATGTTTTCTTTCCACATATATCTACCAAAACTACATATCCATATCACAGAACAGACTGAATGCATAAGCAGATATGATAATACACCTGTCCTTATTAATATAGACATTAAAGGTCTTTGCAAAACAATATAAAAATGTCATTTTTACTTTTTTGTTTAAGAAAGTTGTTTTTATAAAATGTATTAATATGCCATTGGATTATTATCATATATATGAACAAATTAACATTTTAAAACTTATATTAAGCTTCAAATATGATAAATATCAATAAGTATAACTCACATAAACAAAAGGTCTTTGGAATCATCAATAATTTTTAAAGAGAGTAACAGGGTTCTGAAACCAAACCACTGGTCTGCACCATTTATATTGACTAATGCAAAACATTAGATTGCATTATTTCTTTTCCTTTTTTTGTCCTAGACAGATGATTTTATTTGTGTAAAAAATTCCTAAAGAAACTTCTATTAATACACATTAGCATGTCTTGTGAAATGTATAGATTTAGAGTCCAACAGGGAATTAAGTAGTTGAGTATCTTATAATGGAATCAAAAGCTGGTTTTGAATCCAGGTCTTCTGGGACTAACAGGCATTCTCTATTCACTGTTATATTAGCATCTAAAGATATTTTCATTTCAAATTTCTGTTTTACAAATTCTGGAAGAAATACATTTCTGATTATAAATAACTTCATTAAAAACATACCTTTTCTTATTAACATACTTCTTTGAAAACCATGATATTAAACAGAAATCATTCTATCTGTCATGGAAATGTTTCCTTACTTTAATAACAAATACATTTATACTCCTAACAGTACTGAACTTGTATGATATCAATTTTAAGCTCTATCCAAACTTGTACAAACAAAAGTATTAAAAAGCAAGAAGATTGAATTAAATACCATAACAAGCTTTTAAAGGTTTATTAGATGTTTTTTTCATAATAATTACAGATCAAATATTTCTTATTCACTTTTTAAAATCAATTAAACAAATCCCCTTCCATCACATTGTTATTTTTCAGTTATTTTTCAATCATGGCTAACTCTTTGTGACCACATTTTGGTGTTTTCTTGGCAAAGATACTAGAATGATTTGATATTTTCTCCCTGGCATCAATCCTGGTACTCCAGTCACAATGCCACCTAGCTGTCTACTTATTAAGTACCTGAAGTATATAAGTTGCAAAGCTAAGCATTGAAGATATAAAGACAAAAATGAAACAGGCTTTCCCCTCAAGGAGCTTATTTTCTATAAATGGAAATAATATATACAAAGATAAATATATGTAAGATAATTACAACATAATTTTTGGAGGGAAGTTACCAGTAGATGAGGAAAATCGGAAAAGACTACTATAGAAATTAACCCATTAGCTGAGTTTTGAAAGAATTTATAAATGCTTAGAGGTAGAGGCATAAGAGAATGCATTACAGACAAGGGGGACTGCATGGAAAAATATCAGAAGAGAGATATATGAAGGAGATTTAAAAAATACACATATACACATATATGTATGTAATTATCCTGACAATTATTTGAAAGACAGATTGGAAAGGGGAAAGATTTGAAATAGAGAGACCAATTAGATTAGGAGGTCATTGCAATCGCCCAGATGAGAGTTCATGGAAGCCTGATCAAGGGGGTAGCCATGTCATTGTAAAACAGGTGACAAACTTGAGAGATGTTAAAGTAGAATCAGCAACACTTTACAATTGAATATATGTGGTGAAGGAGAATAAAGAGCAAGAATGATTCTTTTTTTTTTTTTTTAAGTATGGCTTTTTATTGACAAAACATATGCACGGGTAATTTTTCAACATTGACCCTTGCAAGGGGCAGTTAGGTGGTGTAGTGGATAGAGGACCAGCCCTGAAGTCAGGAGGACCTGAGTTCAGATTTAGTCTCAGACACTTATCAATTCCTAGCTGTGTGACCCTGGGCAAGTCACTTAACCCCAATTGTCTCAGGAGAAAAAAAAAATTGACCCTTGCAAAAACTTCTGTTCCAGTTTTTCCCCTCCTTCTCTCCAACCCTCCCCTATATGGCAGGCAGTTCCATACATGTTAAATATGTTAAAGTATATGTTAAATACAACATATGTATACATATTTATACAGTTGTCTTGTTACACAAGAAAAATTGGATTTAGAAAGAAGGTAAAAATAATGGGAAGAAAAACAAAAATGCAAGCAAACAATAACAGAAAGAGTGCAAATGCTATATTGTTGTCCACACTCATCTTCCAGTGTTCTTTCACTGGATGTAGCTGGTTCTATTCATCACTGATCAATTGGAACTGATTTGGATCCTCTCATTGCTGAAGATAGCCACTTCCATCAGAATTAATCCTCATTTAGTATTGTTGTTGAAGTACATAATGATCTCCTGGTCCAGCTCATTTCACTCAGTATCAGTTCATGTAAGTCTCTCCAAACCCCTCTATATTCATCCTGCTGGTCATTTCTTACAGAGCAATAATATTCCATAACATTCATATACCACAATTTATTCAACCATTCTCCAATTGATGGGCATCCATTAAATTTCCAGTTTCTAGACATTACAAACAGGGCTGCCACAAACATTCGTGCACATACAGGTCCCTTTCCCTTCTTTATGATCTCTTTGGGATATAAGTCCAGTAGTAACACTGCTGGATCAAAGGGTATGCACAGTTTGACAATTTTTTGAGTAAAAATGATTCTTAAGTAATTTATACAATATGATTACAATCCCTTATTTTCCTTTCAAATTAGGTCTTTTCACTTTGGTCCCCAAATATCGAAACCTTTGAACTTTACAAGAACATAAGTTAACATTTAGATAGACCTTTGTGACTATAAAACATTTTATAAGAATAATACTTAAATAAGAGTTTTTTTATTTGATCCTTAAAGTAATTTTATATGGTAGGCAATACCAATATTGCTACTCCTCTTTCAGCACTGCAGAAACTGAGTCTTATAAATTTGAACTACTTATCTAAGGCCACAGAGCTAACAGGAGTCTGAGAGGGAATTTGCTTCACTTCACAGTGCAAAGAGGACAGCACTTTGTTCAATACAAGTTGGCTTTAATGTCTCATTTCTACCATTTTTCAGAGAACCAGTATATTCTGACTGTGTTTGGTGCTATATCCTGAAAATCAAAAGTTAATTACCCCTATGGGATACTATGATAAGTCATTAGAAAATTTTCTCTCATTTTAAGATTTTGTTCTATAAATAGTTGTAAACAACCTTTGGAGTTCATTTTTAGGACCCTACAAAGTAGGAAAAAATATATTTAAAAGTTCAGACAAATCAAAGTCATTTGTACCTTTCTTCACCAGCTGTCAAAAGTTGTTGTCATGACTTACATCAATGGAAATTTGTAAAGTGATAATAATAAAATAAAATCAATGTCAGATCTGTTGATAGACCTGCTTTAGCCCAGAAATCTAAAAGCTAGCTAATTCCCAATAAAAATAAATATTTCATAAATGAAACATTAAGCTAGCAACTATGAGAGAATTGTAATCATGATGTTATTGTTACTCAATGATGTACTCCTCTTACAATCTAAGTAGAAGTTAGAATGAAATAGAAGTTATTTATTCTTCAAGTGACAAATAAGATATTGAATTGAAATCTTCAATAAAATTGCCATTTTATTGTTAGTAAAGCCCTTGAAAACAGTTAATATTCCATATCATATGGAACATTCACAAGAGAAAAAATTTAATTGAAGAAAAAATACATCAACCTAAATCATGTGAAGTTAACCCTATAATATCAATATCTTATGTGCCTTTCATTTTTCAATAATAATATGTTGAAAACTGAAAGAAAAATTCCCAGAGTATATTAAAGTGCTGTCTTATAGAAACTAAGGAAATAGAAACTTGAACCAATTAGTTGCATGGTTCAAACTAGAGAATTTGAGATTGCCTCAATTACTTGGTAGAAATGGCTGTCATCATTTTGTCATAATAAAAATGAGTTCCAGCATAGCTGATATTCACCAAGAGAAAATTTTTAAAAGGAGATACTGAAAAAGAAAGCCTAGGAGAAGAATTAAATAGGAAAGATAGTTGAATAGCAAATCAATAGTAGATCTCAGATTTGTCTACTCTCTAACCTGTTATAAACTTTTATGCAATGTACCATCAATTTGATTTGTTTAAGCAAATTCAACAAAACAAATACTATATACAAGACTAAGAACTAGACATATTAATAATACTAACAAAGACCAGAAACCAGGATTTGGAGTAAGAAGACCTAGAGCTGAAGTCTAGCATAATCCATTATCAGTAATGTAAATTTGGGTAACATGGCTTTCCTCATCTGTAAAATAAAGTTAAAAGGCTATTATAAGAGCCAAATGACTTTTATGTAAGACACTTTATAACTTGTATGTGTGTATATATGTGTGAAATTTTAAGAATAAACATAGATATAATATATTTGTGCATATATATTCTATAAATAAGCCAAGATGGCAGAGTAAGCAGTAAACTGCTGTAACTCTCCCACATTCACCTCCAAAGAATCATAATAGCACCCACAAATAAATTGGAGAAGAATAGCAAAAAGAGGGAGAGAAACAATCTTTTAGCCAAAGAAATTTGGAAAATCAGCAAGAAAATATTTTACAAGAATAATACTCAAATAAGAGATTTT
Organism: Sarcophilus harrisii; assembly: GCF_902635505.1. Lineage (NCBI taxonomy): Eukaryota > Metazoa > Chordata > Mammalia > Dasyuromorphia > Dasyuridae > Sarcophilus > Sarcophilus harrisii. The sequence goes on from NC_045428.1 coordinate 260,484,086, forward strand.
ATTTGATCCTTAAAATAACCTTTTATGGTAGGTAATACCAATATTTCTACTCCCATTTTAGCACTGCAGAAACTGAGTATCATAAGTTTAAACTACTCACTCGGGTAACAGGGAAATACTAGTCCAGGTAGGGAATGTCTCAGCAAGTCATCAGCCAGTCCCACTTTAGCAAACCAGTAAGAGATTCTGACACCAGCGATCCTCCAATTACACCTTCTCAGCACACCCCAAATACAAAGGTTACCTATGGGCTTTAGGAATATGTCACTGAAGCATCATGTCAACAGCCAGGACCTGCAACCCCTGGCATAAGAAACTTGAGACAGTGCCCCTTCCACTTGAGCAGACCTCAAATTTTAAAGAAAGGAAAAAGGCTAAAAAAGATAAGCAAAAAACAACAGAAAAAAGAATCTGACCACAGAAAACTATTATAGTGATAGGGAAGGCCAAGAACAAAGCTCAGAAAAGGACAACAATGTCAAAATTCCAAAGAAAAACAGGAGAAATGTTCTCAAGCCCAAAAAGAACTCATGAACAAGCTCAAAAAGGAACTCAAAAATCATATGAGCAATAGAAGGAAAATTGGAAGAGAAATGAAAATGATGTAACAGAATTATGAAAAAAAAAAGAGGCAACAACTTGGAAAACAACTGTTTTAAAAATGGAATTATCCAAATGAAAAAGGAGATACAAAAATCCACTGAAAAAAATAAATCCTTAAAAAGCATAATTGGCCAAATGAAAAAGAAGTACAAAAGCTGATAGAAAAGCAATTTCTTAAAAATTAGAATCAGGCAAGTGGAAGTTCACAGTTCTATGAGACTTGAAGAGTTAAACTTTCAAAAGAGTTGGAAAAAAAAGAAAATGTAAAGTTCCTTATTAGAAAAACAACTAACTTAGAAAATAGATCCAGGAGAAACAATGTCAGAATCCAAAAGTTGGAACTAGAGGACAAAATAAGCACTGGAAGAATTCATTGATCACCTCAGAAAAGAGTTCCCAAAATAAAACTAAAAGGAACATTATTGCCAGATTTTAGAACTATCAAGTCAAGGGAAAAAATATTGCAAATGGTCATAAAGAAACATTCAAGAAGAGAAAGAAAAAGAACTATTACGAAGAATCATCTTCCCAATAAAATTAAAGCATATTTCAATGAAATAGAGGATTTCAAACTTTCATAAAGAAAAGACCAGAATTAAAAAAATACAGGACTTTGTAGAAACATAAGGAGGCAATCAGAAAAGTGATATCATAAAGGACTTAATAAGGTTTATCTGTTGTTTTCCGACATGGGAGGACACTTGTAACTTATTAGAAAACTCTCATTATTATGACAATGAAGAGTAAATATAGACAGAGGGCATGGGTATGAGTGGAATATGAAGGGATAATATATTTTTTTAATGATGAAATTAAGGAGTGAGAGAAGAATGACCAGGAGAAAAGGAAAGGGAAATGTGGAATAGTGCAAATTATCTGCCATTAAAAAAGAGGGAAAACTTTTACAATGGAGCAGAAGGGGCAAGGAAAGGTGAGTGAGTGAACCTTACTCATCAAAATTGGCTCAAATAGGAAATAATATACATACTCCATAGGAGTTTAGAAATCTCTTACCCTGCAGGAAAATAGGAGGAGAATGGGATTTGAGAAAGGAGGAGGTGAGAAAAGGGAGGGCATATTGGGGGAGGAATGATCAGTAGCAAAACAACTTGTGAGGAGGGACAGGGTGAAAAGAGAGAGGGAATGGAAGTAATGGGGGAAATATAAATAGCAACGGTAATTGTAAGACACTTTTGAATCAATTTTCCCTGACAAAGCCTTATTTCTCAAACATAGAGGGAACTGAGTCAAATTTATAAAAAGAGCATGTCCCAATTGATAAATTATCAAAAGATATGATCTGTGCCCAAAGCACTGAAAATTCATGCATATCCTTTGACCTAACAACACTACTACCAGGCATGAATATCAAAAGAGATTCAGAAAAAAAAAAACATGAAAAATAAAAAGGAAAATGACCTATACATGCAAAAAATTATTCATAGCAGTTCTCTTTTTTTTAGGACAAAGTAAGTTAGAAATTGATAGGATGCTCAGCAATTGGGAAATGGTTCAATAAACTGTGGTATGTGTTTGTGATAGAATATTATTGTTTTCTTGGAGATGATGATCAGGTTGCTCTCAGAAAAAAACTCTAGAAAGTCTTCCATGAACAAAGTGAAATATGCTGTATACAAAGTAATAGCAATGTTCTGCGATGATCAGCTGTAAATGACTTTGTTATTCTTAGTAATACAATCATCCACAATCACTCTAAATGACATATGATGAAAAATTTTATCCATACATAGAGAAGGAACTGATTGTGTCTGAGTACAGATTGAAGCATTCTCTATTTCTTTCTCTATCTCTCGTTCTTATTTTCATTAGGATGGGAGATCTATGTTTTCTTTCACAACTTGACTTTTATGGAAATATTTTGCATAATTTCACATGTGGTTTCTTCATTATGATGGGGATAAGGGAGAAAACCAAAAAATTAAAAATCTTCAAAACAAACATAAATAAAATTGTTTTAAATGTAACTAGAGGAGAATATAAATTAAATACATAGGTTTTTTTAAATTAAATTTTTTAAAAAGTAAATCACTAATAGTATAGATAGAAGGATTATACTTAGAGGGAATGGACAATTATGAATTTGAGGGAATGTCATTAAAAATTTAGGAGATGAAAAAGAGGAAGACACTTAGGGTGAAATGAAAGAAGTAGAATGGGTTAAATTATTTCACATGAAGAAGTAAGGAAAATCTATTATAGTGAACAGGAGAGGGGTGAATGGGTAATGGGCACCACTTGAACTTTATTCTCAGCAGTATTAGCTAAAAGAGGAAATAATACATATAATTATTTGAATATAGAAATCCATTTTACCTAACTGGGAAGAAGGAGGAGAGAACATAAAAAGGAGGTGTGGGAGGTCTGGACTGACAGAAGGAAGAGCAGGCAAAGAGGAGTTGGTAGAAAAAAGCAAAACACTAATGAGGAGGAAAGAGTGAAAGGAGAAAGAAGACAAATTGGAGGTAGAAAGGATGGAAATACAAAGATAATAACCATAACTGTGAATGTGAATTGAATGAACTCCCTTATAAAATGGAAATTGATAGCAGAGAGGAGCAAAACTCAGAATCCTACAATATGTTGTTTACAAGAGATACACATAAAGCAGAGAGAGATTCATAGAGTAAAAGTAATGGCTAGAATAAAATCTACTATGCTTCAACAGAAGTTAAAAAAGGCAAGGATAGCAATACTGATTTCAGACAAAGCAAAATGCAAATATATATATATATATATATATATATATATATATATATATACACACACACACACCTAATTACAAGAGATAAGGAAGAAAACTACATCTTGATAAAAAGGTATGACAATGAAATAATGTCAATACTACATATATATGTATCAAATGGTATTACATCCAAATTCTTAAAGAAATTAAGTGAATTATTGGCTCATGAAGAAAGCGCATTATGAAATGTAAAATTATATTAAACTAAAAAAGCTTTTGCACAAACAAAATTAATTCAACTGATTAGAAGGAAAGCAGAAAGCTGGGAAATAATCTTTAGAGCAAGTGCCACTGATAAAAGCCTCATTTCTCAAATATATAGAGCGCTGAGTCAATTTTAAAAGAATTTAAGCTATTCCTCAATTCATAAATAGTCAAAAGATACAAACAGGCTGTTTTCAGAGAAAGAAATCAAATTTATCTATAGGCATATGAAGAAGTGCTTTAAATCACTTTTGATTAGAGAAATATTCATTAAAACAATTTTAAGATACTACCTCTTGCCTAGAATATATACTCATTTGACAAAAAAAGGAAAATGATAAATGTCAAATACAATGTAGGGCACTAATGCATAAGAGTTGTGATCCATCCATGCTGGAAAGCAATTTGGAACTATGTCCAAAGGGCAACCAAACTGTGCCTACCCTTTGAGTCAACAAAACAATTACTCAGTCTACATCCCAAAGAGATTATTTAAAAAAGGAAAAAGACCTATATGTGCAAAAATATTTATAGCAGCCCTTTTTGTGGTGGCAAAATGTTGGAAATTGAGGGAATGCCCATCATTTGGGGTATAGCTGAATAACCTGTAGTATATGAATGTAATTGAATACTATTGTGCAATAAGAAATGATAAAAGGCAGGTTTCAGAAAAATCTGGAAAAATTTGTATTAAATTGATGGAAAATGAAATGAGCAGACCCAAGAAAATATTGTATAGAATATAAGCAATATCATATGATGATCATTTATAAATGATTTAGCTCTTCTCAGCAACACAATGATCCAAAACAAGTAAAAATACTAACAAAGGAAAATCCTATGCAAAACCAGATAAATAAAGGATAGATTCTAATTAGATCAAAGCATAATTTTTCACTTCTTTCATTTTTTTCATTTTTTTTCTTTGATCTGTTTCTTCTTTCACAACTATGGCTAATATGGAAATATGTTTTATAGACTAGTTCATGTATAATCTATGTAAAATTGTCTACCATTTTAGGGATTAGGGAGGGGAAGAGAAAACTTCAGAACTCAAAATCTTGTAAAAATGAATGCTGAAAATTATCTTGACATATAATTAGGAAAAATAAAATGCTATTGAAAAACTGTAATCTAGTAGGACAGACACAAATGGTTAATATTAAATAACATTACATAGATAATTAATATACAAATGAAAGTATATTTGAAGTCAAATTAAAAAAAATGCTCAAAAAACTTCCTTCTATATTTCTCCTGATTTCCTTCTGAGTAAGTTTGTATTGGAAGAACCACTTTATGAAGCATATTGACTTTCAGGTAGGAAAAATGAGAGAGGTATGAATGGGTTATTTAGATTTTATGAAAGTGTCAGTTTTAATGAGAGACTGACTGGATATGAAATAGATAAAATGAACTTCAGAAGTTTTACTATATAAACTAATCAAAATTTTAAAAAACCTAATTATTAAATAAAAGCAAATAGGGAATATGCCATCCTTATGAGAGTTCTCATTGTTGGATTAAATTATGATGAGGAATTAGAAGAGTCTGCTTTTTGATTATCCTAGAATCTTTCACCTAGCAACAGTAGTAATAGTCAAAATAGTATTGTAATTACAATGAATGGCATAGTAATAGTAAGGATTTATGAAGTGCTTTAATGTTTACTAAGTATTTAAAAAATGTCTCATTTAACCCTCATGATTATCTGGGAGATATTTTTATTATCACCATTTTGTGAGTGAGGGAACCGAGGCAGAAAGATGTTAACTATTTTGCTCAGGATCAGATACCTAGTATTTGAAGTATTTGAACTCTACCTCTAGTGCTATACTCACTGAGGCACCTAGCTGCCAATAATAGGTGTTAAATGTTTATTGTTGCTGTTGTACTTTTATAGCCCTCAATTTTCTTTGTATTTATACTGTGTTTTGTTCCATGGTTTGATAGAATTTAAGTCCAAAGATTCTAATGTTCTCTATATTTCAACAGTTAATAGTTGTGTGATCCTGGACAGTTGTCAATGTCTCCGAGCCACCAAATTTTAAATTTAAGTATTGATGTTTGTCCTACTTTCTCACTGGATGCTTATAAGGAAAATACTCTAATATGAACTTTTTTTACTTGGAAGATGGGGGAAAGATCAGTATTTATTGACTTTATCGAGTGAAACTATACTTACTGAGCAACAACTATGTCTTAACGAAATATTGTATGTTTTCTAGCAGTCCAAGCTTGGATAGAATTTATCTTTGCCTCTACTGCTTAAGCTAGAGTTTACAAAGTAAATTAATAACATAAAAAAGTTGGCAAAAGACATGCTTAAATCTTCTTAAAAGAATGAGCTGTTTTCAAAGACTTTAGCTTATTAATTATTCACATGTAAATGAATTCTTTTAATTTCAAATTGACTTTATCTAATTCATTGAAGTAGGCCTAGCAGAAGGTATTCTGCTAACAATTTCTGTTGCTCTATTAACTGGAAAGTAATAAAATTGCATTAAAAAAATGCAAAGTATACTGCAGTTTGGTCTTTCCTGACTGAGATAGACTTTGACTCTAATTTTTCTAAACTACTAAGATTTTCAAATAAAATTCAACTTAATAATCTAGTTAAGTACCTTTGATATATAAAACACCAGCCTAGGCACTGGTTGCACAAAGACAAGAAACAGAAATTGCCCTAGCCCCATGAGGAAATTACATTTTGCTAGACCGTTGAAGTCTTTAAAATTGATTATTCTACACAGATTTATGTAAATGGGTTTAAACCATAGGAATTTTCTTTCCTTTTGAAATTATTACCTTTCTTCAAATATTATACTTTTAGCCCTGGGAAATTAAGCATAGACCTTTACAACCTTAAAATTAATGACAAAAATAAGAATGATAATTAATCAGTTCACTCTGATTTTCCTCAAGATTTAATATACTTAAAAAGTTAATGCCATCAACTTTCACAGCTCTCTTGAATCATAAATAAATGATCCCTTGATTAAACTTATTGGACATTTTGCTTCATTTTGCTCTGTCAAAGAAAACTTAATAATTATGACACTTTTGCTAAAAGCTGAAAACTAATATGTGTATAAAAATAGCTATACAGGAAAAGTGCCTCCACTTGAGCACAGGAACAAAGGGAAAGAAATTACCTTCATCAGGCTTCATATTAATATAGTTAACGCTAAAATGTTCCAAAAATTTGAAAATACAATAAACCATCAGAAGATTGCTAAAAACATGACTTTTTAGTCACTTTATGAAAAATCATGAATGTCTTTGAACATTTTACCAGAATCATCAAAGAAGAGATGAGTAGAGACCCACTTATCTATAAACACTTGTGGCTATTAATATCTACATGAATTTTCCTGTGTTGTGACAAAAAAATAATAACTTTGGCAGTGGATTCTTGATAAAAATTTACTAAAGCTATAGCCTAGGTGAATGCAAATTCCTTCTGTTTCAGAACTTATATCTATTGAAAACAGGTATATCAATTGAACTATTTTGTAAATAACTGAGTCATCCACCATAAATTCATCTTGTTGTTTGACAAATAAAGTAGAATTTCTGGAATATTTGTTATTTCAACACTGGTTGTTATTTAGAAACAGTAATTCATTCATATGTTGCTGGCAATCTAAGTAGGTGGTTTGAGGATACTTTATTGATCAGCCAATGTGATGAGTTTGAGCTCTACATATCACTTTCATGTATGGCTAGTGACTAATTCTAATTCAGCTAATCATAAAACAGATGCCTATTGTTAATTACAAACATTGAAAGATAAAAGAGCATACATGGATCTATACAATATTAGTTTAATGTAATACTTTGGTACTTATTAAATTTTTTTTGGAGGCAGCTAGGTGGCTGGTATATAGAATCCTGGACCTGGATTCAAAAAGATCTATGTTAAAATCCAATCTCAGACACTCATTAGTTATGTTACTCTGGCCAAGTCATTTAACCTCTGCTTCCCTTAATCTAGTAAAGAAGGAAATGGCAAACCATTACACTATCTTTGCCAAGAAAATCCCATACAGAGTCATAAAGAGATGGACATGACAGAACGATAGACAAGTTTTGAATAATTTGTTGAAACAAATTAAATTGACTGCATCAGAGAAGTTGATGTGGAAGGTCAAAATAAGCTTCTAGACAGGTCAATAGCTTATTAGTTGGAAATTACTGAGATCTGCTTTGTAATATAGAAGTCTTCATTCTTTTCCAGTCATCTTTCTCCTCCCACAAGATAAAACTTATTTTTAGAATTGTTTCATCTATACCCAACTGTGTGTGTAGAAAGTAGAACAGTGGGAACTCTCCAAGGTTATCTATCCCACAGCTCTTGATCTCACATTTTGGCCTAAAGGAAAAGAGTAACCAGATTTGTACTTTGTATTCCTGCTTTCAAAAATTAACAAAATATAAGCCATAAAATGTTCTCTTTCATTTTTCTCTGCAACACCAAGCCTGAGCAAGATACTAACCATTTTTTAATACTCTAGTTTCCTATCTTTTTTTTTTTTTTTAACCACATACCCTGCTTTGTCACTGCCCTTCTCTCTGGCTTCCCATTTACCATAAAAAAATACACAAGTCAGAAGTTTCTATGATCAATCACTTTTTCTGAATCAATATACATATGTAAATATATTCAAGGTACACATTGGATGGATAAATATTAGCTTTGCAAACTACTAAAATGTATAATCATTTCTGCATATTCCATGATGACACCATAAATTAGTCTAGTGACTGCTCAAATAAATAGAGCTCTTCTTTGACATGAGTTATCTGGCCTTATACCTTAAAAAGATGATGATACTATATGGTCTTGGTCCTTATCAGAACTATAGACCTACCTTTCTAAACCCAAAACATTTTGCCTAACACTATTACTCTATCCTGAAAGGGTCTAAAACAGAACTTTTATGCGTTTATTTAAGGGTTTAGTCTTCTCCCATTATTTAAACTGGTTTAGGGGTTATTATACATATTTTTTTAGTACATGTTTCTAAACTCTTGTATAGTACAGTCTTCGCACCATTGGCATGTAATAAGCATTAGCTTTTTGCTTAGACTCCTTTGAAATAAGTGTCCAGCAGTTTATCAGGCAGTGCAGATAACTTACCTGTAAGTAATATTCAGTTGAGATAAAGTATCTTTAAGTCTCATCTCAGTCCTCCTATTCCCAGTTTGTATATAGGTGAACTGACCAACCTCTCAATAGTTGGTTATACAAGAGTTTGTATAAACTGCTCAGTTTTGTGTCCCATAAAGATTAACTTTTTCAGCAAAGTTTTCTCAATTTATCAAAAGGCTTGACCAATACAAATTTGGCATTATATAATCAGTTTTCTTTTAGTGTTCTTTCCGGCAGACATTATAACTAAGTGATAACCTACTTTCCACTTATACCTCAGCTGTGAAGTATCATGGTTTTGAGTATCAGCATTATTTCTGCTCCTAGAGACTCCAAAACAAAAATCAGTAGGCAAGAGAGGCTAATATCTAAAAGTCAGAGAGAAGATATACAGCCTATGACATTACTCACAATGTAATTGTACACATGTACAACAAAAGCCAAATGTGAAGTTCTCTGAATATTTTTCTCCGATATCTGCCAGTGTTATATTCATCAGTGTGCTTATAAAATTCAAATTGTACATCCCCTTGAGAAGGGTAAGGTGTAGTTCAAGACTTCTTGATGCAAGCCAAAGCTAACACTTCCTTGAGAAATTGCTTTCAAAATGACTGCCTTGATCTGAACAGCTTTTGACAAGAAATCCATACACTGAGAAATATTACTCCAACACTTCAGCAAATATGGAGGATCTGGATTGAATGTGATTGTTTTATATATATTATATATATAGTGTATACACATACATATATCATAAAAACCAGTCATCAATAATATTTATTGCAATAGCCTTCTTGTCGCTCTGCCTGCAACAGGTCTCTCCTCACTTCAGTCCACTATGCATTCATACCCCAAAATGATTTCCTTAGCCACAAGTCCAACCATTTCATACAACAAACTCATCACATTCTTAGTAGTGAAATCCATAGTCATTTTAGGGCAATTAAATTATCTCTGGGTAATGTTAGATCTTTTTACCTACATGTCCAAAACTATCATTTACAATTATCATGGTTAAAGGGAGATATGGACAAAGTAGCATCAAACACTTACTGGAACTGAGGGACCACTGACAATCCAGTCCAGTACTCCATTGCACAGATCCAACTTGTCTTTGTCTTAATAGTAAGTAATTATATAGTAAGTTCCCTTTAAAAGGCTGAAACTTGATTTGTATAGTATCATTGTCTCTACTTAGCATCTATTCACCCTCAAAGTGTTTTAATGACTACCTTCTCCACAATCATCTGCAGACGATTGAAACAAAGTTTTTGATTCAGTGAAATGAAGTTTACATATTTTGTTGGGAATTGTTCTCAGTGGAACTAACTTCCAAATGCACTTGTTCTTTCTTGTACTTCTGTTCCTTGGGTATCACATATAGCTTTCATGCTTCTTTAGTGTATCTTCAAGGATTTTATTATTTCATAGCCTTTGGGACAAGGCATTAGTCTTATCTGACGGTGGTAGTATATGCTGAATTCTTAGTTGGTATTGATGCTACCTATTGTTGACAAATGGCACTTAATTTGGTACTGATAAAAATATGTCAACGGATTATTTCTTTTCTACATTCATGACATTTTTTTATCAATATTGAATTTCTTAAAGGTAAAAACTTTAGTTTATGTATTAGATCACAAATTCTTTTGTCATTCTGGTTCTACTAATTAATTCAACTAGTTTCTGATGACCATTACTCTTGGCACTGAACTAATCCCAAACTCTATATATTCTAGTTAGTCAAACTACCTTAATATGTCTTTCATTACTCTCAGCTATCCTCTACTCATTTGCCCAAATAATTTTCCTAAAGCACCAATCTTACCATTTCTCTTCCCTTCTCTGTAAATTATTACTTCCAGGATCAAATATAAAATATTGTTGTTCAGTTGTTACAATCAGGTCCAACTCTTTGTGTTCCCATTTGTGGTTTTCTTGGCAAAGATATTGGAGGAGGTTGGCATTTCTATCTCTAGCTCATTTTACAGTTGAGGAACTGAGGCAAACAGGTTAAGTGACTTGCCCAGAGTTACATAGTAAATGTCTGAGACCAGATTTGAAGAGACTCCAAACCTGGCACTTTATCCACTGCACCATTTTCCTGCATTTAAATTTATAAAATACTCTAGCATTTAAATTTACATTTCTTTCTTTCCAGTTTTCTGATACTTATTCTTCTCTTCACACTTAATGATTCAGCAATACCTGCCTTCTTGCCATTCACGGAATATGATACTCCATCTCCCATATCCTGCATTTTCAATCTCCCATTCTTGTAATGCTCTCCCACCATATTTCCTTCTTGTTCCCCTGGTTTCCTTCATCTTCAGCTTCAATCTCACATTCTAGAATAGGCCTTTCCCCATATGCTTTTCCCCCAAAGGGCAAAAGAAGGCATCATGGCTATAAATCATAACATAGTAAATTTAGATTTGATATAAGGAAAACAGACAAACAAGCTTCCTAAAATTTATTTCCTGCCAGCTCAGCAAACTCTACTTCACTAACTGGTCTTCTAATAGACTCTATGACCTATTTTCAGGTACATGGTAGAAGAGATGCTTCCTCGGTACCTGATTTTGTCTTCAATATCCTCAGAGGCCTTTTTCAGTACTAAGATTCTGATTCTGCTATGGGATGACATAAATGATAGAACATTTTGTCATATACTTCACTGGCACCATTTTGCTCCTGGGTCATATTTTGTAATACAGATCCCAATTGATAGGAAATGGGAAAAACATTTAATAACCTGCTGTATTTCAACACTGTGGGAAACACTTCATTTTATCCTTATAACAATCCTGATAGCTGCTATTACTATCCTCATTTGACAGTTGGACAAACTTAATCTGTTATAATTTGCTCAAGGTCACATAACCACTAATTGTATGAGTCTACATTTGAACTCAGATCTTCCCTACTTCAGATCTATGGCTATATTCACTGTTGCCTCCTATGATAAAATTAAAAGGCATTCTATATAGTTTTTAGTGACTTTGAAAATCTGTTGAAGTCCTGGCACATCTATAAGGAAAAAATCTGAAGTCAGGTATAATGCTTGGCTAAAGTTTGAAGTCTTCTCAGGAATAGATAAGGGAACTGGTTGTGAACAGGATGCTCTAGAGGCAAATTTCTTAAAATGTGGGTTGTAGCTCCATATGGTATATAAAATAGGTATACAAAGGAAACATGCACTATAGTAAATCATAATTTCATGATCCCTACACCCAATTACTAGTCCCCATATGGGGTTGCATCTCACAGTTAAGAAGCTGGGCTTTAGAGTATGGGGTTTTAATTGGGACTTAAAGGAAGGCAAAGGAGTCAAGAGGTGGTGATGAGCAGGAAGAGTATTCCAGGTATGGGGCACAGCAAGTAAAAATACTTGAAGCTCAGAGATGAAATATCTTGTTTGAAGAATAACAAGGAGACCATTGCACTGGATCAAATAATATATTAGGGGGGTATGGATGTATAAGAAGTCTAGAAAGGTGAAAAGGGAGAGGGGAAGATTATGAAGGGATTTGAATTCCAAATAGAGAATTTTATATTCAATCTTGGAAATGATAGGGAGCCACTGGAGTTTATTGAATTGGGAGTGAGAAAGTAACATGGCTGAATCTGTACATTAGAATAATCACTTTGATAAGTGAATAAAGTGTAGACTGGAGAGACATAGCAGGCAAGCCAATCAGTCAGCTTTCATCAAGAAATAGTAAAGGTATGAGGAGGTACCAAAGTAGTAGTAGTATTAGACAAAAGATTATTTCTGAAAAGTCACAAAAATTAAGTCAATAGACTTTAACAATATATTGGATATGGATGCAGAGTAAGAGACATTGAGGATAATAACTAGTTTATTAAGTCTGGGAAACTGAGAAGATAGTCATGTTCTTTATACTAAAAGGTAAATTTAGAAGTGGATGGAATTTGGGAAGGAAGATAATAAGGTCAGTTTTTTTATATGTTGAATTTAAGACTTCTACAGGACATCCAGTTTCAGATATCTAACAAGAAGTTGGACTTGCAAGACTTGATATCACAGAAATTAGGGCTGAATAAGTAGATGTGGACATGCAGAAAATCGTTAGTGCAGGTCTGAAGCTTGGAAGATGGAGCAGAACTGGACCTAGATTTTGGAGAATCAACTGCATAGATTCATTGATATCAATAAGATTGCTATTACAGAGATGATAACTGGAGAAGAAAAGAAAGTCAAAATTAGGAAGAGAACCAGGAGGTAACAAAGGAGACAGAAATGTTAGTTACAGAGATATGAGAATAACCAGGAAAATATGGTGGGTTGGTAAGAGTGGAGAGAAAGTATCTAGTTAAGAAAAGTTTATTGAGATTATGATAACATTTCAGAAAGATCAAGGAAGATGAGTACACAATGAGGTCTTCATTATTAGAGAACAATTACTAGCCTTTGATAAAAAATAATTTCTTGTAGATAGATCAAAAGACAGATTACGGGGGTTATCCCTTTTATCTTTATAATAATATTGTTCTATGGAAAGAATCATGAATTTAAAACAAGGGGACCTGGATTATCTCTAGGATAATTTCTGTGAACCCTTATACCTCTTAATCTATGTTCCTATAATTATATGAGTTAAGGCAGCTGTTGTGTTATTTTTGAAAATGAGACATTGGTACAAAAAGTTGGTTTTTTTGTTTTGTTTTGCTTTGTTTTGTTTTTTTCAGGAAGAACTGAGTTTAATTATTGCTCCTGAAATGTACTCTTATGTGTTACAATAAACAAGTCATTTAACTCTTCAGTAAGCAAGTCACTTAACTTTTCAATGCTCAGGTACATTTTTAAGACTGTAAATTATAGGTAAATTTCTTATCTTCATCTGTGGGAGAAGATTCCTGGAGTTCCTCACTTTAATAGAATTACATGTATGGATCACACATTGGGATAATGGGATAAAGCCACAAAGATAATGATTAATAGTCAAAACTAGAATTCTATTCTTGTCTCTTCCCACCGTATAACACTTGTCCCATGATTCTCCCAAGGAGCATTTGAATTTAAATAAAACCTAGAGATTTATAACAAATTAATGAGTATGGAAGTATACAACATTGCATATCACTGAAGCAGATGAGGCAAACATTTAGTTGATTAGTGAACTCTCTCCAGAAATCAAGCATGGTAGTGACTGTAGATTCCACTTAGGCATATAAATAGCATTTTAGACATGAAACTGTGACTCACACTGTATATAATGATAAGCACACTGTACAAAATGATATATTTAAAGCTCTTATTTTCTGTTTATGCAAATCTTCCACCATAATGCTATTCTACTTCCTAAACCTTCATTAAGAACATTTATAATATAAATTATAACATAACCAAGACTTCAACCAGGAAATCAGTGCTTTGGGAGGAAATAGCTAAATGCATTAGAATGTCTCTAAAAATAAAATATCTTTGAGTCAATTGCAGATGGATAATGTTAAATATCCCATTAATTATTATTACTACCACATGCCCGAATAAATCCTACCATAAACATTAGGCGAGTAGGTAAACAAAGAAATAACACTTCATGTGATGAATGACAATAAAAAACATTTTTAAACAGTTCTGTCAAAAGACAGCCTTAAGAATGTTTACTATATTCTTTTATTTTTTGATTATCTGAAGTCACAAATACAAATTACAGCATGTAAAATTTCAAAGCTTTTGAAATTAGTGGAAAACACACATAGTTTGAGACTTTGATAAACTAACCAGACTTAGTTTAAGTTGGTTATAGCATATATTTAGGCAGAAAGGTGTTTTTAAAAAAAACCTGAAAGAAGACTACAAAAAAAAATTTGTAAATGCTGCATCATATAAAAAATAATCAGGAAAAATTGCTCTCATTAGCACAATGTCAGAAACAATATTATGACAAATAGTTTATCTAAAGCATTCCTATATTATTATGTGCTTTACATCATGTATTTACTCTGGAAATTGCAAGGAAAGTATGCTGTTAAAATCCATGAAATCTTAGAAAAGCCTACAACTTTTACACTTTAGCTGAAGGTTAATTATAAGATGTACTTAATTATATCTCACATATGGGTAAACACCTATTGCATTCATTATCTTAATGTACTATAAAAGTAGAAAGTATAGCCCATTTAGGAAAGACATTTTTTTAGTGTATATAAGTACATACCAAAACAGGGTATATCAAAATAAAAGTTAGTTGATCAGAGCATGTATGCAGAAAATATGCATTGAATTCTATCTATCTAGTGATTCCTTGTGCTTTAGGAAAATTACTTGGGCAAATGAGTAGAAGATATTAATACTTGTGATTTTAAGGCAGTCTTCATTTTTATGGAATAAGATATTAAGTTTATTTCTTCATCTGCTGGTAATGTTCATTTGCTGTAAATAATTACAGTTCGCTGAAACTACTTTACAATGGCATATAGCTTTAGAAATCAGTCTCTTGCTGTACTAGACATTTCAACTCAAATTTCAGAGCTGATTCCACATACTATGAATATATACATATTTTTGTTTCCCTAACTCAAATTCCCCAATTTTCCTTTAATTGTATAATGGAAAGGCATTCTTTCCATTCTCTATAATCAAAAAATCATCATTAAATGTTATATTTTTACTACTATTTTAAAGAACCCTACAACTCATCCAGAGTTATACTGTAATTGAGGGTTTAAACATTTTGTACTTTATCTCCTATAATATCCTCTTTTCTTACATATCAAAATAAATGGCCTTTTCTTGAGATTTTTTTTCCTGTGAGTATGACAGAGAAGAAAAGAAAGAAAGAGATTATCTGATGTTTTAATGGCAATCTTGATTGTGAAATAAAATTAATATTTAGGATTGCACTTCTAAATTTGGGGGAGGTTAATTTTTAGCATGGTTTTTCATTTTCCTGATCATTAATTTTCATTTTTATCCTACTTCTTGAATTTGAAGTAGAACCATCCTCCTAGATAGATAATGAAGGAAGGTCAAAACTAATATTTACTGACCTCTTTCTTTATGAAGATTGAAAAATGAATTTATAATGGATTTGTGAAAGTTTACCTTAGAAGATTAATAAGAGGATGTTCTATTTTCTTGGAATAATAACATAGTAGAGTGCTAGACTTTGAAACTGGAAGACCCAGGTTCAAATTTCATCTTTGGCATTTACTAGTTTTGGAACTGCACAAATCATTTAATCTCTATCAACTTCAGTTTTCCTCATCTAGAAAATGGAGAAAATCATATCTGTTACACTTATCCCATAGATTATTGTGAAGATAAACTGCAATAATAATATGTAAGATGAATTTAAAATTTTAAAGTGCTATGTATATGCACCATATTGGTAAATATTTAAGACAGCAGGAAATAGTAAATTTAGGCAATTGAGAATTAAAATAAGAAATAAAAATTTTGCAAAGAAAGTTATTAAGGAGTAGGTATAAATTAAGATCTTGAAACTGAAAAAAAAAAGACTAAAATAGCTTGTAAATATTATTGGAAATTAATGACATCATCCCAAACTCTCTTTATACTGAAGTATTTGGAAAAGTAATTTATGGAATTTTATACTGAAAACAAATAATGGTTGGAAGAAGGGTTCAAAGAAAATGATAGTTACTTTTGTTATAGGACTTTGATATTTTTGACAGAAATTAATTCATGAATAATCTTAAAAACCAAATTAGTTTACTTATTTATAGTTTTTACATGTATTATATGAAAAATATTACTTAAGAGTATTTGACCTAAATATTATGTTTATTTTATAATATGATATTCATTCTTGACAAACTAATTCCAGTTACTATAGATCAATTTGTCTTTAACTAATCAAATTACATTTATTATAGTGTTTTTAAAAAACATGATAATACAATTAATTTGATGTTATTGTACTATTCTTTTAATATAAATTTTTAAGGAAAATACCATCTTCAAATATATTTCACATGTTCTTTGGTGTTATTCTACATTAATTTTATATTTAAAAGTCAAAATAAATTTCTTTTAATTTAAATTTAGTTAATCCAATTTAATAAGTATTCATTAAATGTGTAAAATATGGTACTGGTCAATGCTTGGGTTACCAAGAAGAATAAAATATGGTCTTTTCCTTCAAGGATCTTATAATCAATAATGGAAAATACATGAAAATTTAATAAAAGGCCTAATAATAATAAATGCCTAAGAGCAGTACTGAGACATATAACATGAAAGTCAGAAAAATCTTCCTTCAAGAAATATGTTTTAAGATGTATCTTAAAGGATCAAGTTGCATTTGACCTGGCAGATAATAATATGGGGTGTTAGCAGAGTAAATAGTCAGTTACACTGGGGAAAAGGGACTTAAGGAGAATAACAATTACTTATAGGAAAGAAATTAAATAGGAGTTGCAAAGATAAGTCGAGGTCATTCTAGTTTTACGAACAACTATGAACCACTGAATCATTCTGACTATTATAGATATCCAAATTAACTACAAAGGATATATGAAGGAAGATGCCATCTGCAGAAAGAACAAATAATTTGTTTGTATAGAATGATTTTTACTTCTTAAATTAAGAACAAAATAAAATAAAAAAAAAACCTGAATGATCCCATGATAATATGTTTAACAACAAGGAATGTTTTTGTATAGATAGTATATAATGTTTTTATATAGAATAACACAAAAATTATTTTCATTCAAATGAATAGTTTATTTCTTTTATTTAAAAAGGTGATCTTTTGATTTGCTTTTCAAATTATTTCTTGAGAAATGTGTTGTTGTTTCATTTCTAGGTTAGAAGAACAAAAGAATATTTTGTCAGAATTTGAAGGTGACTTGAATGAATTTATTTTATGGTTGAAGGAAGCAGAAAGCATTGTCAGTATCCCCCTTGAACCAGGAAATGAACAGCAATTAAAGGATGTACTGAAAAAAGTCAAGGTAACATATGATGTTTTCAAGTTCTTGCTTAAATATACTTTAAAAATCTCTCTCTCTCTCTCTTTCTCTCTCTCTCTCTCTCTCTCTCTCTCTCTTTTCCTTGATTTGTCAATCATTATGTTCATGTTTCTACACTAAGAAATTTGGTCAGTAATTTACTTTCTCTTAACCTTACAATGACCAGTCTTTTTTAAATGATGGTGTCATGTTTACTATTACTTTCTTGTTTACTTATGTGATATTTTTATATTTCCAAAGGTGCTCTTGAATGGCATAGATCTTTTAAAATTAAATTTCGTTAAATTAGTTTTATTTTGAGGTTAATTATTATATGGCAATGGAGCATTACAAACTGAGCAAAGTAAAAATCATTATTTTAATACATTTCATACTATAGCTTAAGGTTTGTAGATAGCTGGAGATACCACAAGTATCTTACTGCCAAATTGTTTCAGCCTCAAATCAAAAGGATTCTAGTTGACAACTGTAATTGGTTGTTCTTTTTCTCAGAGCTAACACAATGGCCCTGAATACAGACAAGTCAATTTATAGGATTTTTGTGTTTACCTTTCTTAAATGTCTATTTTTACCCTAATTGTCCTATGACTAGGAGATAGATAGTTGATTCAACTTATTTTATTTTAATTCTACGATCAATTAAATTCAGGTTTTTATATAGGTATATATAACACACTATATTTATATATATATATATACATTGATACATATATAGAGACTCACATATGTATATATCCATGTTTGTATATATACATGCATATTTATGAGTTTTTATATGTATGCATTTATACAAGACACCTACTAAGTGTAAACAGAAGGCAGTGAAGAGGGATGTCAGTAAAACTCATGTTTAAATCCAGCCTCTAAAAAATACTAGGGGAAAAAAAAGAAAGAATGAAAAGAAGAAAGAGAAGGAAGGAGACACACACACACACAGGAAAGAAAGAAAGGAAGAAAGAAAGAGAGAGGGGGGAGGTAGGGAGAGAAGGAGAGCAGGAAAAAAAAAGTATAAAATGTTGTGTTAAGTACTAGAAATACAAAGACATAATCAAGCCAGTCCTTTTCCTCAAAGGTCTCACCTTTGGGGGATAGGGTAGATAACACTATGCAAAGATAATTAAAAACAAAGTAGTTTGAGGAGGAAAGAATATTGAAAGCTATTGGAATTAAGGAAGATTTAAAAAAAGATATGAGACCTGAGATGAATCTTGAAACAAGATAAGAATTCTGAAAGGAGAAGATGAAAAGAGCATTCATTGAAGACATAGAATTTGAGATATGCAATATTCAGTGATAGGGAATAAATAGTCTTGATTAGTAAATTAACCACAGTTCAATTTTCCTAAATAATATAGTACATAAACTGGGAAAATGCGGTGTAACAATGGAAAAGAGGTAGAACTAGATATGTGAGAGAAAGAGAGAGAGAGAGAGAGAGAGAAAGAAATAGAGAGAGAGAGGCGGGGGTAGGGAGGGAGGGAGAGGGGAAGGAATGGGGGGAGGGAAGGATAAATGCAAGTCTACTAATCTCAGACAGAAGATTGGATAACTTATAGGTATAATTGAATGGTAATACCTTTATGGAAATAGGAAACTTTGGAGAAAAGACATCTTTCTCATGAGGTTTGTAAAGAAAGATGATAAGCTCTATTTTATATTGATGATTTTGAAATATAAGTGAATCTTGCCAAAACTGGCTTCTAGGTTTCAAAGAGTTTTAAATCTTTGGAACATTTAAAAAGCAAATAAACAAACACCAAAGGGAAATGTTATTATTGGTAATTTAATAGTCCTTTTGGTTTGAGTATGTAGATAGGAGTATATGTATAATTACATCATTCTACAAGAAACCTTTTAGGATTAGAGAAATAAATAGCAATGTGAAATCAAAACTTAAATTTCACTTTCATATTTTTATATCACATATAAATGATCCTATATCCTTCTTGGAAATCTTTGTTTCCAGAATATCTTTAAATCCATATGAAGTAATATAAACTCCTAGTTCAAAAATCAAATTGATAATTCACTTAGCAAACATTTTCTAAAAATTTTACCTGTATGCAAAGCACTGTGCTTTCAGAGGAAATGAGGGGTAGAAAAAGGAGAATAAGAAATAACTCTTGCTCTCAGTTAATTTATAAACTAGTCAGTGAGATAAGAGGTTTATAGAAATAGCCATGACAGTTTTCATAATAACAGACATATATATTCTGGTAGCACAGATTGCCTCTGACTGAGAAAATAAGGTAAAACATTATGCTCATATTAACAGTTGATATGGGACTCTAATGATATTGTGTTGTGGACAATGAGAGATTATGGGGAGAAAGGAATTCTAAAATGGACAATGTGAGCAAATACATATGGCAAATAAAGAACAGAATATATTAGGGAAATGATGAGAGAACAATATGGCTAGAATATAAAAATAAATTGGAGAACCAGAGAATGTAAATTGGAGCTGAATTACTGAGAGCCTTGAATGCCATTTAAAAGAATCTGGACAATATTTGGAAGGCAGTGGGATTCATATATGGTGAGAACTCTACAAAGCTGAAGGAAATTTTATAAGATTCACAAATTTGAACTAAAGGACCAAAATCTGGAGGTTGACAACTGGGGTAATGTCAGTGTAAGGAAGAGATAGAGATTTAAAAGATATCACAGAGGTATAATCAATAGAACTTGAATGAATATGAGGAAGGTTCAAAGGATGATTGTGATCTTTTAAATCTGGGACAATTATATTCATTCCCATTTTTCCTTTTTTTTTTTTTACATGGGAAGTGTTCTACACACACACACACACACATATAATATGCTAACTTTATGACTTGGGAAATCGATGAAACTTACAAATCTTAGATAATTATTGCCATACTCTCTCAGTTGCTCTTTCACTCTCAGAATGTCTTCATTCTCTGGTGAATATTGCTCACTGGGCAGAATCACATATATTAAGACAATTGTATATCCCATCATTAATGATCTGATTCTGTTTAAGGAGTTACTTATATTTCAAAGTTTGAAAGTCTATTGATGAAACCTCATGTCACAATTACAGAAAATAGTCAACAATTTTGTTTGCTAAAAACAGGTTTTCTTTAGGGCATTACATAACATGTCCTTTCCTAGAACAGAGTAAACTACCTGGAAACCAGCAGTTTCAGTATGTCACTTTTGGCCCATGTGGAACATCATATTTGATTGACTATTTGACCAAAACATTTCATTTGATAGATGTATCAATAGAGTCAAAGATAAGGAGGTTGAAAACCATGATAATTCATTGTAAATGTTGTTGCATTTGTTGGTTTCAGTTACGAGTGGAAGAATTGCCAGGACACCAGGGAATACTGAAACAATTAAATGAATCAGGAAGTACGGTTCTTATAAGTGAAACCATTAACCCAGAAGAACACAATAAACTGGAGAATAAACGCAAAGAGGCAAACCTTCGATGGATAAAGGTCAGATATACTGGCATTAGCCTCTTATTCTATGTCCAATGCTACAAGTATCTCTTTTTTTGTGTCATGAATTATATGCTGATTCACCTATATGATTTGTCACAGATGGAATTTGGGGCAATATTAGAAGAAAATGTAAGTGCTGAAAAATCCAGTACTATTCTTCAACATAAATTATTTCCAAGAGTTGGGCTGAAAATTGCCTAAGTAATTAATTAGATGTTCAGTTGTGCATGGAGAGTCTTTAGAAGAGATGAAGGTGACCTATGAAAAAAATAAAATAAAGCAAAATCCCTAATTCTCACCTAGAGGATTAAATAATGGATACATGAAATTCATGCAGCTCCATATGCATATACAAAAAAAACAAAACAAAACAAAACAAAAAAAACACCAAAGAAACCCATAACAAATGTCCAAGCTATCTTGGGAACCCTCAACTTAAAATGTCTCGTATTCTCTTCAATTCTTTATTTGCTTATATTTAATGAGGGGTTTTAAGAAAGTAAATAGATTTCAAAAACTTTCTTATGCAATGCTTTTCTCAATCCTGGATATTTCCTACATATTTCAAATATATTTGTCATTTAAAATCAATGTTAAATAATGCATTTTCATCAAAATATAAAAAAGATTAAAACTCTTCAAACTGAGATCATAAAAAGGAGATTTTTCAGAAGGGAAATATTCAAGAGAATAAATGTCAAAATAATGTTTTCATTCTAAAATAGAAACATTGTCAATCAACAATTGTTTGTTTATTTATCAATTTCCAACCTAATTGAAAGGTGTAAATGATGTTGCAGAGAAATTATTTTTTTATGCTTAGGCAATTTAAAAAGAAATAATAAAAACTAAATTTAGAAATGTAAGAGGTTATTTATTCCATTATTTTAAAACTATAGTGTGAAATTTGTCCAACAGATTGTCTAAATAATTTATTTAATAACTAAAACAGATGCCACATTTATGGGAGTATAATAAAGTGGTATAATATATGTATTGATTTTCTATAGTAAAAGCAAAGTAGCAACTTGAAAAATAAATATTTTAAAACGAAGTATATTTTTAAACCTAAGAACTTTCAACAAAAACAAGCAAATAAACATGAAACACGAGGCAAAATGTTACAGAAAAACGTTGGTTTTTCATAATGATAAAAAAACAGTAAAAAACAAATAAACTAACAAACAAAAGCTTTTTTTTTTAATAATAGATCCAGAATTATAATGGAGTTAATAAAGTCAAAATGGGTACATGATCTGAGTATAAAGGATGATACCATAAAAAAATTAGGAGAGAAAGGAATAATTTACCTATCAGATCTTTGGAGAAGGGAAGAATTTATGACCAAAGAAGAACTATAGAACACTATAAAAGACAAAATGCACAACTTTGATTACATTAAATTAAAAAGGTTTTGTACAAAAATACGAAAGGAGAAAAAAAATCTTTACAACCAGTGCTTTTGATAAAGGTCTCATTTATAAAATATATAAAGAATGGTGTCAAATTTATAAAAATACAAGTCATTTCCCAATTAATAAATGGCCAAAGAATATAAGCAGACAATTTTCAGATGATGAAATTAAAACCATCTATAATTATATGAAAAAATGCTCTAAATCACTGCTAATGAGAGAAAAGCTCTAAATCACTATTGATTAGAGAACTGCAAATTAAAACAGCTCTTAGGTACCACCTTGTACCTCTCAGAATGGCTAAGATGACAGGAAAAAATAATAATAAGTGTTGGAGGGAATTTGGGGAAACTGAGACATTAATGCATTGTTGGTGACATTGTGAACTGATCCAGTCATTCTGAAGAGCAATCTGGAACTATGCCCAAAGGGCTATCAAATAGTGCATACTTTTTTGACCTACCTGTGCTATTATCGGTCTGTATCCCAAGGAAATCTTAAAGGAGAGAAAAAAAATTCACATGTGCAAAAATGTTCATATTATTTCTTTGTAGTAGCAAAGAATTGGAAAACGAGTAGATGTCCATCAATTGGGAACTGGCTAAATAAGCTGTGGCATATGAAAGTAGTGGAATATTATTTTTCTATAAAAAATGATGAACAAGATGAGCTGATTTGAGAAAGGCCTAGAGGGATTATATAAACTGATGTTGAGTGAAACAAGCAGAACCAGTTATGCATAGTACCCAATACAGCAAGAATGTGTGATGATCAACTAGAATGACTTGATTCTTCTTAGTGGTTCAGTGGTCCAAAGCAATCCCAATAAAATTTGGATAGAAAACACCATCTGTATCCAGAAAAAGAACTAAGGATACTCAACACATGTTATGTTCATTTCTATTTTCTGTTTTTTTTTTTTATTTCTCCCATAGTTTTTCCCTTCTGTTCTGATTTTTCTTTCCCAAAATGATTTATAAAGTAATGTGAATTAAAAATAAATAAATTTACTAGGAAAGAAAACAATGTAAATTAAAAAAATTAAAAATGTAGTTATTATATATAGTGCTTGCACATAGTAAATGCTTAATAAGTGCTTATTGACTTATAGACATTACATAAATGTTGTCAGTCATTATATATATATATGTATATATATATATATATATATATATATATATATATATATATATATATATCAGAACATTGTGGGTATGATATGTGCATACCCACAATGTTCTGATTCCACTAATTCCTATATTCCCTTATCTATTTCATAGATATCATTTTAAGCACCATTACAATAAATATTGTAAAGTCCGAATTAGCTCCCTGGAGGCCTTAGAATCAGCTGGAGTCAGGATAAGCAAAAGTTCTTGGTCTTTAGGGCTAAAAGTGAAAGGGATGGACAAGACTGCCACAGGCTCTCCACAATTGTCCACCTCCAAAGTGACTCTGGCTTGTCTCACTCTACCCTCTAGCCCCTCCTTATAATTCTCTTAATCCCAAGAAGTGAGCTAGCATTAACTGTGAGAAGAGAAATTCCAAACATGCTAATAGAGTTATTGTCCAATAGGGAATTAGCCTTAAGTGCTTGGTTGTCTGATTCAAGTGCACCTATTCAAAGTTTCAGCCCTTTACAAATATGATTCATTGAATCATCTCCAGTTTTTGAATCTCTAAATTGTTTCTAATTGTTCTCATGATTATAAATTGTGAGTCTATGAATATTTTATGTATTCAATTTAAGGGCAAATAACAATTTACCTTGTCCTATTTTGTTGTCAATATGCTTTATAAATTTGATTCATAACTCTAGCTTCTTCCTCTGTAAAATGAAGGGATTAGATCAGGAGATTTCTAAATCCCGTTATAGTTTCAACATTCAAATAGTTTTGTGATTCTGAAATCTAAGATATGAATGGAAATGGTCATTAGTAAGCCATCACCTGTGCCTTGTTGCCTTCAACTCCAGTGTTTCACTATCTGTTTTCATGCTTTTCAAGGTACTAGGTCAGGTCAGGCTTAAGATTGATTGAAGAAAAAAGAAAATGATCAGATCAATACATAACTTGTTATTCCTAATAATTAGAAATGCTTTTAGTGAAATAATTGTAAAGGAGATATTAAATTTCCCATTACTGCAGAATTTCAGTTGGAGTTTGTATTCATTGCACACGTTTAAAAGAATTGCTTTTCAGGTGCTTATTGGGCTAGATGGCCTTTGAGTTCCCTGCTGATACTGCAAAGCTCAAAATAATAGACTTCTCTCTTCTTTACTGAGTGAACTTCCTTCCCTCCCACCCTCCAAACACAACAAGGAGATGTGATTATTAATATTCTTATTACAGGCAAGAAATAGTCTAAGAGGAAAATTTGAAACATCATTCTGTAATGCTTAACTGGAAAATGAATTTGCATAGTGAATCATTGATTCCTTTACTATATATTTATCATTTAATTTTCATATTAAAACTTTTACATAGACTTTTTAAAATAAAAAATTAATCACTCTGCATTACACAGAGTAGTAGGGCAAAGATACCATGGAGGCAGTAACTATTCAAAGGTTCTAGTCTACTTGCTTTTAATTAACAATGATTTTTAAATGAATAAAAATTAATAATTTATTGAGAAAAAGGAAAGAAATCCCCTATAATACTTGGGCTTAAAGGTAACATATTTAAAATAACCTCTTCTCAAACCTTTTCATGGCTATATAAATTATTGCCCTATAGTGGTGATTGTGAGCATAAAGGAGAAGTCATATATTAATATAATATAATAATAATCATATACTAATATAAAATAAACTTTTGGCTTTTATTTCTGCATTGCTTTTGCTTTCATTGTATTGACCTTGTAAACCGAAGGTTTTCCTTTCTAACCAAAACAATAATGAAATAGCATATTCTATTATTCTACGTTAAACTGAACTTGAGAGAAAATAAAGACTAAATAGATTGTAAATTCTAGTCTAGTTTCATTTATTACTATTTCCTATAAAACCAATATTTTGTTCAAAAATAAAAATGATGGTATTTTTGTTAAAGGTCATACTAATACAGAGAATAAAATTCTGTCATAATCTTTATACTCATGCATCAAGATATTTGAGTTTATTTTAATAATTAAACATCTGCTTCTATATCCAGATAAGTTGCCTACCAAGGGCTTCAAAGCATTGAAAAGGGGCCCTGAGCATTGGGTTGGGTGATGTATTTTTTTTTTTGTCATATACCACCTTCCAGGACACATAACAGATCAGTAATAGGTTTCTTACCTTTTATTGTGTAGTAAATGGATTGATAGATTACTCCCAGGGCCAGTGAACCATGGAATCAGAGGTTCAAGGGAAAGAGTTTATCACTTTTTAATGTTATTCTTGTCTGGTATCAGCCAAGAGGGATGAGGTAGATTATCAGAGAGTAAGCTGTATGCCAGAATCACCATTCTCCTCATTTATCCACCTTAGGCTTTAAGACAAGGCTACAGTACAGATTATGAAAGCAGTGCTCGATGGAGACATTTTGTTTTGCTCCCTTTTAATTGGTCTGTTGATATGAAAACTAATTATAAAACATTGAAAAGATGATTGCTTTGTTAGAACAAATCATCTTATTCTGCTGAAGAGATAAAAAAATCAGAGTGGAATGACATGTTTAATTTGGGAACATTTTCAAAATCACTAAGAAAAGCACAGCTTATCTTTGGTTTGACTGACCAAGTATTGAGAAAACTGAACAGAGATAGGAAAAGTACTGGAAACCAAAGTCATGACAAGGTTATGGTTTAGACACCAAGTTGATCTTGATAGTTTTGACTGATAGATTTAGGTTATTTATAACCTGAATTACCTGAAGATTAATCTTAATAACACACACACACACACACACACACACACACTCTGTCTTTCTCCCTTTCTCCACAGAGAAGCATATGTGTGTGTGTATATATATATATATATATATAGGCACACACAATATGATTTTTGTATATATACATAGTACACATGTATGTGTGTATATATGTATACACACACATATGAAACCTTAAAAACTAACTACTTATGAAATCAGCATATAAAGCAATCTCCTAATTTAAATTTTATTATGGATATAGTCTTCAAGGCTTCTTCAAGGCTCCATCTCTTTAACCATTATTGATTTCCTTCTAGAGTCTTCATTTTGTAGAAATACCTAGGCCATCACTTTCATTCCCTTTCTAGTTCTGTTCCTGGCTTCTAGACTTTCAAACTATGGTTTCTTATCTTTGAGCTTCCCTCAGCTCCTAGGGTCTCCTCATTCTGGAACATTTAAGAATGTCTTGAGGTTTTTTCAACCTGAAACATCCCTTTTTGCTTGTATTTGTATCCTTGGTATTAAGAAATGCTTATTTTTTTTCCCTTCTTTTCCTCCTAACCACATCAAGGTTTAAATTAATCCATGGTCTCATGAATGTTGTCAGTCTCCCTTCCAGTAGTAGAAACTACAACCTGTTTATACTTTCTCCTACTGTGTTTCCTTATTTACATTGTGGCCTAAATCTCATAATGGATCCATCAATGTGCTGGAGGCCTTTTTCTCTGCCTTTAACAGTACTATGGTTCTGGGCCAGCTAGGTGATACAGTGGGTAGAGTACCAGTACTGAAATCAGGAGGACCTAAGTTCAAATTTGGTCTCAGACACTTAACACTTCCTGGCTGTGTGACCCTGGGCAACTCACTTGACCCTAATTGCCTCAGCAAACAAAACAAAACAAAACAAAACAAAAAAAAAAAAACATCACTTAGGTTCCTTGCAGCACTCAAATTGTCTCTTTCTTGTCTTTCACGCTTACCATGTGACTGATCCACCTCCTTTTCCAATCATATATTTATCTCCTGGATGATATTATTTATTCTAGATCCTGCAAATAGTTCATTATAAGCAATGTTCTACAGCCCAATTAGGTTCATCATATCTCTCTTCATTCTCCTTTCAGTCACACACAATTTTGACTTTTGGTGATTAAGATTCTTCATGATTCTTAGCCACATAAAAATAGATGAGAAGATATCTATATTTATTCCTATCTCCATATCTCTAAATCTTAGTATCTATATATCTATTTCTATCTCTATATATCTATCTTCATATATAGATATATCAGTATCAATATGTAGATAGATCTATATCTCCATATAGATATAGATTTTTATATTAATATATCAATATTAATAATTCACTATTTGATATCTATAGAGATATGAATTACAGAATGACACTAGGGATAGGATTCTCTGATATCTGAGACTACTCAGCTATCAAACTGTCAATTAAATACTCGGTCTACCTGTCATTAATACCATCTAATGCTGGAGGGAGTTCTTGAGTAGCAACCAAGCTTTCTCTGTTTTAGGGAAAGCTGACTCTCTCCTGCTATCTCCATCTCCTTATATAAGGGTATTGTTTTTGTTTTTCATTTTTTTTTTATCTTTTGTCCAGGAATAGGCATCAGTTTGAATTACACAATCAAATTTTGTCCCATAGCTGCCCCCAACCTACTAAGGAAAATTTTCCACTGATCTCTTAAACCACTCTGTTTCACTGATTCACCTCCAACATTTGGACATACTCCAATTACCTGTTGTTTTTGATCCAGACCTATTGTTTTAATAGTATAGGGGATCCCAGATGAGGAATCTCTCACTACAAATTCATATCTATAACTATTCTGGAAAAAGTATGTATCTGAGGCAAAATCTGAACATAGATCTTCTTGAATCCTTGAAACTAATTTTCTATATATGCTAAATTGCATCTCATTATTATTGTTGCTATAAAATAAAAGGATCACTTTTTTATCATTTAAAGCACTAGAACAACATAGGTCCTAGAAATTTCGCCATTAACAACATTTCATAGTTTACCAGTAGGATGTATCTTTTTGTAAGAATCATTGGTACAATGATAAATTAGCCCAAGATAGTTTTTGTTGTCCCTTGTTCAGTAGAAACAGGAACAAATCAAGCAAGGTAATAGTGAAAGTAAGTGAATAGTATACATTTCATATCATTATACTTAGTCTTTTTGAAAACTTAATAAGAAATGGACTCCAATTATTAGAAAATAGTCAATCTTTACCCACTTGTTCCTTCCACCCCCAAATCCCCCATCCCTGTGGAAAGGTAAACAGATGTTCAGTTTCACAGATTTTATATTAAATCCAAGAACATTGCAGAACCTCCTAAATGCAAACTATCATTAACTAAACCATCCCATTAAATTAGTTATCTTTCTATTGTTTACATTATGAGAAAGAAGTTTCTATAATTGTATCCATTATGTACAAAGAATTAGTACTTTTAAAGACTCATTTTAAGTTTTTTTATGTATTTCATATAACAAACAACAAGCATTTATTAGGAACTAACTGTGCAATGGGAATACAAATAAACTGCAACATTCCTGCCTTCAAGTAGCTTAAATTCTAATTGGTAATGTATGATAATTTCAAAATATCTTTCGTGATGTTATGTTTACCCCTTCTCCAATTTCATCATGGTATGAGCGCTAAATTAAGAATCAAAAATTTTTATCCTCTTCCTAAATACACTTCTATGACCTTAGGAATCTTTTACTTTTCTGTGTCTCAGCATAACTATTCATTCAAAATGGGAAGATAATTAATTAATTATGGTAATTAATAATTACCATAAATAATAATTTAAAATGTTGAACTCTCTCCATCTCACAAGATTGGTGGAGGATCAAAAAAAAAATGTGTATAAGAAAAACTATAAAATGCAAAGTACTGTTGTTATTAGCTTTTTGATGAATTTTCTTTTACAACACATCCATTATCTGGGTGAGTCCTTTGTCCTAGTACTTTTACTTTCTTTTTATAGTTTATAATTTGATTTTATTAACAGTTGTCATGGATTCAATGATGATTTCTATACAAAATGCATTTAGAGAGAGCTAGATGTAGATATAGATAGACATATGCATATATGTAATATGCTTTAAAAAAAGGCAATTACTGAATAATAGCAATGAAGACTGAGAAATTTCAATGATTTCCACATTGCACTATTTAATCAAGGTCTGTAAAAGAAGGTATGATCATTACCAGTAATGATGAGAAAGAATGTTATGCTATCTGAATGATACTGTGTTTCATTGAGTTTTCTAAGATGGAAGAAAAAAGAAAAGAAGAGGTATAAAATGAAAGAATTATGGAGTGGGAATTACAGAGTGTACAGTAGAAGGTGTGGAGGAGAAATCTGGAGTATGGTATTAAAGTAAGACAGGAAAAAGGTGCATGTGAGCGAGGAAGCCAATGAGAGGGGTTATAGAGGAAAAGTGTATTCTTTGATTCTATGATTTCCTTACATTATTTGTCTAGTTCAATAAATCTAAAATTTTTTGGCACATTTCTTTAAATTTTATTAGAGAATTTTGGTAGAAGCAGGAGCTGCTTTAGAAACTATGGTTGGTCAATGATAATTGTTACAGCCCTCTCTTCCTCCTTTTTAAAAAGCCATACTTATTTTGCTTCAACAAATAGCTTTTTGTCATTATTTTGTTAAGCTTGGAGCAATATAATGTCCCCTTGTGTTCACATGGTTCTCTTTTCTGCTAATTTAGGAATTTATATTAAACAAAAAGTTATGAGTATAATCCAGAGTATAAACTTTAACCTATAGTTCTGATCTCCACTATTACTGATCTGATTAAAACAGATCTCACAACCTTTTTTTTTTTTTAATATTGCTTCTATCTTCAGTGCTTATTTATGTAGTGTTCCTTGTGTTCTGCTAAGTTTTGAGACTACAAATACAGAATAAAAACCAGCCCCTGTTTTATGAAGTACTACTACTTTTTTTTTCCTAAAGCAAATGGGGTTAAGTGACTTGCCTGATCAGGGTCACTCAGGTAGGAAATGTTAAGTGTCTGAGACCAGATTTGAACTCAGGTTCTCCTGACTTCACGACTGGTGATCTATCTAGGTGATTTACCACCTAGCTGCCCCAAAGTATTGCATTTTAAAACATGAAGATAGTTAAAAGGGAGCTAAAAACAGGGGAGAGAGGGAAGATGCCCTCAGAACTATCTATGGGATGTAATCAAAGAAGTTTCTTAGGGGAAATTTTACATCTCTAAAAAGTTACATGAACAAAATAGAGAAAGAGAAGATCAGTGAATTACATTTTCTTCCATTTTTTTATTTTTTAGTTTGTTTGATTGATTCTTGATGTCTAATAAAATCATTAGTTTCCATTTTTACCTATTTCAAAATTTTAATGTGCAATTTTCTTCAATTGGCTTTTGTATCTCTTTTTCCATTTGATTAATTCTACTTTTCAAGGTGGTGTTTTTTAATGGATTTTTTTTTTTTTTTTTTTACATTTGGCCAATTGCATTTTTTAAGCAATTGCCTTTCTTTTTCAAGCTGTTGACTCTCTTTTCCATAGCTCTCATTTCTTTACTCATTTTTCTTCTATCTCTCTTATTTGCCTTTTAAAGTCTTTTATGATTACTTTCAACAAGCCTCTTTGGGATTGAGACCAATTTATCTCACTCTTTGAGATTTCCTCTGTGGCCATTTTGTTCCAGTCTGAGTTGGTGTTTACCTCAGTGAGACTGACCTTTCTTGAAGTTCTTCCAGTCTGTCTTGATCTAGAGAGTAGTTCCATTCCATCAGACTCTGTTCAGAGGCTAAGTTTCATGTGGTTTTCCAGGGAAGTGGGAGAGCTGAAAGCTTCCTTCCTTCATTCTGTCATCTTGGCTCTACCCCCAGAAGTCTCTGTTCTCAATTTTAAAACTTTCTTTAACTGTGACATGAGTTCTAGGCCATCTCACACTAACCCTGAGTCCTAAGCTTTCACATTTGAATCTGCTTGAATGTATGTCTCAATGCTAGAGAAGTTGCTCCAATTATTTTTTAATTCCTACTTTTGGGCCCAAGACTGATGATTTGTACAGTAATGTGAGTAAACTAGTCCACTCAACCTGCTATGATGCTGGACAGTAGACCACATAGACCATCTAGGTATCCAGTCACCTCACCTCCAGGCCATGTCATTATCTGTCTCCTGTCAGTGTACTCCCTTTTTTTCTTGCTTTCTACCTTCTTAGAACACCCCCCGCCGCCGCCTTAATTCACTTCACTGTATTTGTTATATTCCACAATTAGAATGAAAGCTCCTTGATGGCAAGTGTGTAAAATTTAGCCACCATTGGGAAACTAATTCCAGTGAATCACTAATTTCCCAAACCCCATTTTGTTAATTGTATGTACTAGCCTTCTTATAAGTATATAGTCAAGTATATGGCATATATAAGTATATAGCCAAGTATATGGCAATCAAAGTAGGAAAGGGAAGCCATATAAGCTTTGATTTCCTTTTTGAAAATTTGTACCTGCCTAGATTATAAACTCACCTCTGAGATAACATCAGGCCATCGCCATTTAGAAATGTGCCTCTATTAGGATTGGCTTCTCTTATACTACAGTTATCTTTAAAAACAGGAAGGATTTTGAACTAAGTCTCTGGCTGCATTTAATGTACTTTATCCTTGGATTCTACACCAAATTCCATTAAATTTTATTCCTAGGTCTGCTGCATTAATGAATGCAAAGTCAGAACAAAAGATTTTCTTTTAACACCCTCTCATTTTTTAATATGTGTATCCCTAGTTTTTAGCATAATGTCTGGCACATATTAAACCATTAATAAATTGTTTTTCATTCATTTAAATGCATCATGGCATCATCTTGTTATTTGTTTCCATGAAGTTTATATATATTTCAGCAAGACTTAGGATGGTTTTACAAAGTCATGACTATCATGATGATTGACATAGACACACCCCTGCCAGCAATGACTTCAGCAATTAGCAGAGGTAGCAGCTTCAGATAGTGTCTGCAAGTATTCCTTGTAAGTTGTAGTAGCTATCTTTCTAATCCCTTTTGTATTGAATTTGGGTTCCTCTAGAAGATGAAGGATAAAATGTTGTACTACAACTATCTTTTGTTATTTCAAAAAAAGTAAGCTAATGATTTTTTTTTTAAGGGAGACTTTTTTTTTCCCCTTCTGTTCAAGTCTAGGTTTTAACTAATAAAAATAAATGTGATCCAAAACAAAATAATTTAAAATATTTATTAATCATTGATATGAAAAATTTCTCTCATCTTGGTTTATATCTTAATTAATCCTAATAAGTCTCTGAAAATTAATATTCAGTTCAATAATGTCAGTCAGTTAACTAGCAACTAATAAGTGGTTACTCTGCACCAGGCACTAAATCATACCAAAAAAGGCCAAAAACAATCCTGTTCTCAAGAATCTCCCAATGTACTATGGAAAATGAAACATAAACAACTATATTGAATTTAAAAAGATAATTGCAGCCTAAATTAGAGCTAGTTTCAGAAGAGGGATCTAAAATTAAGGACAAGTAAAGAAAAAGCTTCTTGCAGAAGGGAAAGGGACCTGTATGTGCACGAATGTTTGTGGCAGCCCTTTTTGTAGTGGCTAGAAACTGGAAACTGAATGGATGTCCATCAGTTGGAGAATGGCTGAATAAATTGTGGTATATGAAAATTATGGAATATTACTGTTCTGTAAGAAATGACCAACAGGATGATTTCAGAAAGGCCTGGAGAGACTTACACGAACTGATGCTGAGTGAAATGAGCAGGACCAGGAGATCATTATATACTTCACACAATACTAGATGATGACCAGTTCTGATGGATCAGGCCATCCTCAGCAACAAGATCAACCAAATCATTTCTAATGGAGCAGTAATGAACTGAACCAGCTATACCCAGAAAAGAACTCTGGGAGATGACTAAAACCATTACATTGAATTCTAATCCCTATATTTATGCACACCTGCATTTTGATTTCCTTCACAAGCTAATTGTACAATAATTCAGAGTCTGATTCTTTTGTACAGCAAAATAATGTTTTGGTCATGTATACTTATTATGTATCTAAGTTATATTTTAATATATTTAACATCTACTGGTCATCCTGCCATTTAGGGAGGGGGTGGGGGTAAGAGGTGAAAATTGGAACAAGAGGTTTGGCAATTGTTAATGCTGTAAAGTTACCCATGTATATATCCTGTAAATAAAAGGCTATTAAATTTAAAAAAAAAAAAAAAAAAAAAGAAGAAAAAAAAAGAAAAAGCTTCTTGCAGAAGGTAAGATTTTAGCTAGGACTTGAAGAAATCCAGAAAAGCCAGAAGGTAGAGATATGGAGGGAGAATTTTCCAAGTGTATGCTCAGTCTAGGAAAAATGCCTGGAGTAGGAAGGAAGGTCATATTCAAAGAATAGCAAAGAGATTACTAGGCTGACGCTCCAAAGAGCTCAAAGAAAGAAGAAAAGTACCTATAAAGTAGAAAAATATAGTAGCATTTTTTTTTGTAATAGCAAACAGGAAACTAAGAGAGTACCTACTTATATGTTGAGGAATGCCTGAACAAAACGTAGTATATTAATATAAAGTGATACTATTGTTCCAGAAGAAATGACAAAAGGGATGGTTTCAGAAAAACATGGGAAAATTTGTATGAACTATTAATAAATGAAGTGAACAGAATTAGAAGAACTATTTATATAACACCAACATTATAAAGGCAAATACCTTTGAATGACTTGGAGAGTTCTCATCAATTAATGACTAAGCAGAATGAGTATTAATAATGATAACTGATAATGATACCTGCCTCCTGATAGAAAGGCAGTAAATTCAAGATGTAGGATGAGACAAATGCTTTTTGATCTGGCAGTATGACAATATGTGTTGTTCAATTTCATATTTGTTATAAGGGTTTTATTTTTTTTCAATAAATGTAAAAGGAAGTAGGAGGGAGAGAAAATAAATGCCTTTTAATCGGGAAAAAGAAAAGGAAAAGAAAATCATTTCTCAATTTAGAAGCGATAGACCCATCAATCAAATTATATTTGTATGCTTCTGCTACTATATACATCTGAATACAGGGGAAAGTCTATTATGATAAAGTCCAAATTAAAAACGAATGCATTAGTAGAAATTACATTCCAAATTTACAGGACTTATTTATGAAGTAGACTGGTCTGATAACTCTTTTTTCTTCCCAGACTTTGAATATTTTTTATATCTCTCTTTCTTTGGGTGGGCAACTTTAAAGACTAGAAGAATTTTGTTTAAATGATTAGATGTCTTAGGTAGAAAGAGATGAGGGTAGTTGAAGGGCAATTGCTACATTGTGATAGGATAATATAAAACAAAGTATAAATAGCTTAGCTATAGTTCAGCTGCAGTTTTCTGTCTTCAGATATAAACAGGACAAAAATAAAATAATCAGATTCTTTATTATAGAGAGTCACCATTTCAATTGACAGGTGCCAGAGATGACTTGGAATTATTCCACAGATTTTGCTATAAGTGAATGCACTATATAGTTTTCATAGGCTATCATCTAGGATAAGGAATTTGTCATATATTTTGCTTTAACTTTTATTTCTTCAATGTGGAATTTGACCTAATATGATTTTTTTTATATTTACAGATTTTAAAAATAAAATAAAAAATCTCTAAAGCTGATTCATTATTTCTTTTGGGGTTCAAGATATCTATATCTTTTCAGATAAAATAGATCTGGGCAAAACTTTCACATTGGAAAATCCCTCTCTGGGTCTCTTGTTTAAAACCTATAGCAATATTCTTTTTCATGTCCCTTTGGCAGAGTACTTGCAGCCAAATTTAGTTCCAGTTTTGTTTTTCTTCATTTGAGAATGCAGGCTCAGTAGGTAGTGCTAAATTATCCCTTTCTTCCTTTTCCTTTAGTTTCCTTCTGAATTATATAGCCACTTTTGTTAAAGAACTCTGATTCAACATTAAAAGGCTCATTCTTTTAGAAGATAAGGAAAATCTGTCATAATTGTATTCTAAATATCTACAAGCATATATTTACTGTCATGGGCAGCTAGATAGTGCAGTGGATACCGTCAGGTCTTGAGTCAGAAAGAACTGAGTTAAAATCCCGACTCGGACATTTACTAGCAGTGTGACTCTGCACAAGTCATTTAACCCTGTTTGCCTCAGTTTCCTCATATGTAAAATCAGTTGGATAAAGAAATGGCAAGCTACTCCATCAGTATCGTTGCCAAGAAAATCACAAATGGGATCATAAAGAGTCAGACATGATTGCAACAACTGAAAAAAAAATGTTTACTATTGTTAATATAGTAATGTAACCAGTTATTCAGACATTTCCTGTGGGTAGAGAAATGCTTTGAAACCTGTTAATTTGACAAATTGCTGTCCTCAAGAGACACTGATGTAGAAAACTCCTTGAAGTAGAAGTTTGTGCATGGATATACCAGGTTGGGAGGAGGCAGGGATGTTCAGTTGGCATTTAGATTTGGAGAGAAGGGGACACAGAGGTAAGTACCACAACTGTAGTTGGGAAAAATGAGACTAAGAGAAGCTACTGTAAGCTTGATTTATAAAAGGAGGTAAGTAAGGTCTGTGTAAACTGCTTTAAATGGCTCTAGCCTCTACTCATTTGGAGAAAGGTTGACTGGAATAGACAAGCTGCTTTCTCTTTGAATTGAGCAAAGAGCACCATGAAGGTAACTCGCTTCTGTTCTTCCCTTTTGCCTGATACTTGCAAGCATGTGTGAGTCTTTTTTTCTCCTTAAGTCATTTCTAGTTCTTGATTTGTTTCCTTTTATCTATACTTAATTATAACTTATCTAGGATGATGGATGGATGGATATTAATTCTATACAGGGGGTTACAATGGAGGAAAACAGTGAAAAGCTTTTGAAATAGAGAGAAAGAGACAAATGATGGACTTCTCTCTCTGATGATAAACTAGTGTGGTTCTGTGCCAAATTAAAAAGAATTTCATGGTTCTGATCATCCTAGACTCCAGTTTCCTTATTCCTCAACACTCTGCCAGGCCATTCATCACCCATGTACTGACCTCACTTTACTGCCTTCCAAATTTTGACCTTAGAATAAACAAATTCATGCGTATGTATATGTATAGCATAGATTATATCTATGTCTATGCTGTAGAATAAATACATACAGACACATTTATATACATACATATACTATATGTACATACACACACATATATACATATAAAGAGACAGACAGATAGAGAGAGGGAGAGAAAGAGAGACAAAGAGACAGAGAGAGAAGGAGAGAGAAAGAGAGACAGAGACAGAAAAAGATAGAGAAAAAGACAGAGGGGGAATAAGAGAGGAGAGAGAGACAGACAGAGAGAGGAGAAGAGAGAGAGACAGAGAAAAACAGAGAAAGAGACAGAGAGGGAGAGAAAGGGAGAGAGAGAGAGAGAGAGTGTTAGAAATAGAGAGGGAGTAAGAGAGAAAGAGAGAGAAAGAGACAAAGACAGAGACACACATGCAGAGAGAAAAAGAGAGAGAGAGAGAGAGAGAGAGAGAGAGAGAGAGAGAGAGAAAGAGAGAGAGAGAGAAAATATCTGAAATTGGAAACTATTGGAGAGTGCCTGTGAACTGGGGAGTAAAGGAACAAAATATGATAAAAACCTATAATGGAAAACTATTTTGATGTAAGAAATGACAAAAGGATATGTTTCAGAATTTTCAGAAAAAGCAAGTAGAACTAGAAGAAGTTTATAAAATAATAACTTTAAAAATTTTATTTATGGAATAAAATAAGCATTTATAAAACTACAGTAAAAATAAGATATATATATGTGTATGTGTATGTAAAATTTTTCTGTACATAGTTTTAATCAGTACATTCTCTAGATATAGATAGCATCTTTTTTGTTTGTTCTTTATAACTAATTTGGGCATTTTTAATAGAATAGCTTATTTACTCAAAGTCATTCCTAAAATAATATTGTAGTTACTGTATAAAATGTTCTCTTGGTTCTGCTTATTTTTCTCTCTTCATTATTTCCTACAAGTTTTTCTAAGATCATGAGTTCATCATTTCTTATAGCATAGTAATTTTTCATCACAATCATATGCCACAAGTTATTCAGGCATCTGATGGGTTTCCCTGCAATTTCCAGTTCTTTGCCATCATAGAGATCTGCTATAGACATTTTAGAACATGTAAGTTATTTTTCTTTTTCCCTAATCATCTTTGGAAATAGAGTATTTTGTAGTTTTGTAAAAGAAATTTAATAGACAAATACTCTGCTTAGCATAAAGATCACCATGATTTTTGGAGACTGATGATAAAAAATGCTACCCTACCTCTTGACTTGAACTAAATATGTAGAAAGAAGCCTACATTTTTGGACATGGCTAATATAGCAATTTTTTTACTTGTTTATAAATAAATATTTGTTACATTATTTTTATGCCTTTTTTTCCTTTTTTAATGTAGTACGTAAGTAGTAATGGAAAGAGGTGAGGAGAGAAAAATGTATGCCAATTTTTTTTTTTGAAAAGCAAATATGTGACGAAAAAATTGATTTACAATGTAAAAAAAGGCACTCTATAATGATTGCCTCTGTTTTTTTCCCTGTTCACTTTGCCTTTCCAATTTGTCACCTAATTTCATCACTTAATTCAAAGTACTCTCTCCAAGATCACCACCAATGTTTTCATTTCTAAACTCTGGTTTTAATAGGTCCTCCTCATCCATTTTAAACTGGTTGAAACATTTGAAACTATGAACTAACACCCCTCTTGGATACTTTTCATTCCAAGAGTAGTCATAAAATTCTTTCCTGGTTCTCTTTCTATATATCTTAATATTCCTTTCCAATCTCCTTTGCTGGGATATTAAATATACTTATTTATAACCCAAATGTCTCCTAGAGTCTCTCCTGGGGCATCATTTTTCTTCTTTCTACACTCTCTTAGTGAATCCCTCATTTTAGGTCCCATGGGTTCAATTAACATGTGAATATAGAATAGTTCAAAGGTATGTATTTTTAACCCTATTATCTTAATCTCCATGTTCACTTCACTAACTGCTACTCCACCATCCTGCTAAAGGAGGTTTGCTAGTGATGAGTCATCAACACTGCCCTCTCATCCTCCTCCAAGATTAATTTCTATTTTTACCTCTAAAATATATAACTCTTTTTCTCTATCACCATCCTCATTCAAGTTTTCATTATCTCTTGTATATTATTGCAATATTCTCCTAATTTCTGGGCTTACAGTTTCTTTGTCTCCAATATGCTACATGGTTATCAAATAATTCTTTCTAAAAACAAATCTGATCATGTGTATCCCTTACTTAAGAACTTTGAAGGTCACCCTGCTTCTTCTAGGATTAAATGAAAACTCTTCAAATTGATCTTCAAAAATTTTCATTATCTGATTTTACCCTACCTGCCAAGCTTATTAAATATTATCCCCACTTTGCCTTCTAGACAAAGTGACTTGCTTGCTTTTTCTCAAACTCTTTTTAGCATTGCTTATCTTGCCTCTATCTTTGGCAGAAACTATTTTTCATATCTAAAATACTTGGAAATAATAAGATCCTGTATCACAGTGGTAGCAGTATCAGAAGAAGGAAATGGGTATCTTGGGGTTTGCCGGCTAGATTTCTTTCTTAAGGACTAGGTCTTAAATCAAAACCAATTTGATTTTAATTGGCCAACAGTAGTTCCTAGGACAAGCCTCATTTGCTCATTGTTTGAGTCCTGATTGATTCAGATTGAATGTAAATAGCTTTGACCAGAAACCTTGAGGGTCTGCCCTTCCTAGATTAATTCATTTGCTTATTTATTTATTTGGATTTTTTTGGACTAGGTGAAAGAGAAGATTCTTTGCTTCCATATTACCTAACCTTAAATCAAACTGAGACCTGTTGAAGACTTTAGCTTAAAAAGACCTAAGTCTCCCATTTCATGCAGGGTCATCTCTAGTCCTTCTGATTTATATCTGGCCACTGGACCCAAATGGCTCTGGAGGGGAAAGTGAGGCAGGTGACCTTGCACAACCCTCCCTCACTTAAGTCCAGTTCATTTGCATGTCATGAAATCCCTTCCCTGATCTTCTTCAAGAATAAAGAATAAACAATAATAGGCAATGGATATTATGAAGGAAGAAATGATGGGTCTTGACAACTGTTTGGATCTGGAGTGTGAGAGAGAGTTGAACAATTGTAGATAACATATATTTTTCAAGCATGGATAATTGAAAAATACACTCAATACTAAAAATAAGAAAGTTCATAAGAGAGGATACCTTGAGATAAAAAGTATTAAGTCCAGTTTACGACAAATGGAATTTAAGATGTCAGGAAAATATGGGTTTAAGTTCTGACTTTGACATATACTGACTATGTGACGTTGAAGAAATCACATGACTTCTTACATTCTCTAGACATCTCCTTAAAACAATTACCAATGAAGTTGTAGAAAAATTGCCAATCTACATTAGTAGTAGTCTTTTCCTCACAATGAGTTTCTTATACTAAAAAAAAAAATCAAAATTCTGTGCCATCTCTCTCAAAAATTTAAATTCTGAAACTTAAGCAATTGGTATTTATTATTTACCACGCTTTGGGAGACTCCCTTGACCCTTATCAAAATCATAGTTGGAAATCGATAATGTAAAAATTGGTAAGATTTTACATTGATGGTTGATACCTTCCCCTCTGTATCTGCCTTTCTGAATTCTCAAATTAAAATTGCATCATAATGGGACAAAGATGAAACTAAGCCCACATGCTGTATAATAGATGGTCTAGGGTCTGGGCCCAAGTTTCAGAAAGGACTTGGCCAAGGCTGAGGTCTTGAATGCTGTCACACCTCCTGTTTAATTTTATATAAGGGAATTTTATTTAATTGTGTATGGAGAATGTATGACAAATATTTCCAAATAAGCCTTCAGGGAAGTTTAATACAAGGATTTTGCTAATGTTTGACCAATAATTATTAATGAGGATAAAAATATTAAGATAATTATTGCCATGATGATTTGTATTTAAAGACAATTGAAATAAAATACATCTTTTAGATTGTTTAGACAAATCATTTCTCAAAGTTTTGTCATTTGTGTCAAGATCAGAATATTCTTTGAAATCTTTTAGGTAAAATAAATTTCTCAATTACTATCAGAAATAGAAATGTATAGACTTGCAGTTGGAGGACAATGGAATCATATCAAAATAACTTTCACAGAAAACTAATTTTTCAGATGTGACATAAAAATAAGAGATATTTAGAAATAATAAGAATATAAAACAAGTAGATATTGATGTTTTTAGTTTCAGAAAGTTAGGGCTTTGTTAGGACTCTGACATTCAGATACTATTACTGAGCAATTACTCCAAGGAAATCAAAAATAGATGGAAAGTAGACATATATATTTAAGTATTTGTTGCAGTTCTTTTTATGAAAGCAAAACGAAAAGAAATAAAATGAGTGCTCATTTATTGGGAAATAGCTAGACAATTTTAGGGATTTGAATGCAATTTTCACTGCAATTATTGTTCTTTGAAAATAAAGAATATAAAGAAGTCAGAGAAACTTGGAAAGTTTTAAATGAGTTAATATAGAACAAATTAAGCAGAAAGAAAAGATCATGTACAGTGATGCCAGGAATATAAAGAGGGAATGCTAAATAATATTAGAAAGTATCAATTCATTGAATAATTTTGACTCCAGATGGTGAATAATAAGATATACATTCTTCCTCATAGTCATACAGAGTAAGGCATTTTCTCTCAAATCAGATCAATGAATTTGTCTGTTTTTTTCCTTAACTAGACTTTTTTGTTGTAAAGTGTTCTATAGAGAGAGGGACAAATGGTCTTGGGAAATTACTGGGATACACAAAATGAAAAGAACAATTAAAATATTTTAAAATAGACAATTAGCCTCTAATGAATTATTTTACAACATTTTAAGGTTTTAAATTATTTTAAAATATTTATTATATCTCTACAAATGAAAAACTTAATAGATGAAGAATGCCTATTGTCCATGGCATACAGTTAAGTTAAAGCAAAAGGTGACTAAGGAGGAAGAGGGCTGGATTGCATTTTAGAAACTACAGTATTTTCAGTGACTCCAAGTTATTCTAGGCAAAAATAATTTATTTTTAACAAAAATGTCTTCCTTTTGGTAATATTGACATAATAAATATTGGACCATCATAATTGCTGAAGAAACAAAGTCCATCCAAAAGGTAATGGAAAGATGAATAATAATAGCATGAAAGACTATAACTTAGTTCCAGTGATAAAGTATGTGGAAAATGTAATAAAGCACATCAATTAAATGCATAACCAGAAAAGATTTTCCAGTCATGTAGTGAAAGCAAGAGATTATAGATAGTGTGATACATTAGTACCTATGAAATATAACAAAAACCAGAGAAGACCTCCAGCTGTATAAAGAGGATACATATAAAATTAAGAACATTAGTCATACAAGCTAAGAAATCATGTTTGAGTTGAAATCTTAATCATTGAAGGGAATACCCACAATGATGAGGACATAGGCTTATGGGAGGTTTGCTTTTTTTTGTTTTTGAGATTTTTCATGGATTTAGCAACATCTTTCTACTGATAGAATTTAAGCTACCCTTAAAAGAAAAATGGGAATAAAGATAAAAGTAGGATTGGTTTCTAAATTGGGAACTATTGATTTCTAAACTTTGTGTTAGTTGTACAACTCATATTGCAATATATCCTATCTCTATTCTATTTACTTTTAGCCTTACGGTTAACAACTGACTCACCCAATATTCTGGAGTTGTTTCTTACTTGTGCCATACCTGCCAAAAGATAATGTGAATTAGTTCCCAATCCCTCTCTTTTTGTCTCTTGGTCTCTATCACATCTCTGGAACAAAAGAAGGAAAAGTTTAGTTATCTGCCAGCTCTTACATATATCTTCTAAACAGCTAAAGAAATAAAAGTTCAGAAAGGTTTCACGATCATCTAGAAACAGAAGAGACAAGCTTGAACACAGATATTTCTGATTCAACATCTAGTGCTTTTTTTTACTAAACTATATTTTCTTTCAAACAGACATAAGCACACACACACACACACAGCTTTATTTTAAAATGATGACTAATAAATTCATGCAACAGCATCTTTCTACATATTCTGTTCTAAATACATCACTCCATGGTGCCACCAGAACTGGATGTTCAGTATCCTGTCAATCGAACAATCACCCATTATTAAGTGCCTTCTTTATGTCAAGGCACTTTTCGAGATTCTTGGGATAAAAATATCATGCATGACAAAAATACCTGTTTGCAAGAAA
Source organism: Sarcophilus harrisii (assembly GCF_902635505.1). Taxonomy (NCBI): domain Eukaryota; kingdom Metazoa; phylum Chordata; class Mammalia; order Dasyuromorphia; family Dasyuridae; genus Sarcophilus; species Sarcophilus harrisii. Next base: position 260,526,908 of record NC_045428.1, read on the forward strand.
TTTTCTTTCTAATGGAAGAGACATCAAGTACATTTATAAGTATGTACAGAATAACTACAAAAAGATTAAATGCAAATAAAAAAAGTTAAGTCCAAAATAATTTGAGAGGGAGAGTAATAGTAATTTAAGGGAATATAAACAAAATCAACAAATCTATCATTTAGGGCAAAACACTACCAAAGCATTTTGAGGAAATTCTGGAAATTTGCCCAGGATATACCTCAGAAGGCTTGGGCTTTGTTTTTATTTTGTTTGTTTGTTTTACTAGGATGTCCTTTTGGGAACTTTTTAGCCCAAGGTTACATAAGGAGTGTCCTTCTTACCTTAGGCAGCTCTAGAGATGGGAAGGATATATGAGTATTCAGTAAATTCCCTCACTCAAATGAGTATAGATGTTTAAAATTGAAACACGTGAAAGTCTTTTAAAGTAATTGGATGTTTTGAATGTTTTGCTCATTCCAGGTTGATGCTAACCTGAAACTTGAATAAAAAGGTATTTTATGGGAATTCCCTATACTCTAGACCTCAAACTTTTTAAATAGGAGGCCAGTTCACTGTCCCTCAAACTGTTGGAGGGCCGGACTATAGTAAAAACAAAAAATTTGTTTTGTGGGCCTTTAAATAAAGAAACTTTATAGTCCTGGGTGAGGGGGATAATCGTCCTCAGCTGCCACATCTGGCCCGTGGGCCGTAATTTGAGGACCCCTGGTAGAGACATACAATACTAGTTAGCTTAGAAAATTCCAATTATTTTCTGTTATATAATATTATAGCATGTGTGTCCTATAGTCCAGAACAATCCATTGGTTTGTTGAAGCCCACTTTGGGTCTCATGGTGTAAGAAAAAACTTTTAACACACTGCAAGTGTTGGCTAATGATTTAGTGCCAACATGATGATTTATGTATTAATTAGTAAGTTGTTTAGAGATACGTGGAGGAAAAACTAGTATAGGTATTGTATCCATTATTAGTTTTCTGCTCCAAATTGTTATAGTTCAATTTAAGAATATGCTTTTCAGATGTCTTTTGACTCCTTAAGGATATTTCAGGTAACAATTATTTTCTGATAGTTTGAAGATAGAAAATTTAAGTTGAGAAGATTCCTTAATAACATTTCACTGTGAGTAATTTTGAATTTTAAAGAAATAATTACAATAATACATTCAAATGTTTTGTAGCCTGTAGACTAGTGTGCTCTTATATGTACATTTATAAAGATGAAAATATTTCTCCATTATCAATTGCTACATATTTTCGGTTAATTTTGCACTGATGGTCATAAATCCAATCCAACCAATAAAATAATGCATGTTTGTGCCAATCACCATCCTAAGTGCTAAAGATACAATTGCTAAAAAGAAAGAAAAGAAGCCCCACCCCCACCCTCGCAAGGAGCTTCCTCTAAAGGGGGGCACAACACATACAAAAGCAGGGTATGAAGAGAAAAAGAGGGGAGTTCTGTGGAGACCAGGGGATCTTGTTCAGTGGAAGTAAAACTAGGAAAGGCCTAGTGGGTGAGCTAAGTTCAGTTTCTGTCCTTTATGAAGAAAAGTTATAGGAGGGAATCAGTAAAGGGTTCACAGTGAAGTAATGCTTGATTTGAGTCTCGAAGGAATTGAAGAATTCTACAGAGCAAAGGGAAAGGAAGGCCTTTGAGGCATGTCTGGAGCCAACCTGTGGAAGGGAGTGGAGTGGGAGGAGATGAAAGGTTATATAAGATTAATGGCAAAATTTGTGTGGCTAGACAAAAGTGTGAAGGGAAGAAAAGTTAGATATAATGAGGCTGGAAATATAGATTAAGGTCAAGTTGTGAAGGACTCTAAAAGGCAATATTTTTTTACCTTTATCCAAAGCACTTGGCTTGGAGAAAAATAAAAACTGTAGCTGTGGGAATATAATTTTTTTCTCTCAAAAGGTACACATTGTGATTAAACCTATAACTTTGGCATCATTTAGCATGTGCTGTAACCAACAGAGATTGCCATCTCAGATTATAGATAATAGATATTTATGCAAGCCATAATAGAAATGAATGTCATTGTCAAGCCTAAATTTGTCAAAGGAAGGACTTCAAACCAGGACTTATTGATTTCTAAGGCTGCCTCTCCATCTACTATGTTTTAAATTTAATATTAAAACAAATTCCTTTAAATGTGAAATATCCCTTTAACAAAGTAAATTTACTATTCATATGAGAATTGTGTAATATAGGTTAAGCTCTTGATTTCTTGGATAATTTACTCAGTTAATAAATATTTATTGTATAGGTACTCTGCTTCAAAGGATTGTGCTAAGCAACATTAGTGCTATATAGTAATAGTCCTATCCATTCACCTAGGCATTAAGTGATGAAGAAGATAAGCCCATTGACTTGGAATTGGTCAGACTAGAATTCAAATTGACCTCAGACACTTACTAGCTATGTGACACTAGGCAAATCACTTAACCCGATTTGTCTCAGTTTCCTCAGTGGTAAAATGAGTTTGAAAATAATTTCACTTGTTTCCCAGAGCTATTATGAGGCTCAAATGAGATATTTGTAAAACATTTAGTACAGTGTATGGCATATAGCAAATATTTAATAAGTACTTGTTTTCTTCCTTCCTCCTTTCAGATTTGCGACTTTATATGGTTAATAAAAATTTTCTGGAGAAATAATGAAGAATAGCAGAGTTTCACTATCTTAAAAGTACTACATAATAAGGCTGCATAGTACACATTCCCCTACAATTTCAGATAAGTGCCAGAAATTGCCCATTGTCACAAAGGTAACTTTTCATTATCACCAATATAGTGGTTGATTCTCCAATACACTGCTTCTGACCTAGATTGTATTGCTGAGAATGCCCTTATAACTCTTCTCAAGGTATCTCCTATTCCCCTGGGTTCGGTCATCAGAACTGTACATATTTTCCTAGAAGCACCTACTACTTGAGCTTAAATATGAGTTTCTAGTAGCTTATAAATGCAAATGCAATGCTTAAAAAATCTTTGGTAAAGGTGTCTTTACCATATCCTATTATTATTAACACATCTTTTGTCTGTGTTAATAGAACAAAAAGAATTTCCAGAATGTGAAATGTTCAGTTAAATGTTTTAGATGAAGTGTGGTGTTCTCTTATTTGAAATAATAATAGTTCTCTGGGAGCAGGTTTCTTGGGGAGGTTTTCTGAAGGCAGGCTTAGTTTCAGTTAAGAGTAATAATCACTCCAAATACAGCCAGCTGATAAAAGTTCAAATGTTTATTTTCTCCTTCCAAAATAGCCCAGTTAGTTTTTCTTAGTAGCCTATCTCTCTGCTTGGTTCCAAGAGCTCTTGCCGTTAGTCCTTTGCCTCTGCTCCCTTCAGCCTCTAGCCAGCACAAAGGTGGAAAATGAAATGGTTCTGATTCCTCTAGCTCAACTCCGAATGTCTCCACCCAGCATCAAGGTGAAAGTTGGAATGAATCTGTCTTGCTTCCAAGAGAGGGCTTGTGGGCTTCTGTATCTCCCCAAGTGCTCCTCTCTGACTCTTGGCAATGTTACAAATTAACTAACATGAAGCTCTAAGAGCTTCTATATATATGATCTCCCAGAGATTGACTCTGCCTCTGAGAGAGCTGGATTATGGGATCTGAGAGTGCGATTATGGGTTTCTGACTTTTGAATCTCATACTGAATACTGATTTGTGAATCTCCCAAAAGTGTGAACTCCAATGAGTACTTAAATACATTAGTTAGAGAATTTGCTAAGTACCATGCTAAATTAGGCAACTGACTTATCACTTTGTTAGGATTCCCTCTAAGGTATGAACCAATAAACACTGTATCAATTCTATTGAGTTAACACTAGAATTCTAACATCTCCCTTGAATTATCACCTTGTTTCAAGTTGAGTTAACACTAGGATTCTAACAATGAAGGGAAGGGTGTACAAAGATAATGTAGAAAAAGCAGTGGAATTAGGTTGGAATCTTATATTTATGCTTACTAATTGTGATCTTATACAAGTCATTTAATTTCTTTAAGCATAATTTCCTCATCTATGAAATTACAGAATATCAAAACTGAAATGGAATTCAGAGAGTATCATTCTTTCCTTTATCTAAATTAAGATTTCTTTGGCAAAATCCTCAAATAGTCAATGAGTTCTTCATTGTGCTATTTACATACCACATTTTCCTATTCATGAGAACTATTTCTCTTCAAAACTCTTGAGTTTTGTTTATCAGTTTTTTCCTATTCCTTGGAATGATTTTTCTATTAAAATTTAGAACATGTAGTCCTATTGATGTGGGAAGAGAGGTGAGGCTGTATGATCCATCCTTTTTGTGAACCCTTTCTATGAAATCTCTGCCTTAATGTATATATAATATTACTGGCATTTTTTCTTCTTTGTTAAAAAGTCTAAAGAGAAGTGTCAAAGTTCCAAAGTTGCATTCCTTTTTACCCTAGAAGGCAGTTTCGCTTTGTTTAAAAGAACCAGATGCATATAGAAGTTCCTTTCATTGGTTCCTTTACTTTTCAATGAATGAGATTATGATAGAGGCAAGTCACAAAATTAAGTAGCTGTGCTTTAGGCAGAAAGAATTCTCCAGCAATATTGTAATATTTAAAGATCTTTATCACTGCTATGTAACATCTCAGTGCCACACTTCTGATCCATTTCTTAAAATGCTTAACGATTTCCTTATTCTTCCCTCATAGTCTTTAATATATCTTGATGACATTCTCATTTCTCTTTTCACACCCATTGAATAAACTTACATGGAATCTATTAAGCAATCTCCCATCTACTTCTTAGATTTCTCATGAATATGTCTTCTTAATATATAATTCTATTCTGTTCTACTCTATCCCCTTTTATCTATTCTGTTTCTTTTAATGAAGTATACCCTTCCAGAGATATTTTTCAGTAAAGCTCTAATTCCCCAGTCTCATTGATATCTATGAGGTCAAATTTGCTTTAAGGTCTTTAGTTCACATTCCTTGTTAGCTATACTCTATGTATGTGATCATTATTATTTTATTTTGTATAATATGCTGATATAGGGCTGTTTTTACTGATCTCTTTTTACTAATAAGAAAAGTAAAGTGATTTTTCCCCTAAAGTTACAGTCAGGAAGTAGTTGAGCTGGGACTAGAATCTGAATCTAGGATATTGTATGCATGCATGAGGTTTAAAATTCTATCATAATTTTGTAGCATACTAATAAAATATGTATAATTTTTATTCATAAAATATTCTTGAGGTAAAAGATACAACTCAGTTTGTCATTTTATTAAAGATTATATGAAAGTATATACCTGCCAGTGGAGTTATTGAAAATATAATTCATTCTTAAGGGTACTTGGGGAAAATGGTATATTTTTTCCTTTTCTTTACTTTTTAGAAAAACATTTAGGAAATTCTTTGTATGTTAAGCAGCTCAAGCATTTGAACAGTCCTGTATTATTAAAAGTAACTACGGCTGTGTAGGAAAGAGCTGCCATACACTAGAATAATGACATGATTTGCATATCTTTACCACATATTTCCCTTATGTGATTTCCTGGGGCTGAAATTACATATTTGTCACAAAATAGAATTTTTCAGTATATTCAACTTCAGAATTTCTTTCACAAAACTTTAACAGTCTTTTAAATTTCAATATATTTTTCTCTGAGTTCTAAAATGAAGTCTTTATTATAACTTGGAGGATTTTTTAGTGCATAAAATAGTATAGCAAAAAATTTTCTAGTTAAATGTATAAATGCTCCTAGGAGCCTTTAAATAGAAATGACTCGTTTCATTATTTACTTGCAAAACTAGAGGTGCTAAATAATTTGATCCTATAAATCAAAACATTTACAAAAGGCCTTACTTATTTTATTAGAATTTTTTGACAGTAAAAAAAAAAAAGAGTCAAGATGTAAAAAAAGGTTAAGAGCATGATCTTCCTTTTTTTGAACAAATGGTCGCAAGTATCATTAACTTTGTTACTTTTTATTATTTTGTTTGTTATTTTTCAAGCATCATGCATTACAAATATATGTTTGCTGAACTAAGTCAGAACTTATTTTTCTAACATAAAATAAACAAAAGAAAACATGAACAAAATAGTGGTTTGATGAAAAAATATAGGGTGCTACTAAAATGCTAAAATAAGAATTACTGAAAAAAATTAAATAGTGAAGTTAGAAAAACACATGAGATGCCTATTAAAACTGATCTGGAATGCAGATCTTAGAGATCAAAAGTAAAAATCATTGAATGCTAGAATAAACATAATGAAAAGAAAAAAATTGATTACCATATTACTGCATATTATAAATAAAAAATCCCTGAAATAAAATTTATCCTGAGGATAAAATTTAAATTTATAAGATTCACTTAACATTATCAAAGACAAACAATTAGTTTCACTCATCTAGAAATATAGTTGTCAAAATGTAAAACTTTCACATGAAACAGAAAAAGGAATTCAAGGCATAATCCTATAAAGGAAAACTAAGTTTTTATAGTATCAGATTTCAAACATTTATTCTGAGGAAATAAAAATTTAAAAAGAGCACTTGAATTTTTTTTTAAATTTCAGATAAAAAGATTAAAGCACACAAGTATGAATATCTATAAAAATCTAGATAATAAACCAGTACTTGTATACTTAAAAGGGGAGATAGGAATATTCCTTTGTAATTCCATTGATTCATTGATGAATATGAGAGAGAAACTCTGGGATTGATTGTTCAATAAGAAATGTTCTAAAGAAGAAAAGAGAAGAAGGAGATAGGAACTTAATATTTGTTGAAATTGGAATGCCACTGAGGAATACTATTCTAACACAGAAGTGGGAGTCAAGAAGGATTGGTGAACTGAACTCCAATAAGAGAAAGGGAGGATTGAAAAAAATAGATTATATTAGTATAGTAGTAAACTACTACCATAGTAGTTGTAGATCTCAATCTTGTATCTGGAAGGAATTGAAAGTAGGATTTTGGAGGAAGTTACCTTAAGCAAGACAAATTATTGCTACAGAAAAATGCATTATAATTTTTCTTTAGAAAGGGAGGAAGAAGAATGGTAAAAACCAAATGATTCTGGGTGTGGACTACAAAGGGTGTAAGAGGAGAGGTAAACAAATAGAACAAAATGTTTTTAAATTGCAGCTATCTAGGCCTCATCTAGAAAGAAAGACAGAAGAAAAGGAAAGAAAAAAAATCAGAGAGAAAGAAGGAAGGAAGGAAGGAAGGAAAGAAGGAAGGAAGGAAGGAAAGAAGGAAGGAAGGAAGGAAAGAAGGAAGGAAGGAAGGAAGGAAGGAAGGAAAGGGAAAAAAAGCAAGAAAAAAAATCTTATCTTAAAAAGATTTGATAGACAGCAAAACCACTATATTAGCATGAACTCATCTATAAAATAATAAAAAATGACAATGTATTAAAGAGCAAAATATATACATCTTATATACAGAAAACACTTAAATAATATATAAAGAGCTAAAATGGGACGTTGGAATGCAACTTATCCTGTCTCAAATGAAAACTAAAAAATTAGATAAAAGGTTTTCTATATATAGGTAACAAGATGAACAAGTGTTGGAAGCAAGAAATCACTTGGGATTTAGGGTAAAGAACATAATCCAATTTGACTGGAGTATTTAGTGTGTGAAGGGAAATAATAAAGTATAAAATTGAAAAGACTGGGTAGTACTAAATTTTGAAGACTGAACTTTTCTCAGTAAGCAATAGAAAAATGTTGAACATGCTTTTATTACAACAGTACACAGATCTAGGTATAAACTATAGAAATTTATTCTTTCAGAAATATGAAACATTAGTTGGAAATGAAAGAAAATAGAGACAGGAAGGACTATAAGAAAAATCATTGCTTAGATATGTGATAATGACTGTGCACCAAAAGTATTGAGAATAGAAATGGAAGGGATGTTTACTAGCAAAAATATTTAAGACTCAATAGAGTTGGATGGTAAAACAAAAAGAAATATTGATGCTAAGGATGAAAGACAATTGTAGAATTAAAGATGATGAACTTGAGTTGGTCATGATCTACATCTACGTGAAGAAAACCTGTAAGCAGTTGAGGAATGTGTTTAGAGTTCAGAAGCAAGGTGAAGCTTTTAGATTTAGGTACAAATAACCTGTGTGGAGGTAATGACTGAAGCCTTAGAGGTAAATGTAGTTAGCAAAGGAAAAAATGTAGAGAAAGAAAAGTGTCATGAACAGATTCATCTTTCATTTATATTAAGACATCAAGAAGGTGATTAAGAGCAAGGAAAGAGGTTGAAGAAGGAGCAGTTAAATGATGATGAGGAAATACCGATATTATTAAGATATACAAATAAATTTGTATGAACAAAAAATTCCACTTTTTCTACAACTGTATCTATGCAATAGCATAAATAATATAGGATAATTATTAATGGTCATGAAATGCAATCAACCACAAAAGGCAAATGAAAAATGTGCTTACAATGAATTTTTCTATTGTTCCAAGAATAGCTTCTTCTATCTAAAGCTAGTGCTTAATGAAAAATCATATACAGTAATGAGTCAAACAATTTGATATCTATATACATTTTCCAGATAAAATTCTACTTGGAAAAAATAATAAGGTAAGAAACCAATCACATGATACATTTAGACTTATGCAATTTATTAGGTTCCTTAAGAAAAAATGAAATTGCTTTTTAAATAAATGTAATCTCCTATACCTCCACTCCAGAAACACACTTCTGTGTTAAAAAAAAATTATTATCAACAATCAACAAATTAATATATTATGCCTATATAGATGTGTTTAACCTAACCAACTTTTCTAATTAATTTCTATTATTCTCACCGGGCTTTACATTAAAAATGGTTTAAACAATTAATCTTGAGGACAAGGAATAGGCAGAAGCATACATTATCATTGTGCCAGACTCAGAAAAAACCATTTGATGCTATATACTCAACTCTTAATAAGGATAATTTGCTTTGAAAACAATTGTTTATTGGTTGAAGCTTTGGGTTCATTCACTTGACATACATTTATTAAATGACTACTATATGAACAGAACTATGCTAGGTGAGGTGGAGAAAGAAATATAAGAAAAAATTCTAATTAGGAAAAATGCATATACACATGCCAAGCTAAATAGATAAATAAGACAACAGAGCTATTACAGTGCAAAGTACAATGTGAAGTGTCTTTATATATATTTAGGTATAAGAAAGATCATTATAGAAAAATGTCCTCACTGACTTTGAAGGATTTGACCTTTAACTTTAAAGAAAAAAGGATTCTATTTGAATAACTGAAAAGGAAGGAGATAGAATGTACAAAGCCATATGGGAAGGAGTAAAACACACACACATATGGAGAGAGTACCTACAATGTATTAGACATTGGGCTAAATATCTTTTTTATTTTTTAAAATTCATTTCATTTGATCTTTATAATAATCTTAAAAGGTCCATACTATTATTTTTTTTTTCTTTAATTAAATAACTTTTTATTGACAGAACCTATGCCAGGGTAATTTTTTACAACATTATCCCTTGCACTCACTTCTGTTCTGATTTTTCCCCTCCCTTCCTCCACCCTCTCCCCAAAGATGGCAAGCAGTCCTATACATGTTAAATAGATTACACCATACTATTATTATTACATATAATTGAGAAAACTGAGGCAAGTTATGTGGCTTACCTAGGATCACAAAACTATTAGGTATCTGAGGTAATATTTGAACTCACAAGGCCCAATACATTATTTACCATGTCACTAGAATGTGATTTTTGCTTTAGATGTGCCCATGAATTAACCAGACTAGACTAAAGAAAGACTTGAAAAGGCACCTAGCAGCCCTATTTATGTTACATACTAGTAATGAAAGAACATAAATCATGCCAATACCAGTTCCATTTATGAAACAGAAATATAAACCACATATCAAAGAAAATTGAACATTTTTCAAGTTTTATTATGACATTTCACTGGTAGTTCTACTATTTCATTATCAAATCAGCAGTTGCCTTTTACTGTAAATATCTGCTTTTCTAGTGATTAAAAGGCTCCTTTTTTTCCTCTTTAAAATATGCTGTTCTGTGAACATTTTCATGAAAAACAAAAATATGAACATTTCCATGAATAACAAAAAAGGAAGTTTTGAGTGAAACATCAACTTTACTTGTTGGTGTTTTTAAGTATATGATATACTTATCACATTAATTCCAATGCTGTCCTGCTTATCTATGCCTCCCTCTAAAATTCCTCTTGTTGTCTTCTATATATTTGAAAATTATTAATGTTCCTTTCATTCTTTTCTCTTTCCTTTGCCTCTTTCCTCCACCACTAAAATTTTAAAATATACTTTTTTTTTAACAAATAAATATAGTCAAGCAAAACAGATCCGCACAGAAGTCACATATGAGAATAATGTCTTATTTTGTGTCTCTAGCCCATCACCTTTCTGACAGTAGGCAGGAAGCATACTTCATCACTGGGACTCTGGAATTATGACTGATCATTGCACTGATCAGAATTCTTGTCTTTCAAAATAATTAGCAGTTTTTGTTAAATAATTCAAAGCATTAAAGTTCATCTTATTCTTGGTTGTTGCTTAAATTGCATATTTAAAATCATTTCTTTAGGCTATTATGCTTTTTAAAGTACAGATAGTAATAGTTCATTACTTTATTGATGCTGTAAGAAACTGCATCAGCATGTAAGACCTTTAAAATTTCATTTCCTGTAGCATTGTCATTGAATACCAGTCTACTCAGTAAGAAATGGAGTTGGCATATTTTTCAATACTTATTTTACTGTTCAGCAGATACTTGTATTTTTCTAAAATATTCTATAACCTTTTTCTAGTGTGTGGAGGAGGGGTTCAGCTACATGGTTTCATTGTGTAGAGAGCTCCTCTGAGGAAAAGTCTCTAACAATACAGAGCAAGAATCCTCTGATGTCTTGAAAAGTACTGACTTTGGAATCACATGACTTGGTTTAAATACTATCCTTGATGCATTCTACAAAAATGAACTTAGAAAAAGTACTCAGACTCCCTGGCCTTCATTTCCCTCAAATGTCAAAAGTGGTAAATGGCCTGTGAGGTTCTTTCCTGCATAATTTTTATAATCTTACAAAGGTACATACATAAAAAATTGCCTAGTGCACACTGAACGATTAAATAACATGCAATAAATGACATTCACAGCTCTCAATCCAACTTCTTCTATTACCTTTTTTTTTTAAATGAAAAAGAACATTAAAAGAAATTTTGCTTCTGGTCTTCCTTTAACCCCTAGTCTTCATTTCCTTTAACACTCTGAATTGACAAACTTGATATTTTTACCAATACTTAAAGTTTCCAAAAACTATCTGCTAGAGTGAAAATATCAAGAACATTTATGAATTTTTCCTCTCTCTCCTACTCATATCTAATCAGTTGACAAATCCTATAGATTCTGCTTCCACATCTCTTGATTCTATTCTCTCTTTTCCATTCACATGGCTATCATTCTAGTTGAATCTAACATGACTTTTCACATGAACTATTGAAATTGATTATTAATTGACCTCCCTACCTTCTATCTCTCCCCTCTTATCTTTCAAATTGCTTTCAAAATATTCTTCCTAATGCATAGATTTATTTATTTCACTTTCCTATTGAAAAACCTTACTGCTTTGAGAATCATATAAAAACTCTATTGCCTCCCACATTCTGGTTCAAACATTTCTATCACTACTCACATGTACTGCTTTCAAGCCAAATTTATAACCGGAGCTATTTTCTAATCTTATCATGCCATGACATCTTCCACATTTGCATAGTTTTACAATACCACATTCAGCCCCTAATGTTTAGAATGCATTCCTTCTTCATCTCTTGTTAGTGGAAATCCTCATCTTCATGAAAGCTCAGACCAGTTACCACCTGTAATAGGAAACTTTATTTAGTTCAGCAAGCATTTATTGACATCCCTTATTTCCTAGATTGCTTTTACTCGATTTTTCCATTTCTATACTCTATTTTGAATTATATTTCTTTGGGTACATATAGTTTCCTTCTTGGAAGACTGTGTATCTCTTAAGATCTGGACTGTGTTGTTCTTTATCTTGCTTCTAATGTCTTGCCTTTCATAGTCAATATTTAATTGATACTTGTTTTATTGAACTGATTTAAAATTTAAAGAACCTTTGAAAATTGTCAAAGTAAATAAATTATCACATTCAAGTCTCACAACAATCCTATTAGGTTTTATTGTCTATATTTTACACATCAGAAAACTGAAGACCAGAGAAATTGAATGACTTTCACTAGTTATAGAGGTAGTAAATTTTTGAAGCAGGATTTGAATCCAGATCTTCCTGATTCTAACTTCAAAACATTATTAACAATTCCATGATATTTTATATCTGTTTTTTTCATGTTTCTACATACATGTCTCTTTCCTTCCTTCTATGATCTCTCTGTATTATATGCATGCATATAGATGATGTCTATTCAGTGCTGCTTATAAAAATTTTGCCGTTTTTTTAAATCAATAGGAATCATCATATGAAGCAAAACCATAGTCAGTTATGTTTTTTAAAAATGTGTATGGTTTTACTTGGTTTTTATATACTGTTAGTTTGTTCAATTTCTGTCATATACTTGTACATCAATTGTAATAAAACTCTGATTTTTTATATCTAACATATCACATTTTTCTCACCAAAAAAATCAATGGTTGTCTGATGAAGTTTTCTTTTAATATGAAGGCATATAAAAGGAATGAAATCAATGAAGTGAACCTGTTTTTCAAAAGATTAGATTTAGATTGCCAATTGAAGCATAAAATTATATTTGATGTGTCAGATTTATGCATTATTTTAGTCTTTTACAGTTAGACATTCACTTTCTTCAAAAAGTGAGAGTATTACAACCTCTGTGCTAAAATAATTGAAGGAATATTGTTCCTGTTAAAAGGTCATACATACCTTGAAGGTCTGGAGGGAGATACTGAAAAAGAATAAAAAGTCACTGAATCCACTCCAAACAGTGATCTGACACACATATTCAATAATCTGCTTTTATTTTTCTTAGAGTAATAGCATCTTAATTTTCACTTTACCATGACAACATTTCATAAATATTCATTGCTTAAAATAAAGCAGACTTTGTTTTAAAGTCAATATTGAATTTGCTAATGAAAATGGTTAAGTTAATTAAGTAAATGGCAGCCCTCACTGAACTTCTTCAGAATTATTTCCCCTACTGACATTATTTTCCTGAAGAAATGATGTGTAAAAATTAAACCTTTTTTTATTTTCCAATGTTCTATCTAAGCTTCTAAATTGTCACTTTACATGTAACAGCCTGTTGCATGAAGTATAATTATGAGAGTGCCATAATTTAATGGAAATAGGTACAAGATAAAGTATTGTGGAATTAGTTCATCTTTTTTTTTTTTATTTTGTAATATCAGAGATTATATAGATATAACTTTTGAATGCTAGAGCAAAGTAAACTAAACAATACAAAATCTTGAGTTTTATTTTGCCACTAAAGTTATAAACCTGACATTTTTCTTCTTACTTTATTCTCTTTGATTAGATTATTCTCTTTTCATGACATTCTCTTTAAAGCTTCATGCTTCTAATTCTTATTCATGCTTCTCTCTGCTTCTATCCTTGTGAAAAAGAGGGAGCAATATGGGTGATCAAATTAAGAGAATTCCAAATTGGTTGAATAATCAAACCAAAAGAGTAATTATTTATAGCTCAGTGTCAACTCAAATCTTTAGTAGTGTGCAACATCTATCAGTAACTTAAATAAAAAACATTGATGAAATGATCAAATTGACATTTAAACAAGATTAGGAAAGATTGCTAACACAATGGATGGCAAAGGATCCAAAAAATATATCAAAAGAAAAACCTAATAAGATTAAATTTAAAAAGAATAAATCAAAAGTTTTCCTTTTTGATTCAAAAACTTTAGTGTGCAAGTACCAAATTAAGAAGATGAAGGTAAAAACAATGCAACCAAATTAAAATAACAGTTAATAGAAATATAAATCCTGTACTTTAGTTTCAAAATTCAATGGAATGATTAATAATAATAAATAGTGCTTATGTAGCACTTTATGTTTTATAAAGAATTTATATTTATCAATTCTGATGGAAGTGGCTATCTTTGGCAATGAGAGAATCCAAATCAGTTCCAGTTGTTCAGTGATGAACAAAACCAGCTACACCCAGTGAAAGAACACTGGGAAATGAGTGTGGACCACATCATAGCATTTGCACTCTTTCTGTTGTTGTTTGCTTGCATTTTTGTTTTTCTTCCCAGGTTATTTTTATCTTCTTTCTAAATCCAATTTTTCTTGTGCAACAAGATAACTGTATAAATAGGTATACATATATTGTATTTAACATATGGTTTAACATGTTTAAAAAAAGAATTTATACTTATCTATTCATATTTAATTTGGCAAGTTCGTGTTATTATCTCAATTTTACAGATGAAGAAACTGAGACAGACACAGGATAATGGTTTACAAGCTTGTCACATTTGAATACAAATCCTTATCTAGGTTTTTATACTCTATCTACCATGTCACCTATCTGCCTCTAAGGAGAAAATAATTATTAATAATAATTATAACAACAACTTATATGACACTTTATGCTTGAAAAGTAATTTACATGTATTCCATCATCTCAGTTACCTCCTTGTAAGATAAAAATATTTGATTTTATTATGCCCATTTTACAGATGAGGAGATAGCTCTAACAGTTTATAAGTGACTTGTCCACACAATGGCATTTAGAGGTTAGATGGATTCTCATCTTCCTGATTCCACATCCAGCTGTTCCTCCTATATGAGAGAGAGATATCTAAACAATTCCTCTGGAAAGCCTTTGGAATTTTACTACAAAATAAGTATGAATCATTGGAGTAATATAGCAGCAAAGTCCCCCCCCCCCACCCCCTCAACCTGCAATTCCTCCTTTAATCCATTCTTTAAACTATTCGTCTTAAATGCATTGCCATTTCTTTATATACTACAGTGAGTAAAGTTCAAAACCCAATAAATCTATTATATTTATTGTATATAATTTCCCTTTTGATTCTTAACAAATATTCTCAAAGAAATCTGTCCTACTTGAATGGCACATTACTAACTATTCAGGTTTCCTTTCTCTTCAGCTGCTTTTCTATTTTTGAGGTACTATCACTCATAACTTGTCCTACTCTATAATATTTTGCAGTCAATTTTGCCATGTCTTTAAATTGGCAAACTTTTAAAATAATGAGCTAGCTTTATTCTCCAAGGCATCAGAATAAGGAGAACTGAAAGTAGTGGGTTGACTGTTATAGTGAAGCAAACTCTAATTCAGTTTCTTCAAGATCAACATTCTGGTACTTAAAACCATATAAAATAGAATAGTCTGCTTGAGCTCTTCAACCAGAGGGTTAAATGACCTCTTGATGGGGGATATAGTAGAACAAATTAAGAGCAGATTAAAATTCCTTCCAACTATAAGATTCTTCGATAAGGATTGGTTCTGGGAAAACAATAGATAACAAAAACAGGAATGCATGATCTACTACCATCTACTACCATTAATTTACTCTCATTGACGTGTCATTAACTTCTTGATGGAGTTAATTCCTTTCCTTCATGTATTCATAGGCTGAGCGGATAAATACCCTTGAAAAGTCAGAAATTCTCAATAATAATTCCATCTTTTCCATCAGTGGTTTTCACATAATACATTCTCTGTTTACCAATTCCTGGGGAATAGTGGGACCAAAATCTAAGAGTTCTCATTTGTAAAATGACTTTGAAATAATTCAAAGGTGACTTCCAGTTCTAAATCTGTGATTGTCTTGAAGCACTGTGTTAAATAAATTTTAACTTCTACATGGGATTAAGCTGTGTTCCTGACCTGCTGTTAAAAATGAAGTTTTGTCCCAAGATAAGGAAAGAAGCTAATCTTTCAGTTAGAGCCAGCAAATCCCTTCAGCAGAATGCTATTTGCTAACCAGTAGGCACTATTTTCAGTATATTACTTGTACAGATTATATTTATAGAGGCAGGTAAATTATTGCTTTAGAAGAAAAACAAAAAGCTAAATGGAGAAAATTATTGAAATACTGTGAGAATAAACTGTGTAAAATCTGCATTTAAAATCTACTGTTAGAATCTAGCATGTTACTTATGTTTGTTTTTTTAAGAAATATTGTTTACCTCAGTTTAGAAAGGCACACATCTGTGTCCAGTTCTACCAATTTGACAAGACTTTCATGGCAAACCAGTAATATATGTCTGTAGTTGGTATTACAGATTAGTTTAAAATCACATCTAGGAAAAAGCCATCACTAGAATTCTGCCCATAAAATGATGATTTATTTTCTTAATTTATGATAACTCTCACAGACTTTCTACTCAGTATAGGAGCATGGCAATCTACATTGGAGCAGAACTACACTCAGAACATCTCGGTCTTTCGAAATACTAGTTTACCTCTACCCTTTAACTCTCTCAGGATACTACTTATATTTATACACATTTATATTTCAGTTGGACATAATATTTTTCTATGTTAGACTGTGATATACTTTTTTTATTATTATAGCCTTTTATTTACAGGATATATGCATGGGTAACTTTACAGCATTAACAACTGCCAAACCTCTTGTTCCAATTTTTCACCTCTTACCCCCCACCTCCTCCCCCAGATGGCAGGATGACCAGTAGATGTTAAGTACATTAAAATATAAATTAGATACACAATAAGTATACATGACCAAAATGTTATTTTGCTGTACAAAAAGAATCAGATTCTGAAATATTGTACAATTAGCTTGTGAAGGAAATAAAAAATGCAGGTGGGCATAAATATAGGGATTGGGAATTCAATGTAATGGTTTTTAGTCATCTCCCAGAGTTCTTTCTCTGGGCATAGCTGGTTCAGTTCATTACTACTCCATTGGAAATGATTTGGTTGATCTCGTTGCTGAGGATGGCCAGGTCCATCAGAACTGGTCATCATATAGTATTGTTGTTGAAGTATATAATGATTTCCTGGTCCTGCTCATTTCACTCAGCATCAGTTCGTGTAAGTCCCTCCAGGCCTTTCTGAAATCATCCTGTTGGTCATTTCTTACAGAACAGTAATATTCCATAATATTCATATACCACAATTTATTCAGCCATTCTCCAACTGATGGACATCCATTCAGTTTCCAGTTTCTAGCTACTACAAAAAGGGCTGCCACAAACATTCGTGCACAGACAGGTCCCCTTCCCTTCTTTATAATCTCTTTGGGATATAAGCCCAATAGTAACACTGCTGGATCAAAGGGTATGCACAGTTTGATAACTTTTTGAGCATAGTTCCAAACTACTCTCCAAAATGGTTTGTGATATACTTTTAGGGCAAAAAAGAATCTGCCTTTTTGCTGTGGATATTTTCCTGCTTTCTGTCAGAGTTTGTTTATGTATTCATTGCCTCCAGCATTTAGCACAGTGCCCTGTCCAATGTAAGGACTCAGGAAGGATTTGTTAAATTGAATTGAATGGCCTATTTTTATACCTTAATTTTTCTTTAAATAATCTCAGGTGGTCGTTTGGTGGCTGAAATATATATCTGACATACAAAGAAGCCTAGATTCTCATCAATTATGCAGAATTAGGCCATCAGATGGTGCTACCTGGCCATTCAACACATTGCTGTGTCATTTAAGTCCTGTGGACTCTTAGTGAACCCATTTGGAGGTTTTTTGGGGGAAAAGATACTGGAGCAGTTTGCCATTCCTTTCTCTAGCTCATTTACAGACAAACAAACTGAAGCAAACAGGGTTAAGTAATTTCCTCAAGATCACACAGCTGGTAAGTGTCTGAGATAGGATTTAAACTATAGCTCTGGTGCTCTATCTACTGTGGCACCTATCTGCCCCATTTAACACATTAATAATAGATTAGACCTAGATAGGTGGGAATCTTGTAAAAAGAACAATATTCAAAGGTAGAAAAGAGTACTGCATAGATAGCAGATAGGTCATAGGGTTCATAGGGTTCATAGATCATATTGAATAGATATGTCAGAAGACTGATAGAACCATAGAGTACTTGACTTAAATTCAGGAAGAGCTGAATTCAAAATCTGTTTCAGATCCTTACTTGCTCTGTCATACTGGGCAAGCCACTTAATCTTTCTTAGTATTAGTTTTTTTCATTTGAAAGTGGGATTAATAATAATAGAATTACTAGTAATAGTAGTAATAGTAGTAGTAGTAGTAGTAGTAGTAGTAGTAATAATCATTGTTCTAAGGCAAGTTAGATGTCTCTCAGGTATGATAATGAGGAAAGAGGGGAAGAGCAGGAAATCATGAAGGAATCTATCATTCTATTATTCACTGTCACTTTAAAAATTTTAAAGCAGAACTTAGCTTATACCCTAATAATACTCAGTATCTTTTGAACATTAAATTGAGATTATTGTGGATAGGTGACCTAAAGTCCAAAATGCATATTAGGTTACAAATATATATTATCATGAGAGTTCTATGTATTGGGAAAAGATTCAGATTCAGAAAGTTTAACTCTTTCACTTACCACCCATGGTTACTATTAGACAAGTAACATACTCTTTCTTAAACTTCTTATAAAATTAGATTTTTACAAGTCTATAGTATGTATGTCTAAATGCATATATATGAAAATTAATATATACCCACTTATAATGTTCCAGAAAATCACAACAATTTAATAATTTTCTTTTAATTTCCATGTTACTTTAAGATCTCTGTTTTCTGCCCATTTCTGTAGTTCTCACCTGGGCTCTGCCACTTACCTGGGGGGATGACCCATTTCTTTTCTTTTTTTTTTTTTTTTTTGAGCATCCATTTTCTCCTTTATAGAATATCATAAACATTCTTATACTATCTACTTTACAGGGGTGTTAAAAGGATCAAATTAGACAATGTGCAAAAATATTTTAAAAACATAAACTAGTATGTAATTATTATTATCACATGTATTACTTTTAGAGATCACTGAGTTTGACTCTCTAATTAACCATAGTTAATAGAGGAATCAGCCTCTAATCTGTGAGTGGTGGGAAAGGAACAAAGCAGGCTAGAGAAAAGAGAGTCAGAAATCAAACTGAAGTTAATTTCAAAGTATGGAAAAAGGTTTGGAAACAAGGACATGTGCCAGAGCTCTGCCTCTAATGGAAGGAACTCACTTTAGTGAGGGGAGGGAGGGATCTTAATACCCATACTCAGGATTCCACAATCACCTACAGCCCTAAAAATGAAGGGTAACAGCAAAATGTGACAAGTTTGATCCTAGTAGGGGTCCATGACCAGAAACAATTCTGAAATTGCTACGGCTGACATGATCCAGCGAGTAAGCACAAAGGCTTGTTGGTATGCTAAGCTCAGTGCACAGACTGCTTACTGGACCTTAGCTCTAGAAAACAGGGTGTCTTCTAATATCTTGACAATTTCAAATTTAACAAAATAATTTCAAAACTTCCCTGCTTGTCTGTGTTTCTTTCTGAATTTCCTTATTATCTTTTCTGTGTAATTTTTTAAATGACTCAGATACTTTTTACTTTCTTGGATTTTTTTTTTTAGTATCACTATCACACACTTTAGTTTAGTGGGGATTGAAATGTACATTTTGGGGTAAAAACAAATATTTCAATATTTAAAACTTTAAGACTGTATATGTTTTGTACATCATTTGTTCTGACTCTTCTGAGAGAAGAAAAATTTCTATCTTGATTAAAAAAATCATTCTGTTCAGAATAATCCAAAGATGTAGAACTTCACATCAAACTACAATGTTCTCTCCTTGCGGATGAGCTTTGGAAACTGTAAAGCTATTGACTAATAAATAATGAGATTGAAGATAACACTTCTGGATAATGCCAATGCAATAGTCAAGTTGGCACATGAATTTTAATATCCCTACATAATTTAATTTCTAAAAATAAATCCCCTCTGCTTTTTGATAATTTTGATTTTTTAAAAAGCTTTCAGATATTATTGCATTAAGTCAGATTTTTCAGTATTCTTTGAGAAGAATATATGCACAAAACAAAATGACACTGAATAAAGAGAAAATCGTTATATTTTATTGTACTTCTATATGAGTCTGGGTTTTTCATTTTCCTTTGTAATGGGTTTGCATTCATGTGTGTGTGTGTGTGTGTGTGTGTGTGTGTGTGTGTTGTACCATAATTTCTGTGAAATTATAATTGAGGTAAAGAGATCATTAAAAAATGGAAAAAGAATCCACATGTGCAAAAAATATTTATAGCAGATCTTTTTGTTAACAGCTGGAGAGAATTAGTGATTGAGTAAATTGTCATCAATTAAGGAATGGCTGAACAAGTTATGGTCTATACATATAATGGAATAATATTATGCAATAAATGATGAGCAAGCATATTTCAAAAAAATCTATAAAGACTTAAATGAACTAGTGCTGAGTGAAGTGAGCAGAACCAGGAGAATATTGTATACAGTAATAGAAACATTGTGCTTTTTTTTAGCTCTTCTCAACAATACAATGTTCCAAGATAATGACAAAAAGCTCATGATGGAAAGTGTTATCTATCTCCAGAGAAACAACTGTGAAGTCTGAATACACATTGAAGTGCATACTATTTTCATTTAAAATTACTTTTTGGCTTTTTGTAATGTTGGGGCTAGCTTTCTGGAAGCCTTCTGGATGGGCCTTAGTCTCAGCAGGATAGTCACCAGGAGGATGGACAGGAATAGAGTCTAAAGTCTTTATTGTCTCCTTCATTATCTGTCTCCTTCACAGTCTGTATCTGTCAGTCTGACCCAATCTTGATCCTAGTGGAGGAGTGCAGGAGGCAGGAGAGTTTGTTCTTAGAAATTAAATGATGTAGGGATATTAAAATTCATGTGCCAACTTGACTATTGCACTGGCATTATCCAGAAGTGTTATCTTCAATCTCATTATTTATTAGTCAATAGCTTTACAGTTTCCAAAGCTCATCCGCAAGGAGAGAACATTGTAGTTTGATGTGAAGTTCTACATCTTTGGATTATTCTGAACAGAATGATTTTATTTAATCAAGATAGGAATTTTTTTTTTCTCTCAGAAGAGTCAGAACAAATGATGTACAAAACATATACGGTCTTAAAGTTTTAAATATTGAAATAATTGTTTTTTTACCCCAAAATGTACATTTGAATCCCCACTAAACTGAAGTGTGTGATAATGATACTAAAAAAAAAAAATCAAGTGTTTTATACATATATATGTATATATATAGATATAATATAGATATATTAGCGATATATATATATTTAACTTTTAATGTTACAGAGGAAATTAGCATGGCTTTTGATAAAGAATGACAAATATTTTTGAAATATTCTATATTTTTGCTTCCTCTATAGAAAAAGCATATGCATATTTATATATGCACACATTTAAAAATCTAAGACATAAACAACATGTATGATTTTAAAACTTGTAAATAAACATACATATATATATTTTACAAATTTATATTTATATATACAAGATATATGATCTACATTTAAATCTGTGTCTATATATTTTAAATTTATTAAATATATATATAATAATGAAGTATGCAACTGGAATGGAACAAGCCAAGTAAAGAACAGATGAATGTTGTTGTTAAGGACAACTAAGTTCAAAGTAATTTGGGGAGTTGGGTATAGCACAAGCCTCTGTGATCTTCAGAAATGCCTTTATGCAGGAGCAGGCATTTGAATTACTCTGAAAAGCAAGAGGAACTCAGTGAAACTTCTCATGCAGGGGTAATATCCTGACTAGAACTAGATTTTTCAGAAGACCTATTTTAAAGTTGTGGAAAGAATTGGATGCAATAAAGACTAGAATCAGGCCAAAAAATAGGACATTATTTCAGTAGTCCAGAAAAATTTGTATGAAGGCCTCAGTTAAGGTGGCACATGTATAACTGAAAAGAAAGTATCGGAATATAGAAGCAACAAGACTTGGTAACTGACGTGGTATTGTGTTTGGGGTGGGGGAAATGAGGAAAAATGTGACCCTGAGATTGTGAATCTTGATTACAAAAAGGATAGTGGTATACAAAATAGAAATAAAGTCATTAGGAAGAAGAGTAAGTGTGAGAAGATTATGACATAAATATTTTAGAACATATAGGGTTTTTTTTTCCCCCTAATCATCCTTGGAAATAGACATAGTAGTGACATTTGCTGAGTGGAAGGTAGAACCAGCTTAATAATTCTTTGGGCATAGAAGAGAAAGAATTGATAGAGTATGTATAGAATAATTTTATACATATATGTATTTATGTCTGATTGTGACCATTTCTAAGATGAGAGGGAAGAAAACAGGAAAAAAGAAAAATTTATACAATATCTTATATATTTGTTGTATGTAATAGTTTCATGTGCAATCTTTTTTTAAATTCTATTATTTTAAGGAACTGTTTGTTTTATGAATTTATAACAAAACAAAATTTAAGAAAAGAAAAAAAAGCCTATGGTACAACTAAGTGAAGAATGCTTAGCAGACAGTTCTTGATGTAAAGTCCATGAAAGAAATTATATATATATATAAATTTGGGAGTCATTTCAATGATAATCAAAAATCCCAGTCCAAATTGAGCCCTCTTTTTTAAGTTCTCCCTTCCCTCATATCTCTTTATCAGTAGCCAATCCTTCAATAGAATGAAACTGGATTCCAGAATTCTGGGAAATATTTCTCCCATTTCAATTTTAAAATTCATCAGTGTTTATCAGTTTTTATCAATTCTCTTCAATTTTTATCATTTCTATCTCAGCTTCTGAATCTGGAGAATTTACTATTAAGTGTCTCAACCATACCCAGCATAATGTATCTTCATTGTCATATTCCTATTCTTCAATCAGGTGCTCTAATTCCTCTCTAAGACCCAAGCTGTTGATTGGTGATTGTTCATCATAAGTACCTGACCCAGGTCCTTCACTCTGCTATTCTCTGCTATGTTCATTTTATATTATTATTTGTGCTTATTTCTTTCCTGTTCCATCCTCCATTTCTTACTGTGAAAACAATAATAAAATCAGTGTATCAAATACATTCACAACCAAGTGAAATATAAACTAAATACAAAGTAATTTGGTGAGTAGGATAAACTATTAGCAATTGTAATTACTTCATAGGAGATAGCACCTGAGCTACCTCCTAAGAATTCCAAAAAACTAACAACTATGGCAATGTGGCAATATCTTTATACATATGTCAATTGGTAGCCCTACAACTATATTCAATTCATGACATTCTTCACCAAAACAATCTCCCTACTATTCTTTTCCATCTGTCTTCCTGTATTTTCCTCTGCCTTTAAGGACAAAGGCCATTTTGATATTAGTGTTTTTATTTCTACTACTTAGTCCAGTACATAAGTATATAGGGAGTGCTTAATAAATGCTTTCTCATTCTGTCATTCATTGTTCCGTGTTCTGTGGGAGATAGCATAAATTAAATAAAATATAATCTTCTCTTTAAGAGCTCCCAGTATAGTGAAGAAATAGGAAACACATACATGCAAATACACAGATAACTGCAATAAAAAAATGATCTAAGTTAAGTGCATGAAAGCTAAATCAAGTGCTATTTGAAGTCTGGATGAGGAAGAATTATTATTGATAAGATGATTAGGAATAATTTCATACAAAAGTTATCATTTTGCTGAGATTTAGGAGATAAATGGAATTTCACCTGATGGAGTTAGGCCTTGAAAGGATTGACATATAGATAAGGGGAACAATACAAACAAACATATGGGATTAGTATAGCAGGGAATGTGGACAGGAAATGCAAGGTTGGCTTCAGTTTAGCTCATAACAAAAAGAATAATATAAATGAAACCTAGAAAGTTATGGAATAAGTGGGTCATAGGAACTCTGAATACTGCGCAAACATTTGGATTTTTAGTGAACAATGGGGAGCTATAAAGCGTTGAAGTGATATGATTTTATCCAAGCTTTTGAAAAAAATAATCTTGTAGCAAAGTGAGCAATGATTTGAAAAGAGCTGGGAATTATGTTATCAAGAAAACTAGTTGAGACCATTATAATAAATATGAAATGAGGCACTGGTGAGAGTTGTGGTACTAGGAATGGAAAAAAGAAGACATAAGTGAGAAGTACTATGCTTCCAGGATTGAGAAAGTGTAAATATAGGGATTTAAATGACTGGATTTGAAGGTACAAGGTGAGAGGAAATAAACAAGAAAATTTTAATACAAACTATGGGGCTTGTTCTCCTACTATCTACTCAGATTAGGACACTAGTCCCCAAAGAGTTCCCATTATGTATTTGTGTTCATATTAATTAGTGAGCTAATATTCAATAACTTTCAGAAATAAATATTTACTAAGATATATAGTAAAAATAATTGGCAGAAAATATCCTTACCAAACTGAGGGGACACTCTCTTGTAGAGAAAGTCTGAGGGGAAGTGGATTTAAGGGTAGGGGACAAAATATGGCAAAAGATATAATTCTTTTCATTCAGTTTCAATATTCTTTTAATGAAGTATCATTTTATTTCATCCATGGTTTTTACTCCTTCCAAATTGATCAAGAACTCTTCACACCTAACCTATGATTGTTTCAATGGAAGTATTTTTACTTAATATAAGTATTAAGACTATCATTTTAATTGCTTCAGCTGGAGTGGAGGTGAAAAGTGATTTGTTTTAATTGATCCCCCATTACTACATTAGCTAGGTAAATCATAGTGTCACAGAAGTTGAGAAGTTAAGGTTTAGGTGAAAGATAAGAAACTTGGTTTGAAATGATGATGAATCTGAGGTAGTGAGATATCTAGGTAGAAATGGGAGATGTCCTACAGGCAGATGGATTAATTGTAAATATCCATTATTTAAGGTATCATATTTCATATTCTTTATCTAATAGATTGGATAATTTGTTCCTATTCCAACCAAGTATTCATTTCTTAGTTTTAATAAGTATTCAGTTGCAAGCTTTTGAAGCTTTCTTGTCTAACTCTATAGTGAAATTGCCACTGAGATGGGGAAACTTTCCTAAAATCCACCTAACTACTGACTTCATGGGAATGGACTTTTTGAACTCCAGAATACTGGAATAAAGAATAAGAAGCTAGATCAAGAAATGTAAAGTTCTAAATTCATCTTCCAACTTGAGGCCCTATGAATTTTCCAAAATTAGGCATGTTCATTCCTTCACTTCTACTGTAAGTAGAAGTGAAAGATTGGAATCTGATGTTTGGAGCTCTGGTTTCAGCTGGCATTAGAGAGGCAGGTTGGGTCGATCATTTATTGAGAGGATTCTTTCATAGACTAGACAGTGATTGGTGATGCTCCTGTCCTTACTACCCTGATTTTGAGTAGCAAAATATATGATTCTAGTAATACAGCAACTCCAAAGGCACTCCAAATAGTAGCTATCAGAGTCTGATAGGGAGAATTAAAAAAAACCCAAATGCTTAATTCTGAAAAGTCAAGATGTTATCAAGATTCTCTGAACTCAACACCTCTTGACCTAGCTTCTTTTCCTTCTTTTACTCCCAATTCTCTGCAAACAGTCCCAAATATCATATTTCCCTGATAGAAGTGACTGGTTGGGTTTGGAGGAAAATATATTTTATTTCTATATTGATTTTGATGCAGGATTGAATTAATTGAAATATTACTTCTGTATTCTTTTCACAAGAATGCTGTACTTAAAAATGGTATTTAGTATTAATGATATATTTACTATTTTGTCTAAAGAGAAATTATTTAAATAGATAATTTTGTTATTTATAGTCATTGGAATTCTTTTTCAAGGTTATATAATTTAAAGGATTAAAAAATTTAAAGGATTAATGACCTTTCATTGCTTAATCTCAAACCATATTTCCAATCCAATTAGCTCATCAGTACACATTACTCACAGTAGATCAGCTGAATCTAAAACTGAATAAAAGAAACAAAGTGGGCTGGATTATTTTAGGGAAATAATGCAGTGTTAATTGCGAACCCAAATTGTTCCCTGCTTCAAAGAATATCCTTTAAAATATATTCTCCAGATCAATTAGATAGTTGTGAATGATGAAAAAGTTCAATTTCAGATGAATAAAAATTTCCAGTTACAAAGTGGAAAATGGAAAGACATTTAGGGAGTTTTCATAGTTTAAAGCATGTTAATAACCATGCTTTACAGATGAAGTGGTATAGAAATCTTCATCCATATATGACTGGAAAAAGAGATAGATGGCACTTGTAGCTAATAATATTTAATATTTATATTTTGTTTCATAAACTACCTTCCTTACTTTACCTTACTTGAGATATGTGTGTGTGTGTGTGTGTATGTATGTATAAAAGAGGTGAGAGAAGGAGGAACCAGCCATGAAACTCATATTACCTATTTTTTCTAAACAAAATGTTCTATTTATACTAATATTAAAACTACTGGAGGTTTATAATTAAAACTCAAAAATTTCAAGAATAATGGAGTGAATCTTGATGTAATTAGACCAAGGTTTGGTTGGATATTGAATTTAGACTTAAGGGAATTGAATGATTTTGAATTGTTTATCCTCACCATGAAGTATTTTTTTTTTTTTTTTTTGAGGAGGTGAGGTTTACAGGCTGTATTCTAAGTGGAAATGGCTTTGTTATATTTAATAGGATTAGATGGTAGGAAAGTTGCTTTAGAAGTCAACTTTATATGTATCATTGCATGTGAATAGAAATTTGAAGTAAAAATTTCAAATCAAATTATTTAAGGACATGTTCAACTAAAAGGTTTAAATAAAAACTTGTTATTCAGCATAATAAATCACTTGCACATGTTATCTTTCCCCTTGAGCTGTATTGAACAATCCATCTATTTCCAATGGACCATTATAGGAAAGAAACAGTGTAGTTATGTGTCAGGAGGTCTCAATTTCTCCACCTCCAACTGAGTGTTGTTGTCATGGAAACCATCAGAGTTTTTCTTTCTAATGACTTTAGATATATTGTCTCCTATAAATGATTCATCATTAGAGATTAGAATGGTGAAATTTATCACTATCACTGTGGACTAAGAAGGAAAGATAGTAGTATTTCATTAATGTTGTCTAACTTAAAAAGAAATTTACATTTTTAGTGTGTTTATTAGTATGCTGTCATCTGCTGCTATTGCAAGGTCAGGTTTCCTTTTAAAATCTCAACTTTAGCCATAGTGATCAAAGAGGTCTTTTTAAATGGTTACTTATTTGAAAATGCCAATTAGTATTATATGTCTAGTCATAGAAATTACTTACCTATTCCAAGTACTCCAAAAAGCTTCTGTTTATTCAGTTATCATTTTTTTTACTCTCTCTTTTGTTTGTTTAGTGAATTTTGGTGATGGTGACTCATATCTGGCATAGAAGATACAAAACGTTGTTCCTCAATTCCAAGAATACATTTAGACATAAATAAAAGTTTGGGAGAAAAAAAATTGGCCATCTTAATTATTTCTGTCTTTTTATTTAATACAACTTTCTGAACTTTTATTGAAAAATCAGAAGGGAAGTTTTAGTGATCCTCTATAGACAGATTTCTAGCTTCATTTTATAGAACTGAAAAGTCATTTATTTCTAGTCAATATATTTCTAGCCAATAGCACTTTATTTTTAGAAGATGGAGCTCTAATATCTTAATAAATAGTGTAATAGAAAGTATTCTAATAAAAAATTAGGTTAGCTTCATCTATTTAACAATTGGGAGAAATAAGGTTATTATTGCTATAAGTAGTGATAACAAAAACTTACACTTATGGAACTCTTTAAACTTTACAAAATAATTTACCTACAACCATCCTCTGAAGTGAATAGTACAGAAATTATATCCTATCTACATTAGTCAGCCATAAACTCAGGTAGGCTTACTAACCTCTCTGGTTTCATAGTTAACATGTGACAGGAATATGACCACAACCTAGACTTTTAGCCAACATTTCAGGCTCCTCTCTATTACCCCAAGAATTTTCTTGGCAAAGATGTTGGAATAGTTTGCCATTTTCACCTCCAACTCTTTTACAGATAAGGAAACTGAGGCAAAGAGGTTGTGACTTTCCCAGGGCCATATAGCTAGGAGTTGTCTGAAGCCATATTTGAATTCCCAAAGATGAATTTTCCTGATTCCAGATCCTGTATTCTATCTACTGTGCCATCCAACTATGTTTGTGTATATATGAATTTATACATAAATATACACATAAAATATACATGTATACAAATATAACTATATACAGAAATATAAACATATGCTTATGCATATATATTGTAGAGGGCTGCAGATAGTGGGGAAACTCTGAGTAAGGTATAAGACCCTTTAGCCTAGAGGGAACTCACTGACATTATCTGATTTGGTTCCCCATTTCCCTTGGTGTTTACACCTTTTCCTGAGAAGTCAAGGAGGGTATGACCACCTGTGTTCTACTTGAAGCAAGAATACTTATAGCAGGGTGTTTACTCAGTGTGATTGATGAGATAATGGTTCTCTAGTTAGCATATACTTAGTGTGATGTGGTGATGTAATCATACTAAAGTATTTAAAGGCTGAGAGGACTGGAGAGGGGAGTGTGTGTGCTCAAGCTCAGAATCAGAAACTCAGACACAGACACAGACACAGAGAAGACTCCAGACTTCAGACTCCATCCTTAATCAAACTCATGGTGGCTCTCCTGCCTTCATCACTTCTCTACCTAAGACCAAGGCTGTCCAGAAATCCTCCAGAGAGCTAGCCCAGACACTATATATATGCATACGCATATGTATGTAGACATACAACTTGAAAGTAACATAATAGTTCCTTGTGCCATTTTCCCCCTTTCCTTTTATTTTACCATAAAATGTGCCCTCTACTAATCCATCACACCCTGAATATAACCAAATTTAAAACGTTGTTGCTATTCACTATCTTGGAGATCTTATTTGTGTGTCCAGAGGTAGAATAAGCTTGAAGTTAAATCCTGACATAATCCCAACACTTAAAGACACACATTTCCAACCTTGAAGCTATTGTGGCCAATTAAGTAACTGTTCAATTTCTGTAGGTATCACAGAGAGACTCAGCAGGAATAAAGGGTATTAATGGATTTTGCTACATAATGGAGTTATTAAAATAGTTATTAGTTAAATAAAACTGTTTGTATGTTTGTTGCACTATGGATTTTAATTGATTTTTATAAGTATATATCATATTTATTTAAATACACTATGGGGAGGGAAAGGATTTATTTATTTGAGAAGTCTGAGATAACTGCTATGTTATTTATCTCTAAGTTAGCCTGTGTTTACCTTCTCCCACTCTTTTGTGTTTCTAATCCTGAATTATCTATGATTTTCATAAAGAGATGGAAGAGAACATAGGCTTCAGCCTCATGCACGCTTTCTACCTCTTTGTCCTTTCAAAATAGTGGAAGTTGGTAGCTATCCTAGCAACACATGAGAAAAATGTTAGATTTAGTTTTCATTTAAAGACTTTGGTAACAATTAATTCATTTGGGAGTGAGATTTATATTTCTCTTATTAAAATCAAATAACTTGTCTCTAGAAAGCCACTCATTGAACCCTTCAATGTTTAATTTTTAATTTCTGAAATTGGATCAGTATTTATCTACCTTGAAGTTGTCCTAAAACAGGACTAATGAAAGATGTTTGATATATGAATATCAAATGCTAACATGGAAAATATGTTAATATTATTCCAATGTATGCTATTAAAATGCTGAATAGTAATTTGACTACTTAGAAGGTAAATATTTTGATAAGGACTTTAATATTGAAATGTGTTTTTCCAGTCAATAAATTACATTGAATTAATAATACATTATGTAACCTTTAATGCAATATTGAAAATTGCTGTTCATGCCATGAATCTTGTTTCCTTTCAGATTTCTAAAGAGTTACCTGAGAAACAGAAAGAAATTGAAGCTCTGCTAAAGAATTTTGTGCAGTTTGAAGAAGAGTTGCATCATTTGACATTGTGGTTGATCCCAATTAAGAGTCAATTGGAATTTTACAACCAAGCAAACCAGACAGAGCCCTTTGATATTAAGGTAATTCTCTCTTCCATTTCTCCTTTCTCTTTTAAACTCTTGACATTTACTTTTTCAATATCTTATCTTCTTAGGACTCAACATGTCAACTAGCTAATCTGACAACGTACCTCAAATTAATATGTAACCTATTAATTTCTCTAATGATGGAATTTCAGATCAAGTAGGGGAAAGTGAAATGTTTCAAGTAATAAATAGCATCATAGATCAAAAGGCATCCACTTCAACTCCTTTATTTTATAACTGAGAAAAATGATTCCCAGGGAGATTGGATGATTCACCCACAAGGCCACATAAGCAATATGTGGCAATGCTAGTAACTGAATATAGTCAATCAATTCAGCAAACATTTATTAACATCTCCTGTGTGTAAGTGTACTGTGCTAAATAATAGGGATACAAAAGGAAGCAAAGGACAGTCTCTACTCTCAAGGAGCTTACAATTTAAGAGAGAAGAGAGGACTACTGCAAACGAATATAAAGGATAAATAGGAAATAATTAACACAGGGAAGGCTCTAAAATTAAGAATAATTGGAAAAGGCTTCCAATAAAAGATGGAATTTAAATTGGAACTTAAAGGAAGCCAGGGAGATCAGTAATTGGAATGGAGGGGAGATAGATTTCCAGGTATGGGAAGCAACTGAAAAGAATGCCTGGAGCCATGAGATGGAGGGTCTTGTTCATAGAACAACCAAGAGAACACTGGAATAAAGAATATCTTTAGGGGGAGAATAAGGTGTAAGAAGACCGGAATTTCTTACAGGAGACTAGCTTATGAAAAATTTTGGATGCCAACAGAGCATTTTATATTTGATATTAGAAGCAATAAGGAATCACAGAGTTTATTGGGCAGTAGTGGGACAGAGATGGGAGTTGATGCAATCAGATTTTTCTTTAGAAAAATCAATTTATATTTTGCAGTGAGGAGAGACTTGAGACAGGCAAATCCACCAGCAGACTCTTGCAGTAATCCAGGAAAGACTTGATGAGGGCCTGAATGGTGGCAGTGTCAGAGCAGAGAAAGGAATATATATAAGAGATATTACAAAGGTCAAATCAATAGGTATTGGCCACAGATTGGATGGGGGTGGGAGGTGAGAAATAAGATAGTGAAAAATTCAGGATGATAATACAATTCAAAGTGAGAGTCTGAGTGTCTGAGACAATGGCATTGCATTCTCTATAGCCCAGCTTCTCAAAATGTGGTACTTGACCCTATGTGGATTCTTATACCTGAATGTAAGAATTGAAAAATTTTGATTTTTTAAACAGCATATGTTTGATCTGTATATGATATGTATATCTATATTATATACTTGTATACTTGGGGTCAAAGAAATATTTCAACCAAGAGAGAAATATACATTATATGTCAGCCATATTAATATTATTTTAGATGTATATATATGTATGTATATAGATTCATATATGTGTGCATATATGTTTATATGGGTGAATAAAAATATACATAAGGATATGTATAATATACATATAACATAAATCTATATGATATACATATACATATAACATGAATATGCATAAATATATCTGCTTAACTGTAGCCTGATTGGGGAGGTGGTAGAATAAAGTAAAAAGTGTATAGTAGAGAACAAAATAAAATCTACAAGGAAATAAAGATGGACAATTATGAATACAATGTTTTCTATTATTCTATACACTTTCTTGAAATGGAAATTTATTGCTATATATTTTGAATACTCTTTTATGTTCTGCTAGGCATATGACAATGTTTTTCTTTTTGGTTTTTTTTTTCTTTGTCTACTTTTCATTTTATATTTTGTATTTTAGCTTTAAATTTTAAAAAAATTAAAAATTTCTCAACTGAAAAGGGTCATTAGTGGAAAAAGTTGAAGAAGACCTGGTAATGTATGTGTATAATGAGGATGGTAAGAAACTTAAGAAGGTTTAGAGGAAAGATAATGAGTTCAAGTTTTGGGGTATATTGTGTTTAATATGTCTACTGGAATACAGTTCAAGATGTTTATTGGACAAATAGTTTGAGATGTCTGAAAGGTAGTTGAAGATGTTAAATTGGAAATCAGCAGAGTTTGAAGCAGTGTAGAAAGAAGAGAGAATCTCTTATCAGCAAAGACATGGCAATTAATTCCATGAGAATTGATGAAATCACTTAATGATGTAATTTAGAGGGAGAAGAAAAGAGAATCCAGAACAAAACACTGAGATCTTGCTTTATGTCATAAAATGAAAAATCTTTTGACTCATGTTTTGTACATTTTTTATAAACATGACTACCTGAATCTCAAAGACAAAGTCATATTTCTACTTTAAAATATAAGTAAAAAGTAATATATAAGTTGAATCACATCCTGTAAGCTTATGTGCCATTAACAAATACCTATGCTTACATATTTAAAATAAAAAGTGATTTTTGAAGCAAAATTTGAAACCAAAGGAGACACCTAAGACAATGAGGTGCCTCCTAATTCATTTATTATGCTTTCTTTTTAAAAATAATACTCTTACCCCAATTGTATGTCAAAAACATTTTAAACATTCCTTTTACAAAATTTTGAGTTCTAGATTTTTCTTCCTCCTTCCTTCCTCTCCCCTCTTCCTAAAATGTTAGGCAATTTGATATAGGTTATGGCTGTGCAATTGTGTAAAACACATTTCCATATTAGTCATATTTGTGGAAAAAAAAGATCAAAAGAAAATAAAACATAAAAAAATAAAGTGAAAAAAGTATTCTTCACTTTGCATTCAGAATCCATTATTCTTTATCTGGATGTAGAAAGCAATTTTTTTTTTTAATCATGGATTCTTTGTACTTGTCTTTGACTGTTGTATTATTGAGAAGAGCTAAACCATTAATAGCTGATCATCATAGTGTGTTGCTTATATAGTGTATGTTTTCCTTTGCATTGATTCATACAAGTCTTTCGAAGTTTTCTTGAAATCTGCCTGCTCATCATTTCTTATTGCACAAAAATATTCCATTACATTTATATAACACAGCTTATTCAGCCATTCCCCCACCAATGGGCATTATCTTGATTTCCAATACTTTGCCACCATGAAAAGGGCTGCTATACATATTTTTGTACATGTAGAACCTTTTCCTCTTTTTTTATAATCTCTTTGGGATTCAAACCTAATAGTGATATTGTTGGATTAAAGGATATGCACAGTTTGGTTGCCCTTTAAACTTAATTCCAAATTGTTCTCCAGAATGGTGGTTAAGTTCACAACTCTACCAACAATGCATTTAGTGTCTTATTTTTTCCATATTATTTCCAGATGCTTAATTAACTACAGTTTTATAGTTTTCCAAAATGATGTAGTGTCTGCTCTAGATATTGAAAAGCAGTCATGGATCTCACCTTACATGTCTTCATAAAGTACTGCCCATGATACATTACTGCTTTATAGTAATAGTCATTCTCTCTCTTTTTTTTTTATTTAATAGCCTTTTATTTACAGGATATATGCATGGGTAACTTTACAGCATTAACAATTGCCAAACCTCTTGTTCCAATTTTTCACCTCTTACCCCCCCACTCCCTCCCCTAGATGGCAGGATGACCAGTAGATATTAAATATATTAAAATATAAATTAGATACACAATAAGTATACATGACCAAAACGTTATTTTGCTGTACAAAAAGAATCAGACTATGAAATATTCTACAATTAGCTTGTGAAGGAAATCAAAAATGCAGGTGTGCATAAATATAGGGATTAGGAATTCAATATAATGGTTTTTAGTCATCTCCCAGAGTTCTTTTTCTGGGCATAGCTGGTTCAGTTCATTACTGCTCCATTGGAAATGATTTGGTTGATCTCGTTGCTGAGGATGGCCTGGTCCATCAGAACTGGTCATCATATAGTATTGTTGTTGAAGTATATAATGATCTCCTGGTCCTGCTCATTTCACTCAGCATCAGTTCGTGTAAGTCTCTCCAGGCCTTTCTGAAATCATCCTGTTGGTCATTTCTTACAGAACAGTAATATTCCATAATTTTCATATACCACAATTTATTCAGCCATTCTCCAACTGATGGACATCCATTCAGTTTCCAGTTTCTAGCCACTACAAAAAGGGCTGCCACAAACATTCGTGCACATACAGGTCCCTTTCCCTTCTTTATAATCTCTTTGGGATATAATCCCAGTAGTAACACTGCTGGATCAAAGGGTATGCACAGTTTGATAACTTTTTGAGCATAGTTCCAAACTACTCTCCAAAATGGTTGGATTCGTTCACAACTCCACCAACAATGCATCAATGTCCCAGTTTTCCCACATCCCCTCCAACAATCATCATTATTTTTTCCTGTCATCTTAGCCAATCTGACAGGTGTGTAGTAGTATCTTAGAGTTGTCTTAATTTGCATTTCTCTGATTAATGATGACTTGGAGCATCTTTTCATATGACTAGAAATAGTTTCAATTTCTTCATCTGAGAATTGTCTGTTCATATCCTTTGACCATTTTTCAATTGGAGAATGGAGTAATAGTCATTCTCAATCACTTAGTCACCTCATCTTATCCAAGCTAGAAGTGTAATAATGGTTTTAGAGCAGAGGTAAAATAATTTCTTGTTGCTTCACCTCATTCACTTATTTTTCTATGAAAGAGAATTCTGGAGGCCTGATCTTTATTTTCAAGTACTAAAGCTTTAAACTTCTACATGTTTCTTTTATGGCTTTTTCAACTTTAAGCATCACGAATTTTAAAATTTATACTTATAGAATTTTCCAGCTGTTTTCTTCTATGTTCAAAAAAGAAAAGAACAAAAACTCTATCTGGTAACCCCTGAGTTTCTCTCTCAACTCCCTGACCACTAACTTCTAGTCAGTATGTGACCGAGTAACTAAGTTATGAACTTAGGCAGTGCTTAAGATCTCCAGCTTCTAGCTTTATTCTTCCTCCAATAAATAATTAATGCTGCATCAAGTCTTTGCTGTGAGGAGTCCTGCAGTTTTATTTACTTTGGTTATTTTACAGCTTACCTCTATTCTTTGCTTAAGCAAAGGACTTTTTAAAGAGGCTTGGCCCTGGAGTATACTTGCTGAGCCTTACCACCTGAAACATCACTTCAGTGTACAGAACACAACAATGTTTTAAACAATTACAAAAAAATTTTTTCTCATTTAGAGAAGTGAAAGTTATTATTTTTAAATCTTGAAAACTGGTTATCATGAAGAATATAGATAATTTAAAATAAACAAATCTATCATCCGTCCCCGCTCCTTTTTTCCCCAAATGTAAAGTCGGGCAACTTTAATGAGAAGATGGGAGGAAGCAGTATCTGCTTCAAAAACTTGGTTTTGGGAGTGAAGCTCTATGATAGGCAGCCTGAGACATTATATTTTTCTCTAACCAGACCCTGAAAACCTGTCAGAAAAAATATGTGATATCTATGGTCAGTCTCAACTTTTTCTGTTTGGCTAATGAAATGAAGCTAGTTATGTTATGAAGTCCTTCCTCACTGCTCCTAAAAGACATTGTTTATCCTAAAATGAAAATTGACCTCCCATCTCTTGATGCTGATGCAATTTAATCCTGAAACTTCCTATTCAGGAAATATTACATGTAGTGATATGCATCATGAAAATCAAGATAGGGAACTTGCAAAAATAATGAGCATCCAAATGCAGGATATCATGAGTGTAAAGATTTGGTGTAATCATAGCAAAAACCTATCAATCAGCATGCTGAAGTCAGTGCTTTAGATTTTAATTTTAAGTATGCATTCAATTTAGATTTTTAAGTGTTCTGATTTTATATTTATGAAATTAATTGATGAATGTTGCAATCTATGGATTGCTTAAAATTCTTAAAAGTGAACTTACATTTTTAATTTTTACTAAATACTACCAACAATCAGCAGGAGTTAGTATTTATCTGGCATAAAACTCTAATTACTGCTTTCTTAACTTCGTATTAAAACGAGATGGGTGGGGATCATATAATGTTAATGTCAGATTCACTGATTGGAAGCCTTTCATATTTATGCCACTGAAACCCTTCTTTTTCCCCCCTCCTTGTATAATGATTTTTCCTCTGGTGTATATAAATAAAAATGACATGCTGCCCTGCAGGTTTCTCTTTGAAATGTAAGAATGGTAATTACACATAACTGCAAATGCTCCCTGAACATCACCAAAAGGCATGATTATAGTTATTGAAAGCCAAAGCAGCTAGGCAATATAAAGCACCCCCTAGTGAGTTCACTTAGATGAGAGTATTTCTACCATTGACTTTTCAGAAGTCAATGTCATCTCTTAGTTGGTTTGGCCTAAGGTAATTCATGAGCAAGTTAATTGTGATGATTTGGTAGACAAATACGAGTGACACATTAAACTACAGTGTCAGATATAGTACCTCTACTTTATTTTATTTTTAGAATAAGAGAACCAAGAAAAGATATCCACCTTATTCAGAGACTCTCCTGTGGAGGTTTTACAAGAAGACAAGCACAAGGATTATGCTATAGGAGAAAGTGTATGTGTATATGAATAAATATATATATATATATATATGTTCATATATATGCATACATGTGTGCTTATTACTGTGTGTATAAGTATACATATATGTGTATATACATACATAGACACATATACACAAGTGTCTGTATGAAAGAGGGGAGAGGGAGAGAGAGGAAGAAGGGAAAGGAGAAAAAGGAGAGAGAGAAAGAGAGAGGGGGGGAAGGGAGAGAAGGAGAAAGAGAGGGAAAGGGAGACAGAGAAAGAGGGAGAGAACAAGGGAAAGAAGAAAAGGGAGAGAGAGGGAGAGACACTAATGGATGGAATACTTACATTGCTAACACAACGGATCACTGAAGTACCAAAGTTTGCCATAGAGAAAAATATTGGACTTGAAGGAAGTCAGAGAAGCAAGGAAAGAGTATTTTATATATAGGCAAAAACCTGTGAAAATACAGGAGTTGGAAGATAAAATGAAATACAGAAAGAACAGGAAGGAAGCTAGTGTCACTTGAATACAAAGTTAATGTAGGGGAGTAAAATATAGGAAAACTGGAAAAGTAGAAAGGATCCCACTTATAAATGACTTTTAAAATGAAAGGATTTTGTATATGACTATGGAGGCACTGGGGAGTCATTGGAGTTTATTGAATGGGAAAAGAGGAGAGGTAAGCTATTAGCTTTTATTATGTTAGAGGTATGAAATGGTCAGACTTTCACTTTAGGAAGATCACTCTTTTTAACTGGTTAGAAGATGAATGTGAGTGTATAGAGACCAAATAGATCAACAGAAGGGTGCTAAAATGGATCAAATATGAGGTGATAAAGACCTACAATAGGATGGAAGACAAGCATACTAGACAGGCTCTAAAGGATTGAACTCATTGGCCAGTCCTCATTAAATTTAACTATCTATTTCATGTTGTTTTATTGATGGTTTAATAGTAAAATGGTAAGATGATGTCAGAAAGAAGTTTAAGGAGATAGCAAGGTAAAGTTTTGTTTTGTTATTTTATTTTTATATAAGTATAAAGAGAACCAAATTATGTAAATAGAGAGTAGGGAAGGATCTAGTAAGAGAATATTAAAATGAGAAAAGGATAATTAATTAGACAAACTCTCAGAAGAGGTAAAAATTGATGGATTTAAGGGCAGAAATAGAGAAATTATCCTTTGTAAAGAGACTAGAAATGCTGTAAGATTTATAAGTATAGATAAGAGAAAACAAGGAAGTAATAGTCCTATTATACCTTCTCCTGGTTAGATTACATTTGGTGTGGCATTTTCAGTTCTAAACACATTTTAGAAAATACACTGGTAATCTGGAAACTTTTTAGAGGACAGTGATCAGGATGATGAACAGTCTTGAGATCATGGTGTAAGAGAATCAATTGAAAACACTGAGATTTAACTTGGAAAAAACAGGAAACTTTAGGGAACATCATTGTCCTCTTCAAGTATTTTCAAGACTTTTAAGTAAAAAAGGGGGCTAGATTTTCTGTGCTTCTTCAAACATTATAGAAATAGGAATCATGGGTGCAAGCTGCAAAGAAGAAAACAGATTTTATGAAGAAATAATTAACTAAAGTTCAGGTTAAATAGAATGAACTGCCTCAAAAGGCAGTAATTTCCACATATCTTCAAGTGAAGACTGGATGTCCATTTGTTAGGAATTATATAAAAGGCATTCACCATTGGGTTTGGGCATATTTTTATTTCATTCAGTAAATTTTTATTATTATTAATGTTTTTGAATTTAAATAAATTTGCAGTAGCCATTTTTTCTAGTTAACAAAATATATTATTTAATAAATGGAAAAATACAAAAACTTTAAATTCTTGATAGTCAAAGTTCAATGAAAAGACTAAACTCTGTCAAAAGATGATAACACCCAATGTGTATCTTTGATTAACTGTCAGCACTGAAGTTGAAAGTATATAGCATCTGTCCATAATGGCCAAAGAACAGCTACTCTAAGATAATCATTTTGAGTACGTCTCTCTTACACTATGAAAACCACCTTTTTTGACAACTTGGCTGGGTTTGCTCAATACACTGTTAGTATATTTTTGATGGTCGGATCTTCCAATGTGCAATGAAATGCAATGCAGAAATTGGAGTAGTGGGAGGTGAGAAATGAAGGAATGAGAAGTAATCATCACCCAAAACTCATAAAATTTAAGATTAAAAGAGATTTTAGAAGTTATCTAGTCAGTCCATGGGTTTGTGTGGGAGGGGAGGGGAGGGGGTTCCTTTGGAAATTGGTGAAGCCTCTGGACTCCTCAGTTTTAAATACATAAACTAAAACATAAATTATATTGAAATACATACATATATGTAGATAAACACACATATATATGCATGCATACAGATATGTATATATGTATATATAATTTTTAAACAAAATTCATAAACTCTTGAATTAGCATAAATATAGGTTGAAGCAAAATAACCACCCTAGGAAATAATCATCTAAACTCCATTTGGTAACATCCAGTAATAGAATCTATCAGTTTTATTTCTGATACTGCTACATAAGACATTTTTCCTTATGGTAAGTCAAATTTATTTTTCTGTTATCTCACCCATTCATTCACCCTCACTATTGCTTTCTGAGTACAAACAAAGCCCTTATTACAATCCCTGAAGTATTTATTTATATATAGTATTCCTTAATCTTCATTTTGGTAGAGTAAAAGGTCCTCTTTTCTTTCAACCAGTCTTTTTAATGTGATGGTACGGAACATATTCCTCTGTAGCAAGATACACATTCCTTTGTGCTTCTCAAAATAATGTTCTGTACTCTTACAAATAACATCACTCTCTGAGTATTCAAGTAGGAGAAAGGTAGGAAAACTACCTTTTGTTTTCAAATAACTCTTTATTTGGTATTATCAGTGTAACCACTTCTTTTGCATATCACATGACTCGGAGTAGACTTGACTGACAGGCGAAAAAAAACATAAGAGTAATATCAGAATGACTTTAACGAAGAATTGTTTGAACTAATATTCATCCAGAGAAATAAGTGGTATCGGACAGGAGAATCTTTAAAGAGTGTTGTTAACGTTGCTTTTGGGAAAGTCAATATTTGTAGTACTGTAATTCCTTTGCCTTGAATGTGGGGACATCCAAAAAACTGCTTCCAGGTATTTTGTGGGTTCTCATCCACTCAAAACATACTTCTAGACCGCAGGGGTCCTCAAACTATGGCCCGCAGGCCAGATGCAGCATCTGATGAGGTTTTATCGTCCTCACCCAGGGCTATGAAGTTTCTTTATTTAAAGGCCCACAAAACAAAGTTTTTGTTTTTACTATAGTCCGGCCCTCCAACAGTCTGAGGGACAGAGAACTGGCCCCTATTTAAACAGTTTGAGGACCCCTGTAGAGCCTCCTCTGATGTTACTAGAAGAGAATAAAATTAGTTCAAATCAAAGTTATTAAACGAAATGGCAAAAGATTACTTTCAATAAATTATTTCCCCTAGAAATCCAGAGACATTTTCCCACTAATACACATAATGTGGAGATTTGGAATATACATGGAGGCACACATAAATAGGGAACACATATTAATAGGTCACAGACTTGAAGTGACATCTCACACCTTTAAAATTGCAAGCCTAGCAGTGTCTTCTTGTGATATCTTCAGTTGTACCTTCTCCCTAATGGTTTTAAATGGGTGTCTCTGTTGGATGGTATTTTTTTTTCCAGGTACTGTCCAATAAGCTTATGGTTAATGCTGGATGGCTCTATTACAGACATTGTTGTGGAGCATCTCATGATATCCTGTTTCATCTGGCTTCAACCTAAGTGCTCAGTGGAGGTGTTAGCTCTTCAGGACAAAAAGAAGATGGGTTCTAGCAGCTCTCTTTTTGTTTAGACCCAAGTTTAAACTTCAGCTCATTTAGAGATATAGGCTCTTCACACACCAACTGTAGAACACATCCTTCAGATACTTAAGAGTTCTAAGCTATCAGTTTCCAATCCTTGTGTTCTGTGATTTTAGGGAAAAGTTCGGATCTGCTCCTATAAATGATGCTCTCTGACTCAATTAAAGTGAAAGTAAAATTTAATTATACAATACACAGAATAGAATGCTTATAATAACAACTAATACAGCAAATAATGCATAAAAGACAAAAAAATGATGAGGATTATGATTAGAATAGAGGAAAGAGAGTACATCACCAATTCGAGGGAGCTCTGAAGTGGCTGGGAGCCCCACTCTGCAGACTTCAACTTGATAGGGAAAAGTGGGTCCCAGGCAGATGAATATCTCCGTGGATAAGGCTCCAACTAGAGAATGCTTTATCCACCTTTTATAGGAGTCAGGACAAAGAAGGCTTTGAGCCAAATAAAAACATCATATAAGACATGGAAGTACCAATAAAGGCTCCAGATGGTTTGTAGTCAAGTGTTGCATCGACAAGGGGGCCAGTCCTTATCAACAGCAACTGTTTCAAGGAATGGCGAGTTCCTGGAATCATGTAGTTGGAGCTAAAACACATATGGTACATTCCCAGTTTATAGGTCAAGTTCTTACGGGAGAAGGAGCTAAAACACCTATTCTTATGGGTTAGGGAATGGTCAAGTTCCCCCAGAGAAGGAACGAAAACATATGTTCTTATGGGTGAGAGAACGGTCAAGTTCTCACAGAAGTCACATCATATCTTAATTAGGTTCACATGGTTCACATGGGGAAAGTCATTCACATGGAGATTGGGTTCACATGGTTTAGATGGAGATTAGGCTTACATGGGGAAAGTCACGTTCTTACAATGATTTGAAATGAACTTACTAATAATATGGAGATTTCTTATTCATCTTGTTAACAGTAAGAATTTTTCTCTCTTATTCTAAAAAGAAAATCTTTAACTCTTGGTGCCAAGCTCTTTTGGTAAAAAAAAAAACAGAGAGCCAAAGTTGTTAAATACCTAATACATTTCCTCTATCTTTGAACTTTATTTATTTATTTATTTTTGCTAGGAGGACCAAAGGATCACAAATTTAGTTCTAGACTTTTGAGTTCAGCATATTTTTCAGATAAGGATACTGAAACTCAGAATTTAAGTGACCTGCCCAGAGTTATACAGTTAGTAAATGTATAAGGCTGGCTTCCCACTCATAGCTTTCTGATTTCAAATTCCACATTCTATGTATTATGCCATTTAACTATTCTGGCCTTGTTTCAATCCTTATCTGAGTTAAGCTTAAAGAGTTTGTACTTTAAATGGCAGACTAATTTATGATGGCATCCTGAACTTTTTTAGAATCATTTCAGAGTCTTTCCTTCCAAGAATATCTGCTCCCTGAAAATGAAAAGAAAGGAAAAAGATGAAGAATAAAAACAAAAACAATATTCTATTCATGGAGTTGACTGGAATCATTGACTCTACCTCAAACCTTGATTGCAAATTTTGTTTTCTGGATAATATATGGAGCAAATTTCCTATAGTTTGGGTTTTCTTGCAGGGAGAAAAAGAAAAATATATATTGGGAATCAAGAGACATTTTTTGCCTTTAATTAGCTGTGTGATTTGGTACTAACAGCTTAACTTCTGGATCTCAGTTATTTCAGTTATAGAATGAATGCCTTTAACTAGGATATCTTTAATTCTTGTATTCTGTGATTCTCTTATACCCAAAGCTATTGAATTATCATGCACATTTTTTAAAAAAAAATCTCTCTTACCTCTTAGAAAGATAAAGCATTATCAGAATTCTGTTCATTTCTCTAAAATTATGTCGGTTATTAGGTACATTTATTATGTGCATCTGGTCATTACAAGGTTTATGGTTATCCATTGCTTAGTTTTTTTATTCATTTATAATTTAAACCATGAAAACCTCATTGTAGCATTTCACAGGGAGAAGAATTTGTCATATATCAGGAAGTAAAGTGAATAGAGTGCTTTACATCTTTATTCATGAGACCAAATCATGGAAAGATAAATGTTAAAGCCAAAAAAAATGTTACAAGGATGAACTGCTATCCAAAGATTGACTTAAAAACAACATACAGGCCAAGGATAAAGCAAAGAATCTATTCTTAGTTTATCTCTCTCCAGCTCTGCCACTGGAGTACTCTTATCAATACTGTAAGTGGAAACTTAGAAATAAATAAAAATACTTTAAACTCTCTGTCATATGTGCATTCTAACTTTTCTGTACATATATATGTATATATACACATATATACGTACATACATGTTTATGTGTATTGGATTTAAGAGTATTCAGTAAAGACTAGTATCTCTGGTGTGAGAGCTTACTTAGCCTATTTCAGGGCTCCTTTACATCCTTTTATACACGTAATTTACCTAATTCTCACCTGTAACTCCAAGAAATTGTAGCATGTGTAGTGGCTACAATCCACAAAATCATTTTGGGAGATGTGCTAAACCAGTTTAAGGATAACCAAGGGGTCTTAAACCCATCAGTGAGACAAAGAATGGGTACCCCAAGCATATAAAGACTTTGTATGGCAGAATGGACAAATAAGAACAATGATCCCAAATGTGACATGAAGTACTTCAAACTTGCTTAGACATCCAAGATGCTAGGTTC
Source organism: Sarcophilus harrisii (assembly GCF_902635505.1). Taxonomy (NCBI): domain Eukaryota; kingdom Metazoa; phylum Chordata; class Mammalia; order Dasyuromorphia; family Dasyuridae; genus Sarcophilus; species Sarcophilus harrisii. The sequence continues at coordinate 260,570,019 of NC_045428.1, forward strand.
ATCCATTGCCTCCAAAGCCATCACCAGTCATCTTGACGTTTGCTTGTCACTTGATTCTGGTAGTCCTGAGAAAGTGAGGCCTATGACTCATACAACTCTGCCTTAATTAAATCCAATTTGTGAGTCAAAGAATAATGTCTATGTTTTTACCATTTTTGTCTACCTCAAAGTCCTATGGTAACAGGCAAGTGCTGAAGTACAGATACACTGGAAGCCATAGTCACAACCTCGCACAGAGGCAATCCAAGCTATAGGACTGTCTTGCTACTGACCAAAAAAAGGAGCAATAAGAGTCAGCGTCCCCCACCCCTAGGTGTCTGAGCGGCCTTTTAAGGACCACATTGATCACCTTCTGGGGTGAAGAAAGGGCTAGAATAAGTGCCCTAACATTGTCTTCTTTAACTAACTCTGGCCTGATTTCTATAGTAGGCCTATCCTGCAGGAGAAATACAGAAAAAAAATGTACAAAAACATTTTCAAGGATGGATCCACTCATCAGTGGTACATGGTATTTGTGAAAGTTAATGGACAACAGGAAATCCAGTAGACCTGGAAAACAAACATCTCTTATTATGAGAGAACTCATCAGATAGCCAAATAGTAGCCCTGAGTTAAACAAGGTTGGCAAATGAAGGCAAATGAAGTCGGTTGAATACATGTTTTTCTGGAGATGTCACAGTGAACAAGTGTAATGAAGTTAGCATAAATTTTGCAATCGAAAATAATCTAGTCAGAAAGTTTCTATGTTTCCCAAAAGGAATGAATCACAAGTTCACAAGAATGCAATTGTTGCTTGCAAGAAAGTACCACACCACACCAGTGCACATGCTCCCACCATAATAAACCCTGATAAAATCAAAGAAAATCTTTTATTTAGACAAGGAGACCCTCATTCTCAATGTGTTAAAAGAGGACAAGCTTATAATTCTGGATGATTTTGATGCCAGACTATCAGACATGGCAGAGAATCCTTGGGAGAAATGGAAGCAGAAATAACAATAGCAATGGTCACTTGCTCCTGAAAACTTGGTCTTTTCATCACAATATTGTCTTGCATTTATCTAAATGTTGTAAAACTTTGTAGATGCACCCTTGCAACAAACATTGGTATCTAATAGACTAGGTCATTATGAGGAGAAGAGACAGACAAGATGTGAGAGTGATAAAGGCAATGTAAGACAGAGAATGCTGAACTTATAATAGATTTGTGCTCTCCAAACTAAATATTTGCATTTAATAAAAGTGGTGGGTCCAAGTCCAAGTCCAAGATGACTACCAGAAACCTTAATATCAATAGATTAGAGCAGTTCTCTAGGTATAAACAGTTCATTGCTAACGTGAAGGAAAAGCTAAAACTAGCACAAGATTAGCAACATTGGAGCAGAAAAGGAGCAAGCACCTTTCAAAGATATAGTGTACCACAGGGTATTTATTCATCTAGCCAGAACATTCACAATCAAGATTGATTTGAGGAAAATTATGGGGAAATTCAGAAGCTGCTAAATGAAAAACGAGAACTCCATAGAGTTTACCAGCAGGTTAATTCATCCATCTCTAAAATGGCAGCATTTAATTCCATCAAAAGTAAAGTTCAAATAAAGCTCAGAGAAAGACAGGATTCTTGGCTCAGTGAGAAAGCAGATTAAATTCAGTCCTATGTTGATAGTAACAATCCAAAGCACCTTTGTGATATTCTAAAGACAAAATAGGCGAAAACCAACGTGCAGCTCAACTACTTGGTGCTGATAGAGACACATTGATTACAGATGAGGACATTATCCTAGAGAGAGAGGCTGAAACTTTTATAGTGTTCTCAAAATACTGTCATCAGAAAGTAATTGGCTATATGCCTTGGAATGAAATCAATCTCTCTCTAACCAATTTTTCAATTGATGAAGAAGTTTTGAAAGCCATTGGGTTCTTTTCATGTAACAAAGTGCCTGGTGCAGATTCTATTCTAGCAAAAATTTACAAGACAGAGGGTAAACTGCTCATAACAAAAGCTGATTAAAATTTTCCAGGTTAAATAACAAGAGAACTGTATTCCTGAGGAGTTCAAGGTTTATCCATTGTCCATCTCTATAAATAAGTTGTCCTGTGATAAACATAGAACAGAGTTGTTTCTCCCTTAGTTATTACTGGCAAGATTCTTGCCACAGTTCTCCTTAACAGGTTAAAACTTCACATGGAAGATTGTCATCTCCCCAAAAGCCAGTGTAGCTTCAGATAGGGCTGAGTAATGGTTGAATGGTGCTTGCTGCCAGACATATCCAGAAGAAATGCCAGGAGCAGAAAAAAGGACTGTGTAAAACATTCATCCATCCACCTAATAAAGGCTTTTGATATTGTTATGATGACTTGTGAAAAATCATGGCAAATTTTGGTTTCCTGGAAAAATTCATCAGTATTGTATGTCAGTTTCATGATGGCATGTTTGCTTGGCTTCAAAATAATGGATGATGCTCTCACAATTTCCCAGTTACCAATGAAGTGAAGCAAGGCTATTTGCCTGCTCTCATGCTTTTTAGCATGATGTTTTCAGCAATACTATCAGATATCTTCAGAAAGGACAAAAATAGCATCAAGATTAGCTACTACAATGATGGTAAATTATTTAATTTGAAAAGACTACAATCCAAGACTAAAGTGGAGAGAGAGTTGGTGCCTGATTTTTTTGTTCACAGATTATTGTACACTCAATACAGCCTCTAAGACTGATATGCAACAAGTTACAGATTGATTCTCTGGAACTTGTGCTAATTTTGGCCCAATAGTTAACACCAAGAAAACATAGACTTCTCAACCATCCAGGGCTACACCTTTTATACATAGAACCATTAGTTATAATAAATGAAGAAATTTTGAATGCTTCCCACAAGTTCATTTACCTTGGTAGTATGCTCTCTAAGGATATATATATATATATATATATATATATATATATATATCCTTATATACAGCAAAGTATATCAGCATAATGGCTCTATGGACCTTCAATTGGGTAGGCAATCTAATGCCTCTTCTGTCTCACAATTTCCTTTAGAGACTACCATCACTGAGTTAGCTCTAGTAATGCATGCATTAATCTCATTATATATATATATATATATATATATATATATATATATATATATATATATGTAGTATGGTATGCCTTGGTATACTTTGGTAGTATGCTCTCTAAGGATATATATATATATATATCCTTAGAGAGCATACTACCAAGGTAAATGAACTTGTGGGAAGCATTCAAAATTTCTTCATTTTCTTTCATTTTCATATATATATATATATATCCTTAGAGAGCATACTACCAAGGTAAATGAACTTGTGGGAAGCATTCAAAATTTCTTCATTTTCTTTCATTTTCATATATATATATATATATATATATATATATATATCCTTAGAGAGCATACTACCAAGGTATACCAAGGCATACCATACTACATATATATATATATATAGAAATATATATATATATATATATAATGAGATTAATGCATGCATTACTAGAGCTAACTCAGTGATGGGAGTCTCTAAAGGAAATTGTGAGACAGAAGAGGCATTAGATTGCCTACCCAATTGAAGGTCCATAGAGCCATTATGCTGATATACTTTGCTGTATGCGTTTGAAACCTGTGTATCAGCACCATTCCAAGAAACTGAATTGCTTCCATTTGGATTGTTTTAGGAAGATTCTGAAGATTACCTAGCAAGATAAGGTATAGAACAATGAGTTCCTTTCTGGAGATGAACTATCAAACATTCAATTCTGGTGCAGAGAACACAACTCTGATGGACTGCCTATGTTGTTTGAATGTCAAACATATATTTACCTAAAAGACTATTTTAAGGAAAGCATGCAGAAGGCAAGCACTCACATGCTGGTCAGCAGAACTAATATAACAACACACTCAAGGTCTCTCTAAAGAACTTTGGAATTGACTATAAGACTATGAAATACAGGATTGCCCTACATGGCATGCCTCTATCAAAGAAGACACTGTACACTATGAGTGAAGCACAATTGTAGTAGTTCAAAGGAAATGTGAGATGCACAAATTTAGAGACATCTTCACCCTAAATGTTTATGTGAACTATTTTTGCTTGATCTACGGCAAAGCCTTCTGAGCTTGTATTGGTCTGATCAATCACAGACAGTCAACCTTGACTGCAACATAGTGATGTCATATGGCCCTTCTGAAGAACAAAGAATACTTCACCATCTTGGATATTGTGTGTGTGTGTGTGTGTGTGTGTGTGTGTAATCAAATGTAGGTATCCAATAGGCAGTTTGGCAAGGTAGAACTAGAGTATATAGAGATTATAGCTCATAGGAGCATAGATATTGAGCTAAAAAGGCTCAGAGAATTTATCTTGTCTTTTTTTTTACCTACTCCACCTACTAATTTATCTCCTATCACCCTTCCCCCTTCTCTTAGTAGTGATTTTCTAACCCATTCCACCCATTACTTTATCTTCCATCACTCCTTCCCCCTTTCTCTTTTCTAGTGTTTCTATATTTCATTCTATCATGGTTCTCCCTTTTCTTTCCTTTTTTTCCTCCTACTTCTTTATATGATTAAATAAATTTCTATACCAACTGAATGATTAAGTTATTCCCTCTTAGAGCTCAGACTGATGAGATCAAGCTTCAGAAACTGTTCATCCCTCTCCCTTCCCCACCTAGATTGTAATAGGTCTTTTGAGCCTCTTGGTGTGAGCTAATTATCCCATTTTATTTCCTCTTTCCTCTTTTCCCAGTAGAGATATTTTTCTACCCCTTAAAATCTTTTTTTTTGATGTCATCATATCAGAGTCCATTCACATCCTCAGTCCACGTGATGTCCCCCTTTGTTTGTCCTAGAATCAGATACAGTTATCAAGAGTTACAGATATTGTTTTAACATCTAGGGATGTTAAACCTTTAAATAATATATATTTTCCCCCTGTTTACCTGTCTATGCTTTTCTTGAATCCTGTGATTGTAGTTCTGTTTTTTTTTCCAATAGAAATGATTGACAGTCTCTTACTTCCTTGAAGCTCCAATCTTCTCCCCTGAAAGATGATGCTGAATCTTAGTGGGTAGTTAATTCTTGATTGCAACCCCAAGTCCATCACCTTCCAGAATATTGTATTTCAAGCCTTCTGATCCTTTATTGTAGAAACTGCCAGATCAGGGTAATCTTGACTGTTGCTTGTTGATATTTGAATTTTTTTTTCTGACAGCTTGCAGTATTTTTTTCTTGAGATTATAGTTTTGCAACAATGCCCCTTGGGATTTTCCTTGTGGGACCTCTTTCCAGAGGTGACCTATGGATTCTTTCAAGGAATATTTCCCTTCTGTTTCTAGAATATTGGGGCAGTTTTCCTTAAAAACCTCTTGTAGAATTCTATCCAGACTCTTTTTTTGGTCATGGCCTTCAGGTAGGTGAATAATTTTTAAATTATCTCTTCTGGATCTATTTTCCAGGTTGGTTTAAGTTTTGTCAATGAAAATTTTACATTTTCTTCCATTTTTTTTTTAGTTTGACTTATTTTTGCTGTCTTACAAATTCATTAGCTTCCACTTGCCCTGTTCTAGTTTTTAATGTGATTTTCTCTAGTAATTTTTTTTATCTCTTTTTCAATTTGGTTTATTCTACTGTTTAAATAGTTGTTTTCTTTAGGCAATTTTTTCCATCCTTTTCCAAAGTGTTGACTCTCATGCATATCTCTCATTTATTTTCTCATTTTTTTTCTTCTGTCTTATTTGCCTTTTGAAGTCTTTTATGAGTACTTCCAAGTACTCTTTTTTTCTTTTTTTTTTTTAGGCAGTTGGAGTTAAGTGACTTCTCCAAGGTCACACAGCTAAGAAGCTTCAAGTATCTGAGCTCACATCCTCCTGATTCAGGGCTGGTATTCTATCTACTGTGCCACTTAGCTGCCCCCTAAGAAGCCTCTTCTTGAGCTTGAGATAAAGCCCTATTTATCTCACTCTTTGACAAAGATTTCTTCTGTGGACATTCTGTCCTATTCTTAATTTGCATTGGTCTGACCTGCCATCATAGTAGCTTTCTATGGTCAAGGTTCTTTCTGTTTTTGCTCATTTTCCTTCCTTCTCTTTTGGTATTTTCTCTTTTTTTTTACTTTTAAAGTATTGCTCTGCTTCTAGGGTAAAGGGGCCCTGTCCCATGCTTCTTATGCAGCTCTGAGCCTTGACTTTGAGCACAGCACCCTCTTGTATTTGGGAGTAGTTTTGCCTACTGGAACCAGCCTGGTTTTTCAGAATTTGCCTTCTGAGCTGGGACTGGAAGTTGTCCCACTGATCTGCTTCTCTCCTGAGCCAGGACTGAGGGTCTTAGTTGCTGATCCGCTGTGATTAAGACCCTCTCACCAGCTTTCCCAGAGCCCATCTGCCTGAGATAAACACCCTTTTCACACCAATGAGATGGACCTTTCTTGAAGTTTTTCCAGTTTATATTGAACTGGAGAGGGTTTACATTCCATCAGACTCTGTTCAGAGGCTTGGTTTCATGTGGTTTTTGAGGAAAACTGGGAGAGCTGGAGTAGCTTCCTGACTTTACCATTTTGGCAATCTTACTTTTTACTTCATTTTGTAAAGTAAAAACAAAAGACTTTGTTGCTAAGTCAGTTTTCAGTCATGTTCTACTTTTCATGATACCATTTGAGGATTTCTTGGCAACAATACCAGAGTGTTTTGCTGCTTCCTTCTCCAGTTCAATTTGCAGATGATGAATGGAGGCAAACAGGGTGAAGTAACTTGCTCAGTGTTAGGATTACCCAGGTAATAATGTACTTACTATGTGCATTGTAATGTGAAAAAAGACATAATTTAGACATATTTCTTCCAAGTGTTGCAAAGCAAAAGAATCATTATTAGTGTGACTCAGTGTCAGATTACTGTCCCATTGAAAGGAGGGGTTGGAAGTTAGAACTAGAAGATATTATTGATCTTTAATATAATCCTTCTTGAGAATATTAAATCAGTTGAAGAATATTATCATTAACTTTGCATATCCCATTATGTTTAATGAAATTTCTAACCACGGCAAAATGTAAGCAACTTGAGGGAGATCTTAGTTTTCTTGCATTTTTAATACTTATATAATTTCAGGCTCCTTCTAAGTACTTAATAAATATTTATTGAAATGCATTAAATTAAAAATCTCATGGAAATAGTTTCTTAATAGCTTTGATAGATTAGAAAAATTATTCATCAATATTACTATGAAATTTGACATGGATTAAACAAATGATTCAGATAGAGGGAATGATTAGATATAAATATGACAGAAAAGGCCTGAACAATAATATAACAAAAGCTAAATGTATGAAACATTTTATACTACCAATGAGAAAAAATTAATCAACTGTATTAAAAACTATATAACAATTTATGCTAAGAATGATCCATCAGCTCTAGTTAAAGATTGCATTTTGATCTCATGTGGTCTTATCTTCACTAACATAGAAAACTCTTGGTTTAGAATGAATTTCCTGGAGGGTTACACAGCTAGTAATTGTTAGAGGCAGTGAACTGAGGTCCTAATGATGTCAAACAGTACCCTATCATTACTATGCCACGTGGTTTATCTCTTTGAGTCACATATAGTTGTGTCCAACTTTTCATGATCCCATGATCTATATTATCCATGGGCTTTTCTTGGAAAAGATATTGGAGTATTTGCCATTTCCTTCTCCTGCAAATTAAGTTAAAATATAAGTAAAGTGCAAGTCCAGCCTTGCCAAGCTAATAGTGCCTGAGTCTTCAAATGAGGTCTTCTTGACTCTGTCCACTGAGTCACCAAAATGCTACCTTATGATACTCAAACTTAACAATTATATTGTCTTTAAAAAAAAAACACTGAAATAACTAGAAGAAATCCAACGAAAATGATATTGTGGGAAAGTGGATAATGAATGTGCAGTAAGATTTCTATCTCCCCAGTGCAATTCATGGAAAAAAATGTCGATCATTCTTCTACTTGAAAATATTCAGTAACTCAGAGAATTTTTCCTTATGCATTTGCATCATGCATCTCTGAAATCCAAACATACTGCTATTGAAGTTAAGAAAATTCCATTCCTGAAAGCAATCTGTGGCACAAACATCCTGCCAGGAAGTTTTCTTTGCCCAGCCGTATGAAAATCAGTTAAAGGCACTGAGGATTCTTAGCTTTAAGAAAAGAGACTATGAGGAAGGGAGCAGAGGGGAAGCTGCTAATACTTTTTGACTCTTTGAAGGGCTATAATATAGAGAAAATGTATTTTTCTTGTCCCCAAAGGGAAAAAAATAAGAGAAATTCTTGGAAGTTAAAGAGTTTTTAATTCAAAATAAGGAAATTCTTCCTAGTATTCTTTGTATTTGCATTTCATATTGTCTTAATTAAAAGGATATAGGATATAATACCTATCAAATTATGTCACAGAGACACTTTATTACATAAGAATATTCCTCGTTAAAGCTGGTTTTATAGAAGACTTTCAAGTGAGAGCAAATTTTCAAGAGGTTTCAGATCTCTAAACAAGGCATAAGATGGGGATTTTTAATTGATCGTAATGAAGTAAAACTGAAAAATCTGTGAAATAAGTCTTTACAAGTGAAATATAAGATAATATGAAAAAATAATTTTAAAATACAATATTGTATTTTTATTTCTCTCTCATTGCAGAAACTATGAGTTTTGATATTTGTTTTTCTGTCCATTTTTAATAACTGCTCTATTTTATTAGTTTTTTTTTTTTTAGGGAAAAATACACTGTTTTTAATCAGTATTAATTTTTATTCCATTTTCTAATTGGGAAGGAATTTAGGGGAAAAAATGCTTTGGATAATAAATGATTGCAAATACAATATGGTAACAAATATTCATTCAATACTAATAAAAAAACCCTTGAATTTTATCTAAAGTTAGATCAGTCATGAAGTCATAGAAATGATTCATAGTTTTCTTTTTTTTTTCATTCAATCAAAAAAATCACTATCCTAACTGCTAACTTAAAATACAAAGGATATAAGCTTATTTTGATTTGGTCCACGAATCATCATTACACCAAACATTTCTAATATCTTCATGGTAGATTTAAAGAGCCAGGTTTAACTGCTATATGAAGAATACCAGACAGTGATTTAAATCTTAATCCATATAAGCTTCAAAGTAGGACAAACTTGACCAAATATGATAAATGTGCACTATTAGAAATGTGTCAGCATAAGTAGCAAAAAAAGATAATCTATTCATGGGAATCATACAAAGAAATACTACCTTCACTTGTCCTCACCTCTACATACATTCAGATCTTCCAAATTTTGTTACAGCTGTCTGCCTTTCTTCCCACCTTCTCCCCTAATTACTTAAGTGAGGTTCTGTAGGAAGAACACATACAATAACTGAAATACATTTTTATTTGAGTAAACAAAACCCGTATTCAGACTGCTTTTAAGAATAAAAGAAAATCTATTAAATCTGAAAGAATTCATCAACATTTTATTATATGCTATGATCTATAAAAACAGAAAGGAAAATAAACTTTTAGATCTTACTTAAAGATAATAACTTTAATATTATCATACCCCAATTTATTACATTTAAATTAAAATTTTACAATTATTTCATAAAAATACTTTTTTTTTCAAAACTAGTTATTTGTTTTTCTATTTATTCAACTTTTCCTCTTCAACATCTGCCACCCCAGATTAGAATCACTAGATGTAGGTACTTTTTTCTTTCATACTTAGTGCTCTTCATGGGACAGTTTTTTGGATTTTTTTTTAATACTTTCACCTCTATCTCAAATCTCCTTTCCTTTCCTAGCCCACTGTCACTTATTTAACTATATATATATATATATATATATATATATATATATATATATATTTAGTTACTTTCTTGTTTCTTTCCTTTCTTAGTCAAAGAAGATTTAGGAAACTCTATGTTGAAAATTTTTCCATGTGGCACCCAAATAAAAATAGTGATCTCTTTCCTCTCACTTTCTTTTCTTTGGTATCTTTCTGCCTTTTTTGTTAACTGTTTTTATTCTGAATATCCAATCTTCAGGTGTGTTTTTTTTTCATTGACTCTCAAAATTGATTCACTATGAAGGGTTAATAGTCTCTTCTTTTTAGGATATGGGATATTAAGTACATTTTTTAGTTATGCAAAATGATTCGTCTTTCTTAAGCCTCTTGTAGTTTGCTTTTGGAGTCTTCTCAGCTATTTTTTCACAACAAAAATGTTTCAAAATTATCATTCTGTTAAGAAAAAAAGTACTTTTTCCCTCATTGGTTGAACTTTGAATGGTGAATTATTTTAAGTTAGTGGAAATTTTGGCTTTTCCTATAATCATATATTTATAGCTGGATGAAAACTTTATAGTCTATTTTGTCAATGCTCTCTTTTTACAAAATAAATTAAGGACGAGAGGTGAAAGGTGGCTCATGATCACATAGATAATGTGACAGAAGCATTATTTGACTCCAAATCATGTGCTTCCAAAACTCTTTCCACTATATTTGCAGTATTATATTCAATAGTTTTCTTTATTTTGATAATTCCAGTGCATTACTAATTGTAGTTCCTAGATACTGTGATTGTTCTTTTGGGTTTGTATAGTATTCTACAGAGCTTGGAGCCCTGAGTCCTTACAATCAATTGTTCATGTATCATATCTAAGGATTCTCTGGGCAATTGGAACCTGAATCAATCTTCTCCATGCTCCCTGATTGTGATAGTGCTGGATGATTACTTTAATGACTTCTTGCAATATAAAATGTAGTATAAGCAAAAGAAAATAACTTCATCACATTAAAATATTTCTTATGTTATATCTGTACCTTTCCCTCCAGATCCAGTTGTATTGCTGTTGTATTAATTTTTCTCTTTTGATTTTGCTGTTATTTCTGATTGTATCTTCTTATATTATACTTTGTACATTTTCTTTGTCTTTTTTTTTCTAGAGTGTCCTAAATAACTTTTGCCATGGTTTCCTATATTCTGTTCTTATCTACTTATTCTATTCCTTTCTCCTTCAGTTCATTTAATATATTTTTCCAACTACTTAGAATTTTTGAAGTTTTTTCCTACTGAAAGTGAACACAGATACTTGGTATATACTTGTATATCCCTTGTATATACTTGTATATACTATCCAAATTTCTTTGGATCAGCAACTGCTATAGTAAAGCAAGGTTTGGGGGAGGGGAGGGCAAAGCATGGAGCTGGTACTTGAAATAAATTCTGAAATTGAAGCGAGAGATCTGGAGTATGGAATCAATGGTATACTTAGTCTTGGGTCTTTCTGTGGACAATACCTTGTGAAGAGGGGTATATGGGGTCTTCAGAGGGGACTTCTGGTGTGAGAATTTGCTGAGTCTTTTCAAGACTACTTATCTACCTTTGGTGTTCACCTGTCACCCAGCCCACATTTGAGGCTTTAAAAAGCATGTGCAGTGGCCACACACTGTAGAACCATTTCATCAGAGAGGCTAAACAAGACTGAGGATAACTGACAAGTCTCAAACCCATCAATAAGTTAGGGAGATGTCCACCCAAACATGTTAAGACTTCCTTCAACAGAATGGGTAAAGGAAAACAGTTTGTTCCAGTGGCTATGAATGCTGCCAAAGTAGGCACTGTAGGGCAGTTAGAGCCTGAGCAGACATCAAAAATACCAAGGTCGTCCACTGCATCCCAGGTCATAGCTAGTGATCTTGGCTTTTATCTTGCTATTGTAAGTGATGACTCTGAAGGAGAGAATGAGGTTGATGACTTTGTGCAGCTCTATCTTACTTAAATCTAGTTTAGGTACAAGTCAAGACATCACCCCATGATGTCATTGGTTCTATTACAAAATAAAGGACAAACATTAACCTTGTGGAGAATTCTTTTGAGTGTTGCGTGTTCAATCAAAAAAGAATGTCTTACTTTCTGTGTTGGGAATAGACAGAACTGTTTTTTTGTGTGTGTGGGTTTTTTTGTGGTTTTGGTTTTGGTTTTTGGTTTTAATCTAGGGCTTTCTATTTCAACTTTTCCCAGAAATTGTGATTCAAATTTCATAGAAAGTTCAATATTTAAATATTTTCCTTCTTACCTTAGGACTAAAATCAAAAAATAAAATAAAAGCAACAACAAAAACTACCTTGCTTTTCTGAAAGGAAACCAAATCACATTATACTCCTATCATAACATTATCATCCTCAATAATTATAACAGGTAGCACTGATATAGCATTTTATGATTTGAAAAGTAACATATACAGAGGCAGCTAGGTGGCACAGTGGATACAGCACAAGCCCTAAAGTCACAAGGACCTGAGTTCAAATATGGCCTCAGACACTTAACCTTTCCTAGCTGTGTGACCCTGGGCAAGTCACTTAACCCCAACTGCCTCAGCAAAAAAAAGAAAAAAAAAAGTAACATATACATTATCTCTTTTGATCCTCACAACAACCATGGAAGGTAGCAACTATTATTATCCCCATTTTCATAGATGCACAAACTGAGTTTGAAAGATTATATGACTTTCCTAAGATCACACAACTAGAAAGTATCTATATTATTTGAACTCATAACTTTCTGACACCAAATCCAGTACTCTATTCACTTAAGAGTTAACAGCAATAATGGAAATCACATTACTCTTGTTCTGCCATCTTAATAGAAATGGTAATGATGGTTGCAAGAAAAGTAGTAATGTTTTATTTTGGTTTGGTTTGTTTTAAATCTCAAGGGCAGGACAAAAACCTAAAAAAATAGAAAGCATCTAAAATTCATCTTTAGCACCTCTATATTCTCTTACCCCAAGCATCATCTTGCTTGTCTCAGAGGATAGAATTCAGCATAATAAGTGGTAGTTGTGGGGAAACAGGTCTATACTTCATAAGGAAAAAAAATATCATTTCAAACAATTAAATCTCCACACATTAAATTGTCTTCCTTGAAATATATTAAATTCCTCACGAATGAAGGTCTTTAAATGAATGTTGGACAATCACTTGTTTTGATGTTGTAGGGCAGATTTCTGCTCAATATCAGTTTGCTTATTTGATCTCTTAAGTCCCTGTCAGTTCTGAGATTCAAAAATATTTGTAAAGTTTCCACATATGTCTCTTAATCTGCAATAATATGCATAGTAAAAAAAAAGAACATTATTCTAAGTCATTTGATGTAGTTGTCTATTATTTACTAATGTTTAACCAATATTTTGGTTTCTTAGCCCTAAGCATGAAGACAAAATAAAAAAGTCTTCCTGAATGATTCGTAGCACTCAGTCTCATTACTTTTTAGATATACATTTTACATAGTCCCACTTATCAATCTCTGGGCACTCAGATGCAATCTGATAGATCATTATTTGGTTTCATAATATTACACATTTTAAAGATCAATATTGTATTATACTTTATGTATTTAGACAGAATGTTTTTTAAAATCTCTAAATCACAAAAATTCTCTTTTTTTTGTGGCATGCCCTTGATTAACTCAGGATAGAAATAGAGAACCAGCCATTCTTTTTCAATCAATTTGGTATGTGTTTGACAGCCTGAGAGAGACTAGCATAGTAGCTGAGCAGACCTAATTGTAGATAAATAAAAGAACATTAACCTGGCATGAAGAAAATGAAGGAGAAACTGAGCTAAGCAACGTGGTGTTTTTCCATCCATCAACCTTCATTTGTCAGGAACTGCTTGACAATCTAAGCCAGAGAAGTCAGGATTTAACACGTTATTGATTCCATTTCAGTTTCAGTTTCTTAGTACTCTTTGTAGCAAACAATTTGTATATGGGATGAGAAATAGTCAGAGTGCTTCACACACACACACACACACACACACACACACACACACGAAAGAGAATGGAAGGAGAAAAAGATTGGAGAGATAAAAAAGATATACTTTCTGTTCCAAGTTTGTATTTGTAATTTTCATCCATAAAATCAGGTCATTGAAATGCTCTTGTATATTCACTGAATATGTATTTTTTTTTCAGGATAGAAAGAAGCCTGAAAATTTCATCTGAAGGGATATTGAGAGAGTCGGAGCTAATTTGACTCATTTATGGGGTTCTGTCTTTTGGTTTGCAAGGCTATATAATGTTGATCTCATTAGGCTTGCTTTTTTTGAATGCAAAGTAATCATTAGTATAATCTTTTAGTAGTTTTAGGAACTATGCTAGAATATGTGGGGAAAGGCATCATCTTCATTAAGATAGAATATTAATATTATATTTATTAAAAAATTAAATCATCAAAGTAGTTCATTACTAAATGACTACAATGTACAATATAAAGATTTTAAATTAGTAATAGTTTTTTTTTCCCTTGCAGAAATGACAGAGGTAAATGACTACAATGTACAATATAAAGGTATACAGAAAATAGATTTAAGGTCACATTTACATATGGGTATGTTCCCTTCTGTAATATCTCAAAAAGAATAATTTTTTTAAGACATTAGGTCACTGATCCTTAGCACTCTCCTTCTGTGATCAGCAAATAATGACTTCAAGATGCTTAATATTTGCTCTCATTAAAATGACAAAATAGGACCAAAGTCAAAAGTAGAATATAGAACTTCTCCAGCTATCATTGATGATAAATTATTGCATATTACCTCATTAAAGGAAACCATATCTTTAAAAATATGGCATGGAATTCTAGAGAACTCTCACAGATTAAAATGTAAAGTAGTTTTTAATCATACACTAAAAAGAAACACAGAAATATTATAATTGTGCCTGAATAGAGCATTAGACATGGAGTCAGGAGGACCTGAGTTCAAATCTGCACTGACACTTCCTAGCTAGGTGACCCTGGGTAAGTCACATAACTCTGTTTAGCTCAATTTTCTCATCTGTAAAATGACCTGTAGAAAAAAAATGGTAAACTACACCATTATCTTTGCCAATAAAACTCCAAATTGAGTCACAAAGAATCAGACACAAGTAAATAACTAAATAACATTCCTGTTATTTACATGACTGTAATGTTAATTTGATCTGAGAAATCCAGTGTTTAGGAAATTAACCATAAACTATTTTCCACTAAGAGTGATGTTCTTAGTATCATAGATTTAGAGCTAGAAAGAACCTCTGAAGTCATCAAGTCCAATCTTCTCCTTTTACAGGTGAGAAAACTGAGGCTCAGAGAGGTGAAGAGATTTGCCTGTTCACATAATTATATGTGAATTATATATTCACATAATTAGTAAATGACTGAGACAGGATTAGAACCAAAGTCTTCTGATTCCAAATCTAATTCTCTTTCTACTGTACTACATACTTGTCTTCAAAACTCTTTAAACATTCTATGCTGAATGTTGTATTAAGTTATATGCTTATTGTTGTTTAGTTGTTTCAGTCATTTCCAATTCTTCATGAGCCTATTTTTGGTTTTCTTGGCAAAAATACTAGAATGGTTTGCCATTTTCTTCTCCATTTCATTTTATAGATGAGGAAACTAAGGCTAACAGGATTAAATGACTTGCCCAGGGTCACACAGCTAGAAAGTGTCTGAGACCAGTTTAGAACTAAGGAAGACATCTGATTGACTTTAAGTTGTATATATCATACTTTTAAAGGCTGGTTTTTATTATCTACTTTCATTTTCAATTGCATTTGCTTTTTCATCATGCACTATAGATCATGTAAGGATGTGCTGGGAAATCCCAGATGTAACTGGAAATTTTTTGGAGCTATGAGCTCATCAATAGATAGATAGATAGATAGATAGAGATATATATGTATATAAATAGATTTTTTGTTCAAACATGCAGATTATAAAACATCCAAGCCTATCCAATTTGTGTGACAACATCCATATCCTCTTAACTGCCTGTCATATAGAGACTATTAAACATACTTGAATCTTTACTATAGCTATCTAGTAGGAAAATGTAATCTCAACTATTGGCTATTTTAGTTTGGAGATGGGGACTTCTAAGGAGAGAAAAGGTTTAATTGTCTCTTTCTCCCATAAATGCAAGAATTGTTCCAAGTCATAAATCCAGAGAGGAAACCTTACTTTAAGATTTAAAATTAGCAATAGTTTTTTTTTTTTTCCTTTGCAGAAATGACAGAAGTAAGATTTTCCCCAACCTGTGCTCTGGAAATTACATTGTTACAACAATAGAACTGAAATAGAGCAATGCAACTAGCTAATTGAATAAATAATATATATTTATTTTAAGATTTTGTGATTTCTTTGGTATCCACCATGAAGACTGCAACTCTTCATGTTTAAGTAACAAGTTTCATGAATTTCTACAGCAAAAAGTTCATTGTTGTAAGAGACTTTCCTTCTGGGAACTGCCTTGTATGCCATGTTAGCTGGTAGGGTGGACCCAGGAGGTAAAAAGGGGCTTGGCTTCTAAGGCAGGAGTCTCTGCTTTACAGGTGTTAGATCTTTTCTTAGGACACAGCACTAATTCCAGGTATCTCCTTTCTGCAGATCCACCTAGGCAGTGCTGAGTGGGCAGGTAAGGGATAATACCAGAGGCGAGTAAATAAATGGTCAGTTTTGCCATAGGCAAAAAGAAGGATGCAGAGAGAAGTAGAGATGTTCAGAGAAGCAGAAACATTCACCTGCTTTTGCTTCCTGCTAACCCCTGCTGAGAACACCAGCAAAGAAAGGCTCTTTGGCACTTTAACATGGGTCTCGTCTCCATGTTTATTTGGGGAAGATTGGTATGTATGGCCCTGGCAATCAGTAACCCCTCAGAGTGGGAGGTTACAGTGTCAGTCAGCCTTCTAGTTAGTCTCTCCCAATTCATCATTTTGAGTGCTTAAATAAGAAACATAGACTCTGTCTCTAGATTCCAAACTTGAAATCTTTCATTAGAGTCCAAGCTCCTAGAGAGTGAAAACTGTCTCATAGTTTCAATTAATATTTTTCAGTTTTTAGACTATGTGTCCACAGTGTTGGGAATATAGTAAACATTTCTTTTTTTTTTTTAATTTAATAACTTTTTATTGACAGAACCCATGTCAGGGTAATTTTTTACAACATTATCCCTTGCACTCACTTCTGTTCCGATTTTTCCCCTCTCTCCCTCCACCCTCTCCCCCAGATGGCAAACAGTCCTATACATGTTAAATAGGTTACAATATATCCCAGATACAATATATGTATGCAGAACCGAACAGTTCTCTCATTGTGCAGGATGAATTGGATTCAGAAGGTATAAATAACCCGGGAAGAAAAACAAAAATGCAAGCAGTTTACATTCATTTCCCAGTGTTCTTTCTTTGGGTGTAGCTGCTTCTGTCCATCCTTGATCAAATGAAACTGAGTTAGATCTCTTTATACTAAACATTTCAAAATGTACTTTGTCATCTATTCAACAAACACTTATTAAGCAGCTATTGTATAAAAGGAACTAAGTGTACAAAGGTCAGAATTTATTTATTTTTGTCTATCACCTCAAAAGTATTTTCTTTTTACTATTTTCATGTGGTAGGATCTGCTAGAGCTTGTTCTCCATTGGCATGAGAATCCAGTGCCACCTCTTCACCATGATACCATATTTGAGCAGTATTTTTTGCTGAGAAAGTCTTAACATGCCTTTGAGAAATATATTTTATGATTAGTAGAAAGGAAGAATTTCTAATGATTTGCAGTTTCTTGATTTCTTTTAAGTGCTATCATTATAAGCAAAATGATGAATCTAATTTTATTTATTTTTTGCTTAGGCAATTGGGGTCAAGTGATTTGCCCAGGATCACACAGATAGGAAGTGTTAAGTGTCTGAAGTCACATTTGAACTCCGGTACTCCTGATTTCAGGGTTTGGTGTTATATTCACTGAAACCACTTAGCTGCCCCTGAATCTAATTTTAGTAAATAATTTATTTGGAATTTCTTCATGTTCTTTAAAAAAAAAGTATTATGTCGGTGTTCTAAGGGTTTAATGAGAAATATTCAGAACTTAAATGCATCAATTCATTTTGGCATAGAATGGTCTGAGGCTATTTTATAACATATTTTCTACACATTCAGTTAAAAAAAAAACTAGTAAAGAATATTTTAAATGCAGTTAATTTTATTTACTACTGTTGACCCTTCAAGCAATAAGATCTGCTCCCAAATAGCGGAACAGTCTTTTAACAAATAAATTCATACGGCAAATAAATGTAGTAAGGTAAATTGTAGAGATACATCTTCAGAATGGTCTTTCTAAGAAGATTTATCAAAGTTGCATGCAATTAAAGAAGTATTTTTTCCAAAAATAAGCCAACTAAAAGGATGTACAAAGAACTAAGTTTAGAATGTTTCATATTGCTCACTTCCAGTCTTTTCAAATACCAAAAGTAAATCTCCTAAAAGTAATTAAATACTTCATTATATCATGAAAGAAAGAGGGATTACTCAAATAGTTAATTAACATACATTTTTATAGGATAAAGGTTCATAGAATGAACAAAAATATTTATTCTCTATATCTTAAAGAATTAATTTAAGAAATATTTTACCATATATTAAAACTCATAAATATCAAATACTATGTTGACCTAGCAGATACACCTTTTCCAGGTGTATATATTACTTTGTTTTTTAAATCAGGCATACATCTGTTCAGCACCTAACATTTTCACTGACACCTAGACTCCACCAATGTCAGACACGGGTCATTCCTATTGGAGCCAAATGGCATTTGCCAACAAATACTGTAATGGAGGCAGTTTTCTTCATTCACATCCTGGAGGAAAGAGAGGAAGTCCTTTTAATGGCAATTCTAGTCCCTATTTCATCCATTTTCAACAGGCTTCTGAAATATAGTATGTGCTCTTTATGATTATTTCTTCTTATAGCTTATTGAGAAGTAAAATATTTGTTAAGACAATTAGTTTTTTTCTTTTTTTTTTTTAAAGACAATTAGTTTTAAACTTTGAATAGGCATGTTGCTCTACAGCTGAAAATTTCAGAGAATTATTAACTATGTTAATACACATATTTAAAGTTAGTGATCTGTGTTATACACACATGATTTTGGAGGAACCTGCATAAATTCCTGTCTTTTCAAAAATATATTCCTTCATTTAGCAAATGAAAAGACATGTAATTTCATCAGTGTAGAGAATTCACTCTTTCCCTCTTCCTCTCCCTCTCTCTTTCCCTCTTCCTCTCCCTCTCCCTTTCCCTCTCCTTCTCTTTCTCTCACCCTCCCAGTACATATTTACAATTTCTCTATAACCTATTGTCTTAGTAAATTGACTAGAGAACTGAGAGCTTAAGCAACTTACACATGTCAGGAGCTCAGCTCCACCCTAGTTTTCTCATCACCAAGGCTATACACTATAGTACATTGCCTTTCACAAGTATATTAAATGTGAAGATTTTGAGCATATTACTTTTCATCATTTGTGAAATTTTTAAAGTATAAATTAGGGCTCAATAGAACTGGAACTTTTAGTTGATTTTTCTGATAACTAATCTCTCCTTGCCTAGGAACCAGTAATCTGGAATGTGAGGACAGATAATTGCTTTAATTAGAAGTAGAAAGTGATTCCTCAAGGGGTTTATTAAGGAAACATTTCCCAAAATAAAGAGAAAGCCACAAGGTTTCCTTCTATCTTCCACATTCTCCAAGATCTTAGCTAGATAAGAACATACAATTGGAGCCCTTCCCCAATACTGGCTCAGCCCCTATCACAACTTGATTTCCCTTTCATACATTCCCCTCTTAAAAGAATACTTACTCTTCCCCTCCTTTTCTATCATGACAGCAGTGCCCTAACACAGTGGACAGAGGTGTCAAATCCCCTAGAACTATTGAATGTTATAAAATTACTGTCCAGGTTTCTTGTATAAGTATGATATTATATGTGTATATATATATATATATATATATATATATATATGCCACATCATTGGCTAATAGTTGTCTATATTTTGTTATTCAAAGACCTTATTATTTGAGAATTGTTAGTTAACTGATTTATTACCATCATAGATCTGAATCAGGAAAATATCTTGAAGACCACCTCATCCAATTTCTTTTCTTTTACAGAGCAAGACACTGAGAACAAAAGGTTTTATATGATTTGTCCAAGGTTATCTGGGTTGGAAATTTCTTTCAACTAAAAGGTTTATAGAATGCCCAAGGGTCATTGCTAAGAATTTTCCTTTATGATTAAAAATGAAATAAAGAATTATCATATCTATGGTATTTTCTTGTACAGATCTCATGTATTTCCCCATAGCACATGGTGTAACTTTAAATATTCCCATAATTTTTCCTACCCCACTGAAGTCTTGAATTATGCATATAGTATTAAAAGATCTATATATCTTCTAATAGGGAATATGGTGGGTAGATATGAAAATTAATGAAGATAGAGTCAAATATAATACCCAAGTTTCCAACATAAGAGTCTGGTTCTATGGTGATACCATAGACAGAAAGAATGGAATCAGAAAAAGAAATAGATTTAAACGGAATGATGCTATGCTTCAAGGTACTGATATCCTATGGACATTTGGAGAGATTGGTCTAGAACACATATGGGAGGCCAAAGATAAAAATAAGGATTTAAGAGCCACCTGTGCAGAGATATTTGAAGGCATGAGAATGAATAAAGATAAATTACCAATAGAAAAGAAAACCAAGGGCAGATTCTTTTGGAACAGTCACATTAAGGCTAAGAGAAGTCATTGAAGTTTATCAAAAAGATACCTTTGGAGAGATACAAAATGAATTGAGAAAGTGCAGTTTCTCCATAGGAAGCCAAAGAAGGAGAAAATATCCAGAAGCAAAGAGTGGTCAAAATGTCATATTGCGCAGAAAGGTCAAAGACAATGAAGAGTAAAGAAAATTCATGAAATTTAGTGAATAGAAAGTCACTGGTTACCTTTTAGAACAATTTAATTATGTGGATTGTGATAGAATTGAGATTATAAGGAATTGAGGAGAGTTGTGTCTTCTATTTATTTATGGTGGTTCTTGAATTTTTTTGCCTCCCCAAATGAAAAGTTTAATTTAACATGGATAATATGGTATATATATCTACAAAAATTAAATTGAGTTTTGTTTTTATCAGATGATTTGATTTTTAGCTGGTAGACTTCAGAGGAGCTATTCAGAAGATCTGGTTCAACAATTTATCAAAAAGAAGCTAGAAATGTAATTTGTTGGAAAAATCAATGTTAACCTATGAAAGCTTAGATAGTTTAACTTAAATAAGAACTCCAATATTTCAAAATATCTATGGTTCCATCAGTATAAGTACACCTACTGAATGCCAATAACAACCCTTACAGACTGTAGAATAATGGCAATGAATTTGTTGTTGAAAAAGCTAGTCACCTGGGAACAAAACTTTAGTCTAGGTTGGTCTTCTGACATCATACACCACATAACATCAGCCTTATACCCGCAAAAGAAGTCTTTTCAATTTATTAATAAACTCTTAGCTCTTTATGTCATCTGATATACAGCCTTGGAGAATGCAAATCACTTTTATAACATGTTGAAACATTCCATTCTGACTTTGGTGATAGAATAATTTAATATAAATGTTAAATATAAAACTTAAATTATATATTATTTAGTATATGGCCTATTAAATCATTTGTAGGTATTCATCACCAAATCCAATCCTCTGTTTGTAATACAAAAGCCTATTTATAATAGTAAGTCCTAGTTTTCTTGTTAAATGCCTACATTGATGAGCTTCCCTTAGTTCTCTGGGGAAATAATAAATTACTTAAGTATTTTAACAAAGATGATATATTTTAGCAAATAGATCAAGTGGTTGCTGATTTAATACAGTTCATAGACTTATTTGGTCTCGTTTGTGCATCTTTTTATTAATTAAATATTTGTAGGAAATAGTGATACTTAGAAACAGTCTTTTCCAGTTTTTATTTTAGGTCATTTCACTTTTATCTTTGCTTCAATTTTTTTTTTTTTTACTGAAGTTTATCTTTGTTATAACTAGTTCAATGCCTGATTGCATGCAGATAAATAACCCTCTAATGATTCATATCAATGATCAGTTATGTCTTAAGATAAATTCAGTTTTATTTTTGGTGATTATTGTTCTCTGACAGATAATCCACTCCAAAGAGAATAGTCAAACAATCCATATGGTAAAAATCTAATACCCAGGAGATTGTAAGTATTTAAAACTATTGGCATCCCTTTCTCATTGCCTGGTACAAAGCATGAGAGCTAGATAAATTCTCAGATGCTTGGCTGATAGATCTTGAAGGGAAAAGACCTCACCTGAATTAACAATAGCTTCTTCTCAGTACCTATGAATGTCATGTCAAATATTCTTCTCCTGCTATGTCAAAGTAAATTTCATTTTGTTAACTGTTGAATGACCTATGAGTATCTCATTTTATTTCAGTATCTAAACTATATTATTAGGGGACTGACCTGGATTACATCTAGCTCAGAAAAGCAAGCAGAAAATGGGCAATGAGCTAGTTACAAGTTAGATAACATTCATGAAATTATGTGATGGTTACAATAACTTGTTACTCTCTAGAAATCTTTTTTTTAAAATAATTTATCACCTGTATTTTTCCAAAGATGCCAGATAGTTGTGAACTATGAAATACTATATTCTCCAAAGAACTAAAATTGATTATAGATCATCTAAAAGGCAACAGCTATCATTTAGATGAATTAACTTTATCATTTAGATGAACAGCCTCTTAAGAATTTAAATTGCAGAACTTCCAAAGAAAATAGACAAGTCCATAGTAGGAATAAGTAGCCTACTTAATGTACTCTGGTGGAAGCCCACAATAATTTTTTGACTAGACTTGCTTCAGGGAATTTGAAAATAGCATCCAAACAAAAAAGTTCCATGTGGAGACAGAGTATAGTAATAGAACTTCTGTTAGAGAAGAAACTGGCAGTCCCTAATACCTGGTGAATTAATTTATCAAGGACTGTCAAATGAAGAGTTTAGACCAAAGATACAGAAACTTGCTAGCACTTTGACCACTGATACATCCAGCAGAAGTAGAAGTCAGTGGCTGGAACTCGGGAAATTAAGGTCAGGACTTGTTACTAACATTTAAAAATAAAGATGAAAAAAGGGTATGAACCTGGCCAAAGTCCTAAAAAAAAAAAAAAAAAAAAGGGGTTGGAGATATGAACAAACACAAAAAGACTTGACATTATTAACAAATATTATGGGTCAAAAGATATTTATAAGAAAGTAACTCCATAACATCAACAAATCCTCAGAAGTAAAAAAAGAAAAGTTTATTCACAAGGACTATAAGAATTCATAGAAGAAATGAAGCAAGAATTCTTAATGGAATTTTAAATTAAATAGTATTTGTGAGTACTTAATAAATGCTTTTCCTTTTCCTTCCTTTCCTTCCACCAATAAAATAAGAACTTTAAAGGAATGAATTGGAAGGGAAATGAGTAATAATTTAAAGCACAAGGTGAAAATCCATGCCCAGATTCCCTGAAAAATTAAAATGAATAAAACAGAACTCAGAAAATGCAAAAGATCATAAAACATTACAATTAAAACCAAAAGATTTGAAAAATAAAAGGTAAGATATTAAAATTGATTTGGAAATTAGGTCACGGCAAGAGAATTTAATAATCAGACTATCCAAAATCCATGACTAAAAAATAAAAGAGGCCCAGGTACTTTGTTCTAAAACAATCACATATTAAACTGTCCATAGCTACTACATACTGAGGAAAAATTAAAAATACAATGATTCCATTAGATATCTCTTGAAAGAAATTCTAAAATGAAAACTACAGAAAAGTCATAGCCAAAATCCAGAGCTTCCAGCCAATATCTGGTAGCTACAACTTGAATATTGATTTTTAATACACTTTGCTTTATGAATAATGTTGGGAGAGAAAAATCAGAGCAAACTGGAAGAACCATGGGAGAGATTTAAAAAAGACAGAAAAAAAGAAGAGAACATAGCATGTGTTGATTTACATTCAGTCTCCTCAGTGTTTTGTTTTTTTTTTTCCTGGATGCAGATAGCATTTTCTGTCCAAAATATATTGAGATTGCTTTGGATCACAGAACCACCGAGAAGAACCTGGTATTTCATAGCTGATCATAGCATAGTCTTGCTTATTGTATACAATGTATTCCTCATTCGGCTTGTTTTGCTCAGAATCAGTTCATTTAAATCTTTCCAGGTCTTTCTAAAATCAGCTTGTTCATCATTTTTTAGAGAACAATAATATTTCATTATCTCCATACCACAAAAACAAACATTTCTGCACAAGTGGATCCTTTCTCCTCCTTTATGATTTCTTTGGGATACAGACCCAGTAATTGCACTGCGGGGTCAAAGGTATGAACAGCTTTATAGTCCTTTGAGTGTAATTCTAAATTGCTCTCCAGAATGGTTGGCTCATTTCACTTCTCCTCCAACAAGGTATTAGTGTCCCAGTTTTCTCACATCTCCTCCAACATTTGTCATTGTCTTTTCCTGTCATCTTAGTCAATCTGAGAGCTGTGAGGTGGTACTTCAGTGCTGTTTTAATTTGCATTTCTCTAATTAATAGTGATTTAGAGCATTTTTTCATATAACTCCAGATGTCTTTAATTTCATCTTCTGAAAATTATTCATATTCTTTGACCACTTAATTGGGAAATGACTTGTATTCTTATAAATTTGACACAGTTCTTTATATATTTTAGACTTGAAAACTTTATCAGAAATATTAACTGTAAAGATTTTTTCCCAGATTTGTACTTCCTTTTAAATCTTGTTTCTGTTGGTTTTATTTGTGCAAAAACCTTTTTTAAATTTAATGTAATCAAAGCTGTCCATTTTGCCTTTCATATTGTTCTTTAGTTCTGCTTTGGTCATAAATTCCTCCCATCTCCAAATATATGATAGGTAAATTATCCCTTGCTCTCCTAATTTTTTTATGGTATCCCCCCACATCATGTATCCATTTTGGCCTTATTTTGGCATGGGAGGTGAGATAGGCCTATGCCAAGTTACTAATCTATTATTTTCAAGTTTTCCAAGAAATTTTTGTCAAACAGTAAATTCTTATTCCAGAAGTTGGAGTTTGGGAATACTAAATTATTATAGGCCTTGATTATTGTGGCATGTATATTTAATCTGTTCCACTGATCCACTCTCTTTCTTAGCCAGTACCAAATGGTTTTGATTACTGATGCTTTATTGCAGAGTTTTAAGTATGGTACTGTTAAGCCACCATCCTTTGTATTTCTTTTTCATTAATTCCCTTGCTATTTTTGACCTTTTGTTCTTCCAGATGAATTTTGTTATTTTTTCTATTACTATAAAATATTTTTGGCAGTTTGAGTGGTATGGCACTGAACAAGCAGACCAATTTAGGAAGAATTGTCTTTTTATATTAACTCAGCCTATCCAGGAACAAGAGATATTTTTCCAGTTATTTAGATCTGACTTTGTGTGAGATGTGTTTGGTAATTGTGTTCATGTAATTCTTGAGTTTCTATTGGCAGGTAAACCCCCAGGTATTTTATTTGATTTAGTGTAATTTTAAATGGAATTTCTCTTTCTAAACTTGCTGATGGGTTTTGTTTGTAATGTATTGAAATGCTGATGATTTGTGTGAGTTTGTTTTATATCCTGCAACTTTGCTAAAGTTGTGAATTGTTTCCAGTAGGTTTTTGAATGACTTTCTAGGCTTCTTATGTATATCATCATATCATCTGCAAAGAGTCATAGTTTTATTTCCTCATTGCCTATTTTAATCCCTTTAATTTCTTTTCTTATTGCCAAAGCTAACATTTCTAATACAATGCTGAATAATAGTGGTAATTTGTTTCAGCCCTGATCTTATTGGGAATGCTTCCCATTTCTCTTCATTACAAATAATGCTTTCTGTAGGTTTTAGATAGATACTGCTTATTATTTTAAGGAAAGCTCTTTTTATCCTGATGCTCTCTAGCGATTTTAATAGGAATGGGTGCGATATTTAGTCAGAAGCTTTTTCTGCATCTATAAGATTATCTTATGACTCCTATTGGTTTGTTATTAATATGGTCTATTATGGTAATAGTTTTCCTGATATTGAACCAATCCTGGATTCCTGGTTCTAAATCTCACTTGGTCATAATATATTATCTTGCTGATAAATTGCTGTAATCTCTTTGCTAACATTTTATTTAAAATTTTTTGCATTAATATTCATTAGTGAAATTGGCTTGTAATTTTCTTTTTTTGTTTTGGCTCTTCTTGGTTTAGATATGAGTATCATATTTGTATCATAGAAGTAATTTGGAGGATTTCTTACCAAAGGTTTATCTATTTTGTAGATTTTTTTTTTTATAAAACCAACTTAGTTTTGTTAATTAGCTCAATAGTTTTCTTAGTTTCAATTTTATTAATCTCTCCTTTGAATTTCAGAATTTCTAATTTGTTATTTAATTGGGGGACTTAATTTGTTCTTTTTCTAGCTTTTTAGTTGCATGACCAATTCATTGATGTCCTCTTTATTTCTCTATTCATGTAGCTATTTAGGGATATATTATCTCCCCTAAGACTGCTTTGCCTGCATTCCTTGGGTTTTGATATATTGTCTCATTATTATCATTCTGGTTGGATGAAATTATTGTTTCTGTGATTTGTTTTTTGGCCCACCATTTTTTAGAATTTGATTATTTAATTTCCAATTGGTTTTTAATATATCTTTTCCTGGGCTTTTATTAAATATGATGTTTATTGCACTGTGGTCTGAAAAGGAAGCATTTACTATTTTTGCCTTTCTGCATTTGATTGTGACATTTTAAAGCCCTAATACATGGTCAGTTTTTGTGTAGGTGCCATGTACTGCTGAGAAAAAGGGGTATTCTTTTCTGTCTCTATTCAGTTTTCTCCAGAGGTCTATCATATTTAGGATTTCTAGGATTTCATTAACCTCTCATGGTTAGATTTGTGATTCTAAGAGGGGAAGGTGAGGTACCCCACTAGAATAGATTTGCTATTTTTTCTTGTAACTGACTCAAAATCTTGTAGGATTTTGGCTGCTCTACCACTTGATATATACACATTTAGTATCATTATTACGTCATTGTTTATGGTAGCCTTTATCAAGCTGTATTTTCCTTCCTTATCTCTTTATTTTTTTTGATAAGATCTATTTTTTATTTTTGTTTGATAAGATCAGAATTACTATCCTTGCTTTTTTTTTATTTCAGTTGAAGCATAATAAATTCTACTCCAGCAGTTTACTTTATGTGTCTCTCTGTGATAAATGTGTTTTTTGTAAATAACATATTTAGAATTCTGTTTTTAATCCACTCTATTTCCTTCCATTTGATGGGGGAGTTCATCCCATTCAT
Source organism: Sarcophilus harrisii (assembly GCF_902635505.1). Lineage (NCBI taxonomy): Eukaryota > Metazoa > Chordata > Mammalia > Dasyuromorphia > Dasyuridae > Sarcophilus > Sarcophilus harrisii. Next base: position 260,597,314 of record NC_045428.1, read on the forward strand.
ATTCATAGCTATGATTACCAGCTCTGTATTTCCCTCCATCCTATTTTCTACCCTGTATGTACTTTTGTTTTCTCTTTCTACCCTGTCCTTAGTTCTACCTTTTCTTCTACCATTCCTCCCTCTTTTTCCAGACCTTTTCTCCCCCCTTAATGTCTTTTTCTTTGATGTCATCATACTGGAGTCCATTTAGAGCCATACCCTCAATCCCTGTGATGCCCCACTTTGTTTGCCCCAGTGACAGATGTCTCAAGAGTTATAGATATCATTTTCCCATCTAGGGATGTAAATAGTTTAACCTTTAATATATATTTTCTCCATTTACCTTTCTATGCTTCTCTTGAGTTCTGTGTTTGTAGATTACATTTTCTGTTTAGCTTTGGTTTTTTCAATTGAAATTATCTCAGCCTTTCATTATTCTTGACACTATACAAAGCATTGCTGTATCCATATAGTACCCCAAAGGGAAAACTCTTCTGGGGGAAAAGAAGACAATTAAACAGAATATATAGAGAAGTGACACAAAATTTTAAAATACTATACATAAACCCATATTTGTATATGTACTCATACATATATGTATATACATATATGTCTGTATAGATATATAAATGTGTATGTATGAGTATGCACAGAAATGAGGGTATGTTGAATTCTATGTGGTAATAGAAAGTGAATGGTAGATCTTGGCTAATTAAGAAACGCTTTCTGGAAGAGAGGGTAGTGATGTCTGACATTGATTAATCAATATTTGTTTTCTAATGTTTCTAATGTATAAAAAGTATTTTCCCAAAAAATCTATTTTTAAAGTATTGAACTTTATTTCCTTTAACTGAAATATATACCTATTTTATTGTTTTTTTTTTTCTTCATAAAGTAACTCTAATAAAAACCTCACAATAAAATATTTGAAGATATGTGATATTTTCTTCTTCCAACTGAAAATCATCATAGAAATTCATTTCATCCCTTTTCATAAAGGTAATCTAAGGCATATTAATAATTAAGAGAAACAATATATTACAATTGGTAAAGAGGCAACCTAGGAATTGTCTGGATTCAAGTTCTATTTCTGATATTTTGACTCTGTGACCCTGTTCAATTCACTTAAAATTCTGGCTGTTCCAGATAATTCTCTAGAACTATAATTTTGGGGGGCAGCTAGGTGGCGCAGTGGATAGAGCACCAGCCCTGAAGTCAGAAGGACCTGAATTTAAAACTGGTCTCAGACACTTAACACTTCCTAGTTATGTGACCCTGGGCAAGTCACTTACCCCTAATTGCCTCAGCAAAAAAAAAAAAAAAAAAAAAAAAAAAAAAAAGACACACACACACAACCTATAATTTAGGGAAAACTTGATCATCTGGAGTGTCAGAATCTCCCTGGATATTCCCTATCCCAATGAATTCATAGTTCTGAATTAAAATAATAATATTGCACTTATCCCTTTAAAAAACTAGTGATATAGAAAGAATTATTTGATTTTTATTTAGAAATTTGCTAAGAGATTCTAAAGCCAAGATGGCTCTTGTAAAACAAGATGAAAGAATGAAGTTATTCTTGTTAATAACATAAATGAACTGTTCTAGTTATGTAAAAATGCTGTATTTCATTTGTTTTTAATTGTTATATGAAAACCATAAATTATATCTATATGCAACATGATATTGTACAAAGAACAGTCTCTTTGGAACCAGAAGGTATGGGTATGAATCCTTATCTGACACCTGCTACCAAGTGGTTGGCCTTGTATAAAGCACCTGAACTCTCTGGGACATCTGTAAAATGACTAGAAGACTTTACCTTGTTAGACAAGATGTCTTCTGAGGTCCCTTCTATCTCTAAAGCTATTTTAATCCAGTGATGTATATGATAAATGATGATATAGAGCTAAACAAAGGATGTATCTGGGAATATAAGAAAAACAAAGAAAGCAGGAGCTAAATATTAAATTTTTTTTTTAAAAAAAAAGTATTTCACAAAGACTGGTATGGCCCACCTATTTGGGGTAAATTTTTGTGTGTGTGTTTCTCTGTCGGTGTTCATTCCTTCTTTTGCCATTAGATGATATTTTTTAGTACCACATGTGGAGCCTCCAAGAAGATATTTAAAGTTAGTAATTTTATTGGCACTGTGAAGTTAATCTACACTGTGTGTTTTCCCCCCAGGAAATCGAAGCAGCAGTTCAAGCTAAACAGCCGGATGTGGAAGGAATTTTGTCTAAAGGGTGGCATTTATACAAGGAAAAATCAGTCACTGAGCCAGTAAAGGTAATGAAGCAACCTCAAATAATATCCATTACCACCTAATGGGTTATGCTTCTCATGTTGTACACTTGCCACTGATGTGGTCTATTTATAATCAATGAAATAACCTCAGAGACAATATTGGCTGTTCTGCAATAGCAGAGACAGGGTTGTCCTTATGATGTGTCTGCTATTTATACATTCTGATCCCAGGTTGTTAATATGTCATTGCAGCAAAGCATTTATTTCTATATTGGTGCTCTTCCATCTGGGGAGTAGGGAGTAAGGGGAGTTCAACTTCTAAAGAATTTTTTATTTTTTTACAGGCTTAATACTTTTCATATTGTTTGACTTCATTCAAATTAAGCCATTATATCATACCATCTGTTTCTGATTGTAGAGAATTTGTCTTTTTCATTGCCCTTTCATTTGATGAAGAAAATCAGCATTTTATTAGGGAAAGGTTATTTTTTTTGGTGGGGAAATGTTATATGCTTACCTATTGTTTCTTCTTTGAAAACGTTGACTTGAGGGAAAGGATTTAGCTTCTTTCTCCTTGGGATATACATCTCAAGTCCAGCCAAGATGTGGATTTTCAGATTTAAGACTGGGAGAAAGGAATAAAGTTAATTTCACGGGATCATGAGTCTAGAACTGGGAGAAACCTTAGAGACCATCTGGTCCAAACCTTTCATGTCAAAAACCAGGAAACAGAAGATTGAACAGGGTTCAAGTATCAGACAAAGGAAGATTCTATAAGACCTGGCTAATTACTATTTGTTATTTTATAACATTTAAGCCTGAGAGATGAAATGGAGAGTGGAAGTCAAGTTTATCAAATACCCTAATTTTATAAGTTGGTAAAACAAGAAAATGAAGAGATCTAATCAATGTAACAATGATAGCAAATATGATGCCAAACATATATATTTTGTATAATATGTATATGATAATATGTTCTTTTTGTACCGCCCCCCAAATTATAACTCTATAGTTTAATTAAATATTTATAAAAATTTGATTAAAGATTCTTAAAGCATTTAATAGTGGCTTATTAATCAGTCTTCACTTCTCTTGCTATTGTTACAGGGCTGAAATACAATGGAACTCACTCTCATGTTTAAAACTATTTTAAACCAACTCAAGTCAATAACCTCATTATACAAAGCCAGTTTGTCCTTGCAAACAACATTACTGTGACTTATATTCCATTGCTAAGGTCACAGCTTTTTTCCATTTTGTTCTTTGCTTAAACTACATTTCTGTAAAATGTTTGTTTTTTTCTACAGTTTACAAGTACAGTTTTCTTATAGGAAATTTTGGCCTATACAGAATGTTCTAATTCAGGCTCTTAATAAGATTTACTCTAAATGTTAATACATATTTATTTAGCAATGCCTTGTTCCTGTTTATAAAATCCACAGAAAATAATTTGTTACCCACTTGCCAAAAATAGTATGTGTAATTTTCGTAAACTAACAATATTTTTAATGCCTGATATTATAAGCATGAAGAAAATATTAAGAGAGAGAAACTAAAGACAGCTTTACATTTGTGCTCTAATGCAAAACATTAGAAAAGCAAAGAATAATGCAAAATCCTAATATAAAGGAGGGTGATTGCCAATCACTCTTCCTAGTTTTAACAGTATAGCCATAATGGTAGAGAATAGATTAGGGCCAACTATGTGCCAGCTACATAAAGAAGCAAATATTTAGCTATGATGGTAGAATTTTTCCATTTTCCCGACCTCAATAATATTATTCAAAACATACAATTACTAGATAGTCAACAATGATTTATTGAGCATTATGTGCCAGGTACTATACTAAGAGCATTGGTTAGAAAGAAAAAATAAAAATTCTCCACATTTGGAAGGAGCTTACAATGTTAGAATGTAATAATACTGGAGATGTGATATGTGTGTGCATGTATTTGTGTCTATGTATTTATGTAAAGTAGAATCTGTAGTCCGAAAGCAGAAGATACTGGGACCTGCAGGAACAAAGAGATGCTTCCTAAAGAAAAGGGGAATTTGATCTGAAGTTAGAAGGAAGTCAAGCAAGCTGACCTCTTGCTAGAGGTGAAAAGGAAGGACATTTTGGATATGAAAAACAGCCATTACAAATAGATAATGATAGAGATGAATTGTTATAATATAAAATCGGCAAGTAGGCCAATGTACCTGAATCAAAGAATATCTAGAAGAGACTGGATGCATTTACAATTACAGATACACAGGAAGATATAGAATAATTGGAAGTTGGTTGGTACAATGGATGGAGTACCTGACCTGGAATCAGAAAGCTTTGAGCTCAGATGTAGTATCTGATTCTTATTAGCTATGAGTTCCTAGGTCAGTCACTTAATCTCTGCTTCAGTTTCCTCATCTATAAAATGGGAATAATGAAGAGTCCTGCCACCTAGGATTTTTATAAGGACTAAATGAGATAATATATGTAAAGGGCTTAGCTTGGTGTCTGTCACATGGTAGGTGCTAGGTAAATACTTTTATTATTTATGAAAATTTTAAGTACCAAATGGTGGTATTTATATTTGTTCTTTGAGGTAAGAGGGACCCCACTGGAATTTTTTGAGTGTGGGGGAGGTAATAGGGTGACATGATCAGACCCAAGCTTTAGAAAAAATACTTTGGCAGTTGATCAATGTGAAGGATAGATTGTAATAAAGAGAAAAAGTGGTAACACAAGGAAACCATTCAGAAGATAGTTGCAATAGTCCAGAAGAGAGATGATGATGACCTAAATGACAGTTGTGGCTGTGAGTAGAGAAGAAGATGCATGTAAGAAATACTGTGAAGGAAGAAAATAACAAGATTTGGCAATGGACATTTTGGGAGAGAGAAATCCCTTTTTATTTTAATACCTTCACTATCTTACTGCCCTAATCATCACATGTGTGTATGTATGAGGATATGTGATAGATATTGGTATCTTTCTCCATATATAAAGATGTGTGTGTATGTCTTGTTTGCACATATTTTTTTGCTTGTTGTCTCTCCTATTAGAATGTGAGGACCATTGAGGGTAAGAACTGTCTTTAACTTCTTTTTGTATTCCTAGCTGCACAGTGCATAGCATATAGTAGGTACTTAATAAATGTTCATTGATTGATAGTACATGTCCCTTTCTCTTCACTCACAAAAAGTCATTTCTCTATATCTATCCATTAACAGCTCTCTTTAGCTATTAAAATAGCCTTCTAATTCTTTTCCATCCCTCAACTTCCTATCTCTCTTCACAGTAAATCATCCTCCACAAGGTTTTAAAGTGATTTTCCTAAATCATAGATTTCACTTTGTTACTCTTCTGCTTACTAAATCCCAGTGTCTTTCTGTTGCCCATAGGATCAAATACAATGTCCCCTTTTTGGTGTTTAAATCTGTTCATAGCCTAGGTTTTTCTTCCCTATTCAGTCTTCTTTGCAAAAAAGATACTCCAACATTACTGACCTACCTGCTGTTCCTTGAACCAGGCACTCTATTTCCTTTTTGTCATCTTGTTTTTGCCCTAATTATTCCCCAGGCTTGGAATGCTCTCCCTCTTCACCATCAAGTTTCAATATCTCAGACTTCTTTAGTCTCAGTTCAAATGGCAATTTCTGCAGATCTTCCTAGTCTCACCTTACTTGTCTTTCACCCCACCCCCAGTCACTTAAGCCTTCCCTCTCAGGTTACCTTTATTCTACTCCATAGATATTTTGTTTGTTCTTGTTAATTTATATCAAAGGATAGGGTTCTTTACTGAAGCAGCTAGTGGTTCAATGGATAGAATTTTGGCCCTTAAAATCAGGAAGATTCTTTTTTTCTGAATTCAAATCAATAATTGTGTGTTCCTGGGCAGTTTTCTTATCCATTAATGAGGTATCAGAGGAAATGACAAACCACTCCAATATTTTTGCCAAGAAAACCCCAAATGGAGGTAAAAAGAAGACACAACTGAAGAATGATTAAACAATAAATTTACATACTGCATTTCTCATTGTTATATATACTGTATGAGGACAAAGATTCATTTTGTGCTTTCATCTTTTTTTGTTTCTATAAAACAGTTCTTGGCACATGATAAATAATGTTTGTTGATTGCTTGATAGATGACAAAGCTTTTATATTTTGAAGTAACTGCTTTGAAGCAGTATTTTCAACTTGCCTATGGTGGGACACATTCTTCAAGATGTTTTCAAAGGTCAAGGGAGAAAAAAAATGTCTGCTATTATATTTCTCCTCTGAAATGCTGAATATATATATGTAATTTGAACAAAAATAGCATTTATTTACTATATTTTTCTCCCAAGTTCCATTTCTATCCAGAGGGTATCCTACAATTTTGAATTTCATTAACATATTTAAAAACCACATTTGTTTCTTGGCCAAATTGCTATGGAAAATGCTATGGTAAAGATTTGTGTTTCATGTTAATTTGTCTTTTAAAAATCATTCCAACACTAAAGCTACAATATTAGGATAAATTAATTGTAACATATTCTATTCTTAGGAGCAGAAATTTCACATTACTTTAATGTAGTAATTATTTTTGTCTATTTTAATACTTCCAAGCATCTTGTATACATGGAAAAATAAATAGTGACATACTGCCAAAAGTTATTTTATATTGTTGGTATTCTGGGAGGGAGGTACTAAGTATGTATTTGTTTTGCAGACTGATGTAATTACAATTAATAGAATTAATTCTATTTAGAATAAAATTCTAAATCCTTTCTAATCATTCTATATTTAGTATTATTGTTTAAACTAATGGTTTTCCAATCAAGAAGTGTTTACTTTCTTTCCTCTCCCTCCCCATTCTACTCTATTTTTTAAATTGTTTTTATTGGATTGGGTTAATTATACTATGCCGTGTGGTACATATGATTGATAAATTAGTTTCATATAACATTATTTTGTACCTTAAGATTTAGAAAAAAACTTATTTATTCTGTCACAAACAGATGGTTTGTGGGTTGGTTGATTTGGTTTAGTTTTAAAATCTAAGAATAGGAGAAATATAGTTGCATTAAGCATTTGAACTCTGTAACTCTGCAACTTTCTTTTGAGGAAAATATAGCATAATAGAAAGAGCTAGCAGCCTTGTGGTCTGGAAGAAGTGGATTCATGTCATACCTCTAATACTTACTGGTGTATGTCACCTGAACAAGTCACAATCTCTGTGTCCAGAAGCAAATTTCTAACACTATCTATTGCAGATCATGTTCAGAGTTACATTGTTCAAAGGAGTTTTGTCACTCACTGGGTGATTTCTGTATTAGTCACACTTACAGAAAAATATCTACTTAAAAAAAAATTCCTGAAGGAGGGAGAAGGGGAGAGAGAGGCATACTAATATCTTCTTGTTCCTTGACCAGGGGACATTTGCCATTTTTTCAGTAAGCAATTGTTTCATTTGAATAAATATATCCCCCACTTAAAGTATTCAAGTTTTATTTCTTTAAATCATTTTGATGAGGATAACTTAAAATGATTTATTAAATGAATAATTTAAATATTATACAATATAGTATGTTATATATTCAGAAATAACTGAATATTCTCCATCTGTTTACATTTATATCCCCAAAATCCAGGGCTGAATTTGAATAACTTTCTTTTAAAGATTTACTTGATTTTACTAAAAAGAACCACTTCGAGCTATGCAATAGTAAAAGTCCAAAAAGCGATTAGTGCCCAGCTTTATTATTTTTTTAATTAAAAGGGAAATGAATGTAAAAATAACCTTCCCCTAATGAAACTAAAAGTTGCCAATTAAAAAAAATTAAATAGCTATAATCCTCATGGCAATACAATGTAGAATGCTGGTTTTGCAGAAACTGTTTTGAATCCTGATGTACAAAGGAAGGAGGAGCACTCTTTGCTGAGTCCTCTAGCTTCTGAGGGTGAAATTAGAATGGAAAAATTAGCAAAAAAAGAAAGACTGGCTTCATGGAAAAGGCAAGATATAAAGAAGGCTAGTAGAGCAGTTTGAAAAATGAGAATTGGTCATCATCTATATAATGGTATTAGAATAATAAACTACAATGTATTTTTTTTGGGGGGGTCTATGATTCCAAAATTAAAATCATTACTTTTTTGTTTTTGTACACTGGTAAGGGTAAACTGGACAGAATACTAAACAAATGCTATCTATCATCCACTCAAACAACTTGGTGCCCCATTGGAAAGGAGACTGAATCTGCAATGAAATCTGATTTCAAATGTGCCTTCAGAGATTTAAAAGCTATGTCACCCTAGACATGAATAGAGAGATCTCAGAACTGAGAGGATCAAGTGAGAATATATTTGTAAAATATTCATCAGAGTGCTGACATATAGTAGGAATTCAATGCTTGTTTCCTCTCTCTTTTACTGCCATAATGTGATCTGTTTTGGGGGGCCTCCTAGAAAGAATAGGTATGAGACTCTCTATCTATGCAGATAATCAGTTATTCTGAAATTTAAGGTCTTTAAAAAGTTGTCTGATTACACAATCTGTGTTTCTGATAAAAGCCTTATTCCTAAAATATATAAAGAACTGTGTCAAATTTATAAGAATACAAGTCATTCCCCAGTTGATAAATGATCAAAGAATATGAACAGACAATTTTCAGATGATGAAATTAATGCCATTTATAGGCATATATGCTGTATGCTCTAAATCATTATTGATTAGAGAAATGGTACCACCTCTTATCTCTTAGATTGGCTAAAATGACAGGAAAAGATAATGATAAATGTTAGAGGGGATGTGGGAAAACTGGGACACTAATACATTGTTGGTGGAGTTGTAAAATGAGCCAACCATCCTAGAGAGCAATCTGGAACTATGCTCAAAGGGCTATCAAATTATTCATGCCCTTTGATCCAATAGTGCCCCTACTGGGTCTGTATCCCAAGGAAATCATAAAGGAGTGAATGGGACTGATTGGGTGAAGTATTTCTCAGTATTGAGTCACATGAGTCACATTGAGTCACATGTTCCCAGAACTGGGACCCTAGGGAGGTCATGATCTCTGGAGCAATGAACTTTGAACCCTGGGAAACAGGATGCTGCAGGATATGAGGTGATCTGTGGCAGGCAGCCAATATTGGTGACCATTGGTCAATGATTACATCCTTTTAGTCTATTCAATGAGAAGGCTTCAGTCTTTTGTTTTTAAACCCTGAACAAGGTGGAAGCTGGCCACGTTCCAGGAACACATGACAGGAGTTGGGATGGCTCTCAAGTATATCAGTAACAGATGACCAGACTAAATACTCATTTGCCCAAGTATTTAAGATATAAAGATTACAGATAACGAAATTGGAAACAGCAAGATATGATATAATTGAATTGCATTAACAGTTTCTTTTGACCATTGTTCTGATTATAGAAATGAGTCACAGGAAGAAAAAATGCAGGGACCTAACTATAACATAACATAAATAATCAAAACTGATTCCTAAGCTCATACAGCATAAATAGCCACTTTAACCCAGTTTTACTCCAGTTAATTGTCCCAATGGAGCTTTAAAACACCCAAATAATATTAACTACAAGCTCAAGAAATTTTACCTCCAATAACAAATCCCATTAACCAAAGTTTCTGTTAAATCCTAAACAGATATTTATCATGACCTTCTGTTGATACAAATCAGTTTGCTTTAAATTGCCCAATACATAGACAAATATCCCAAATTACATATTGTCCATAATAGAAATATTTTCAAAAGGACAAAGAAAAAAACTTATTTTCATAAGCCCTTTAAATAATGAGCATAACCTTAGGATACAATCAATACAATCAAGTAAAATACAGAATATCCTGATTCCACATAAAAGAATCTAATTAGTTCTTAAAAGTATTAATTAAACTTTTAGAAATAACCCTTCCAAATTATAGATCACCTTTATGACCATATTCCTTAACCAAGGAAACCACCTTTGAAGACAAAAGATCTTTTCCCATTTCTCCTTCTCCTACCTCTTTTTTTCTCCTCCCAAATACCTTCTCAATACTTTCTCTTATTCCCTAAAATCATCCAAACCTTTAATTGCTCCCTACAAATCAATCCTTCATAAATCAGCTGCATTATCCTTTTCTTTTCCCTTCAAAACTTTTAAGAATTATAATATAGTGAATAGCTAAATGACTCCATAAAACCCACACATGTCCAGCAAAGTATAACTTATAATGTTACCAAATTACCCCATATGTTTCAGAAGGTAACATACTTTGCCTGATTAATGACACATGACCCCCTTTAGGCAAGTTAACAGAACTTTGCTTTAACAAGTCATTGTTCTTAACATCTTAAACTCAAAGATAACCAAATCTAGCCTGCATAGGTAACAGTAAGATTATTTAAAACTGCCCAAAAGGATATGTTTTGTTTGTTTTGTTTTTCACTTAGGTTTAAACAAGTTCTCCAAAACCTTTTCCCATGTTTCAAAGCAATGAGCATAAACTCTTTTGTCCTCCAGAGGCCTTATCTGTCCAACCCAGCCCAAGCCACACCTGAAATTTAAACTGCTTCATCTGCCAGTTTAAAATAGCCCAGTTTTTTTTGTTTGTTTGTTTGTTGTTCTTTTACTTACATATTAGTGCAATCAAGTTAAAAAGTTTAAAAAATCACAAGCAAATTTTACATTTGCAATATTGAAATAACCAATTCCTAATCATTTTTCTTAAACCTTTAGCAGAGTTCTTTAACAGACAGACAAGTCACACAGAGCACAGTCATAGACTGCACAGTTACAACATTCAACAAAACATTTAACACATATAACCAGAGAGTGTCCCAAAAGGCGCTCAGAATCAGATCAGACCAGATATGTCTTAGAAGACACAAAACCAGAGGGATCATCCAGAGTCCTGAAATGATACCATTCTCAGAATTTAATGCCCATCTGCATTTTATTATTCTGAGAATCCAGATGCTAGTACAGATAGACAGAACAGGTAAAGAGATCAGATTATGTCCTAAGTCTGTATGTCTTACTCTCTACTGCCAAAATAGAGTGTCCACTATCAGGCTATGTCTGAAAACTGCTTTCTTTCCAGGAGACTCTAGAGAAATCTAGAGGGCCAGCCTCTCCAGGCAAGGAACCCAGATTTTCAACCACCCCAAGGCCCAAGGCAGAGATCCAAAGTCTCTAATCTCTATTCCCATTCTCAGTTTCTAATATCTCACTGGGAAGCCTCCAAAATATAATGCCTGAGAAACTGAGACAAACGAGATTAGAGTGTTCTTAATATTTTATTTGAAAGGGAGAGATTTATTGGGACCAAATGGATCCCAGGGCTGAATGGGACTATTGTCTCCAAGAATCCAGCAACAAATGTCAGATATAAAGATTCTTTTAAAGGTAACAAGAATGATGGCATAATGGGGGGAGGCACCAGATATTCTAATGATATCTAAGATATAAGACCTTTATCCTATCAAACATTCTAATGATTAACAGGGAAGAGTTATAGCCTGAGGCAGAGTAACTGAGGTAGGACAATTAGGTAAACTGGGTCAGGACATTAAAAGGGAACTGTGGCACAACAGTGTCAGAGATGGAACTTGAGACAAGTCTCTTTATTCAGATGCAAATTGTATGACATTGGAAGTCATAATCTTGTTTTCCTCAGTTTCATCTTCTATAAAGTAAGGCCAGAAAAAGAAATACATAGTCATCCTCTGCCAGGATAACTTCAAATGGTGTCACAGAGAGTTGGACATGACTGAAAATGACAAAACAGCAACAAAAATATTTGGGTTTAATTAAGCAAGATCATGTCCACAGGTCACAAGAGGATCAAAACTAGAGCTTGTTTGGTATCTATAGGTATAAGAACAAGGAAGAAATCACAAGTTGTAATGGATATGGGAATCATTGGAGTAAGCAAAATAATGAATGAAAAATCTTTCAAATGTTTATTACTTCCAAATACTGTGACAAGCACTGGATACTCACTCACAAGAGTGAACCAGTCCCTGCCCTCAAAAAGCTTACATTAGTGAGTTGATCAATAGATAACCAATAAATACTTTATTTGAATTGACATAAGAGTAGTAATAGGATGGTTGCACTGATTTGATTATACCGGGAACAAGAGGTAGAAATTGGAGCTGCGGAGGAAGGGGAGATAGATAAAGTGAGATAAAGAATAGGTGGCTTGGTAAGATAGCTTTTAATAGTCTGGGTCCTATTGGTTATAGTTCACTAAACAATTCAGGCCTCAGGGTGTTAGTTCTAAAAACAGTAGATAGACTCTGTTGGGGTTTGATGGTACTTTTCTGTCAGGCTGGTCGGGAGATACTGTCTTAGATCGAAAGAATTAGGTCAGCTGATATGATGGCTTAGTGGCTGATCTGCTAGAATATGAAGCATAATAGAATCAGAAATGAGGAAATTAAGTAGTAAGGGGAATTATGGAAATGTAATATGGCCCCAGGGGCTAAGATCAGGACCAAGGAGAGAGGTAAGGCACAAGCCACAAACAGACAAAATTATTCCCAGATGAGTTTGTTCTAATTCTGACTTTATTCTATGACATGGTAATTTAATCTTAATCCAAATTTTATCATCTGGGGATGATAATAATCATCTACCTCGCAAGGTGATTTTGAAGGAAAGTTTTAAGATTGTAAATCTTTAAAGCACAGTATAAATGTCAGGTATTATTTGTCCTTTTAAAAGGGATCTGCCTTCAAATTTGGTCTACTAATAATGGTGTTTGGGGAATTCCTCAACAACTCTACTCACTGATGAAGACTCATTCATTCCCGTGTTGAAAATCTTCAGGCCCTCTGTCTGTTTCAAATACCAATTCTATGTCCTTTAGGCTTAGCAGGAGCCAGATGGAAACTGATTCATTCAATACACTATGCTTTTTGTCATTTGATTTTTTTTCCCAAAGCTGTTAACTAGGACTTTCACAAATGAGCTTTTTCTCAGGACTCTGGCACACAACATTTTCCCCTCATAGAGGTTGTCTGTCAGGTGTCTTACTTCAGGATACATTAGAGTAACTGTATTTTATTGTGAGGAATTATAGGTAGAACTGAAATATTTTGAGTCTGAATACATATTTGTACCCATTTTTTTTCCACTTGGAATTTTAGTCATATTTAAATAATCATAATATTTAAAAGAGATTTTTTAATGTTACAACTATGGTCCTCCCCACCTCCTTTTCTTTTCTTTAGCTAGTTGGCTATCCTGGAAAAAATGTATAAGTTAATATTAGCTTTTGCAGAAAAAGCAGTAGTATCTCTGTAAACAAAATGACTCTAATTATTCAAATTCTTTGATGGATAACTAATATATAGACTTTAAAATTACTTTTGAAAAAGTTCCATACAAAATACTACATTAAAAATTGAACAATCATGCCTAGGGAAAGGCTTTTGAAAAATCACTGTAACTTTGTAGCTATCTCAGAGAAATGATGTGTCTAAACAATTGACCAGTGGATAAAAGGAAATTTACTTGCTTTTCAGACATGATTAAGTCAGTACAAGCACCATTAAATAAATTAGGCTTATATTGTTCCACTGGGCTATGTAGGGGAAATCTTACCAATGGGATCAGGAGTCATGGCCTTCAGGTCCCAAGACAGTCTTAGAAGAGTATAGCAGAAGTCACTAAAAACAGCCAAGAGATTTTCCATATAAAATAAAATTAGTTGATATGGCAAAACAGTTTTATGGACTTTAAGTGAGGTCAGGTTATCTCCAGATATGATCTGATTTTATAGATGTAAGAGGTCTGAGAAGTTAGAAAGGAGGAAAAATAGATTTGTGGGAATCAGATAGTGATGAAAATGATTTGGGGAAGAGGAAAGAAGGTTATCTTACCTAGGATAAAATAGATGAACATAGGCTAGAGGAATCAATGGGGTGCATTCTTATCTTTCCCCCTTTTTGGTCCTTAGATTCCCCAATAATCATTTATGGAATCATAGTCAAAAATCATCCAGCTGACAGACTAAGAGCAGAATACAATGTAGATACAAGAATCATTTTAGTATATTGTTAAGTCATTAAACCAAATATAAGCAAATTATAAATAGCATCTGGAAAACTATTTCTGGCTTGGTGATTTTAGAATATATGATGATTAAGTACAGGAGTCCTTTTAGAAGCCAAAGTTCATGATGCTGAGTGAAATGAGCAGGACCAGGAGATCATCATATACTTCAACAACAATACTATATGATGATCAATTGTGATGGACGTGGCCCTCTTCAACAATGTGATGAACCAAATTAGTTCCAATAGAGCAGTAATGAATTGAACCAGCTACACCCAGCAAAAGAATTCTGGGAGGTGACTATGAACCACTACATAGAATTCCCAATTCTTCTATTTTTGTCTGCCTGCATTTTTTATTTCCTTCAAAGGTTAATTGTACACTATTTCAAAGTCCGATTCTTTTTGTGTAGCAAAATAACTGTATGGACATGTATACATAGATTGTATTTAACTTATACTTTAACATATTTTACATGTATTGGTCAACCTGCCATCTGGGGGAGGGAGTGGGGGTAAGAAGGGGAAAAATTGGAACAAAAGGTTTTGCAATTATCAATGCTGAAAAATTACCCATACATATATCTTATAAATAAAAAGCTATAATAATAATAAAAAAAGCCAAAGTTCAAGTCAGTAGGAATATTGTCCAAGTATGTGCTATTGAAAAATCAGCTTCCATCTCTTCAGAAGCCATTGAGAGATCTTTCCTCTGTTTTAAGAGATAGTGGGTAAGATTAATTTTCAAATGTCTCCCATGAAAAAGGTTTAGTTCTGGAGTCAAAATGCTCCTATTATGCAGAAGTGATTTTTAGAGAGCTGCAGGTGCTATGCAGCACAGAGGTTAAATTGATTACCACCTAACTAAAGCCACACTGACCTCTCAGCTGCCCATGAAATGATAAGAGATTTCCTAACTTGAGACACTGCTTGGTAGCCCCACATTCCTTTTACTGACTTCAATGGGTCCCCTGGGCACAAGAATTGTGACCAGATTGAGTATGGAGTCTTGGGAAGGAAGAAAAGATCTATCCCTCTTCAGGGAGGCTAAGATGGAAGAGGTTTAAAATAAGGTAGGGAAAAACAGTGAGAAAGAAAAGGAGGATAATCTGGAAGGAAACCATGGATCTGGCTTTTCAAGCATGAAAAATACCAAAGGAAGAAATAGATAGGAAGTCATTGACTGCCCAAGGCTAATTTTCAGAGACCCTATAAAATGGGGATGGGCATGGGGAGAAAAACTAATGCCATCACAGCCCTATACTTGAATCATCTCTGGAACTTTAATCAGGAATTCTTATAATAGGAGTTCTTCCAATTTCAAGAAGTCTATGTTATTTTGTAGACAAATCAATAACAATCCCACTTAACAATTCCCTCTGAATGTCTTAGTTGCTTTCTGAGAATTAATTAGGCTATTTGCAGAAGTAGTTTGTCAGGTGCTGGTTTTGTTTTATTTTTTCGAGTTTTCAACTTCACTTTCCTTTGTTTCTGATCCCAGGTCATTGTAGCCTTGAATGATCTTTGAAATAATTGATTTTCCCATATAAACCCACACTGCAATGTGTCTAACAGTAATTGAATTAGGATTTTTAAGAATTACTACCTTTATATATTTTCAAGAAGTAGTATCCATTCTTTAAAACCACATATTTTAGAACACAAAAAAGAACACTGAAATATGTGTGTGACACAAAGTCTAGAACTCAACTTACAGAAACTTTTGAATATGAGAACATTCCCTCAGTATGGTTTCATTCAAAGTCAGACTTTGGATTTAGACTGGTAGTAGAAGCACCCATAAATGAACATTACTGCCATGGGATGAAATAATATCAAAATTATTGCTTAGGGGCAACTACATGGCATAATGGATAGAGCACAAGCCCTGAAGTCAGGAAGATTAGAGTTCAAATCTAGCCTCAGATACTTAAGACTTATGAGCTATGTGATCCTGGACAAGTTACTTAACCCCGATTGTCTTGCAAAAAAAATCTATCTATTTAAATATTGCTTAGTCCAAGTAATTCAAATGCCATTATATACTTTATGAAAGTACTCAAGTCGATTTCATTCTATACAGCATTGTAGTTAAAAGTTTGGGAGGATACATAGTGGCCCTAAAGCCAGGAATTATTGTTAGATAGTAAACTTCAGAAAATACCCCTCAATTTTAAAATTAATTTACCCATTCCAGGATTATTCAGACAGCTGGCATCTCAGTCAGGGTTAGGATTAAGTAGTGGAAATGGACATAACTGTATTTCAGTTGTAAAGACCATCTAGATAATCATGCACAATCAGGAGAGAGAACAGCATGAGTGGGGAGCAAATAGTTCTTTGCTTGATTAGCTCTTAGTTTTTCCAGGCCCCATCCCTGGGAAGGAGTGAAAGGAAAGTCAGTTAACAGAATGAAGGTGAGGATCAGGAGTAGAGGAAAGCAAATCTATGTATAATTATATATGTATGTGTGTATGTATACATATGCCTCCCTATGGAAGACCTAAATAACACCTTCAGTAATCAAAGTAGGGGTACAGTCTTCCCATTATTATCCATCAAGAGACATATATAATCTCTTAGTATTTTATCAGCTTTCATCATGATATGAAAACCTGCTCTGCTTTTCATCTCTTGAACCCTGTTGCCATCAATGCTTGTCAAATATACTACTATTGGTCCACTGTCCTTCAGTAGAACTATGGTACAGATGTAATTAAGCTAAGTTGAAAGAAGCATTTTGGAATCAAAATAAATCAAGAAGGCTGTGGCCAAATTCTGATTAATGGAGGGAGGATCCATAAACTATGGGAAGAAATACTTCTCATTAAAGCACAAAACACCAGTTATGGAGATGACTTTTCTGACCTCAGGAATCCCTAGCTTTTGTGCAGGCTTCCGCCATGCAGAGATGGTGAGGGTGGTTTAAGTAGATATAGGAGAGCTGTACTCAACCATCGTGTATCATTTCGGTTTTGCAAAAACCCTTTAATTAATCATGTGAGTGTTGTCTTGATTTCAAGTGCTCACATTGATAGATTACTGAGCCAGGCCCAGAATTCATATCTTTAGACATCATAACAATAGCTTGTTTTCTTCATAATATGTCAATCAGTGAAGGTAGAGCAGTTCTTTTCTTCTTTTGGCAAAAATAAGTAGCACAAATCTTGTGAGATCTGCAGCCATGTGCATTTTAAATCTTTTATGGATAGATCATTAATTTGGAGCCAAGTAGAGTATTATTCAATTCCTAGTCAGACACTTACTGGTTCTGTGAATCTGGGCAAGTCACTTACCCATTATCTACCTCAGTTTACTTATCTGTAAAATGGGGACAATAATAGCCAGAGTTGTTATGAGGAAGATAAAATAACATTTGCAAAGTACTTTATAGACCTTAAAGTACTATATAAATGTAAGCTATTTATTATTGTTGTAATTAATTAATTATTATCATTATTATATAATCATCACTAATTTAAAGCTCATTTGGTAATTTCTCTTTTGCTAAATTGATTATACTTAAAACTTCAGGGGAAAAGAGTTCTTTTTTCTATATACCTAATATATCTATCTATTCACATAAATCTAAGTCCCTTTTAAAGGCCAACAGTAAGCAGATCACTTTTTCACATGAAAGTTTTTATAAATGAAAACTACAATATGATTATATTCTGCATTTATAAATCAATTCAAATATTAATCTAGGGTTCTTTGTTTAGATACCCTAACTGATCTCTGTTGATTATCATTAATTTTTTTTTTTTAAATATGCTCTGAAATCTGACTAGCTCACTCTTTTCCTTAGAACTGCGGTTTGCCTAATGGTGTTTATATTTTGAGATTTGAGCTTTTTAAAAATAAGCAATATAAACTATGCTTTGAAAAAGCCCAACAAAATTAATCGTTTAGAATGTTATATCAATATCACAATGCCATCTTTTGTCCTATTATTTACTCAAGAAATATTCATTGAGCTCCTGTTAATTATAAATCCCTCTGCTAAACTAGTCAGAGAAAACACAGCTAATATTTCTAATGCCTATATCCAATTATAAGAATTAGTGAGAATAGTTTTCAAAAAAGTAAAATAATTAGTAGAAAGTGATATTCTCAAGAAAGGCATTCTATCAAAAGAACAATCTCTTAAAATATAACTATTTGCTAAACTTTTCTTTTTTTTTGTTTGTAGTTTGTATTATTTCTAGATGATTAGGATCAGAGATTTAGAACTATAAAGGGACATTAGAAGACATCTAGTACAATCCCCTCATTTCAAAGAATTTAGAGAGGTTAAGTACCTTTTCTGAAATTATACAATTATATAGCTAGGGTTTGAGTCTACACCTTGACTTCTTGCCTACTGGTCTTTCCAAGGCATCAGTAGAGTATTGTATTTTATCTAACCACATCAGCCTAATTTATTATGAAAAATTTCATGTGATTATTTGTGTAGTATATAAATATATCTTATTTCTAAATATATATATATATATATATATATATACACACACACACATATCTTTTTATTTTAGTATATGTTGCTTTAGTTTTACAGTTTTAAATATCTGGTATAATATTTAATTTTACTAAAGAGGGCCACAAACAAAAATAGTTACAAAGAAAGTAATGACTCCAACTTCTTTAGAAAACTTTAATGAAAAAGTTAAAAAATATATCTATTCATCCAGCCTGTCAATTAGCATTTATTAAGTACCTGTTGTGCCTATCAAGGACTATGTTAACTTCTGGGGATATAAAGAAAGACAAAAACTATCTCCAAGGTCAAGGAGACCTAGAAGAGAAAAAGTACAAACAATTAAGTACAAATAAGGTTTATATAGGATAAACTGTAAACATTATCAGAGGAAAAACAATAAAATGAAAGAGGAGCTGAAAAAGTTCTTTCCCAAAGGTCAGTGTTCAGCAAAGAATTGATGAAGTTGGGGAATCCAGGAGGTAGAGATAAGGTAGGAGAGAGTTTTAGGTGTGGGAATAGCCCTTGTGACATTCCCAAATTTAAGAAATGGAATATCATGTGAGAAGTACATGAAGGAGACCAGTGTCACTGAGTTCATAATAAGGAGTAATGTTTAAAAAGCCTAGCATGGTGAAAAGGGACCAGGTTATGAAGAGCTTCAAAAATCCTTTATATTTCATATTTGATACAGGAAGTATTGAGGAACTGACAGAATTAACTGACTGGAGGTGGATGACATGGTAGATTATAGAGTATAAGTAAAACTTCAGATTTTAGTAACAGAAAACAATGCTTTTAAATTTCCTGTTGTTCTTATTTAACTTCCCTTACCAAATATTACAATTCATATTGACTAACATAGAATTAAATTAGTAACAATTAAAGATCTTTATGCATCATCAAGGAATATTTTAGATTTTAACAAAATATTTTTCATTCTATTTTATGGATCTTATAAGATTTCTAATTGAAGGACTGGTATGAAAAAGTCTATGTTATTAAATTAATTTTAATCTCTATTTCTTTAAATTTAAATATAATTTTAGCATATATTAGATGGCTTGCCACCTAGGGGTGGGGGTGGGAGGAAGGAGGGGAAAATCTGAAACACAAGGCTATGTAAGGGTCAATGATGAAAAATTATCCATGCATATGTTTTGAAAATAAAAAACTTTTAAAAATAAATAAGTAAATAAACAAAAAAATATATAAATAAAAATAATTCCTAATCTTTAAATATTAAAATAAATAAATAAATTTAAATATAAATGAAACTTTTTAATCTTATTGGCATCAAATAGCTGATTTCCATATTCCATTAAAATATGTTTTTCCTATGTATATATAGATACATAAGTACATATAAATATATATTTCTATATACATATATATATATATATACACATGCATATATATGTATGTATGTGTGTGTGTGCGTGTGTTTGACTATTTTTGGTATTTAACATATCTACCATATTTTCTGCCATATTTACCATAACAAAATTAGAAAAACAAATCAATCTGTTTAATACTTCTGAAAGTAAGTTGAAGCGTTTATAGAAGATTCATGAACATTTATTTGTTTCTTGAGAAATCACTTGCATCATGCTGAATAACTTTGAAATAGGACTAACCAAGATTTAGATTGCCCATGGTTCCTCTCTTTTCAACAGTGACAAAGACTGAGGAAGAGTTAGACATTAGAAAGTTTGAATAGCAAGAAATAGCAAAATTATTACAAAACAGCAACAATAATAAGCGTTTAGAGCACTTCAGGTTTTACAAAATGCTTTCCTTATAATTCAGTCAAGTAAATTGTCCATAGTTGCTAAATATTGTATAAAATATATCATTGTCCTATGTCCTTTTTTTTAGTATCGTTCTTTAGAAGTGAAAGGTTTTTTATGTAATCTTTTAATTATTTGTTCCCTACAGCAAATATCAATTTTCAATCTCCTAATGATTAACATTACTCCAGTATACCAACGGGTCTGTAATCTCACCTAATTAATTCCTCCTATAATATAAATCACAGATGTCCCATTCTTAGCCATCCTGTACAATTTTTATCTGTGACCTTACACAGGGAGTCCACCCAATTTATTTAAATTCAACAAGAATTTATTCAGAGCCTACTATATGCTAGGCATTAGGAATTGAAAATAAAAACATAAAAAGTTCTGGCCTTCATGTTATATTTAACTTCCAAAACACTAAAATGATTAAAAAAAAAAAAAACTTTACCATTAAATAATATTATTAAGAGCTTCTTATATAATGGTGTACCCTTTACAAAAAACAAACAAACAAACAAACATTATTTCAGTTAATCCTCATAAAACCTTTGTAAAGTTGGGACTACAAATATTTTATCTCCATTTTGTAGTGATTGGACAGATGAAATCAGGAAATTTTTATCAATTCTGCCTTTGTAATAGCTCTCATATCTGTTTCCATACTTTCCTATATGAAAAGTTTCTAGTTTGGGCTGTAGTTTTTCTTATCATGGTCATTGTAAAAGCTTTTAACTAATCTTCCTGCCCCACTTCTAATCTACCTTCTACAGTGCCATCCTAATAGCCTTTCTAATGCATCTACTCAAATACCTTCACTAGGTTCCCATTGTCTAGCAAATAAAGTATGAAACTCTGATTTTTGCATTCCAGGTGTCTAGCACTGTATTTCGTCTAGTATTACTACTCTCTATTTCCAATTTTTATGTTTCTGTAAGTGGCATAGCAGATAAAGTGCTTGACCTAGGATCAAGAAGACTCATTTTCCTGGACTGAAATCTGAAATCTCTTTTTTTTTTTTTTTTTTTTTTTTTTTTTATTTAATAGCCTTTTATTTACAGGATATATACATGGGTAACTTTACAGCATTAACAATTGCCAAACCTCTTGTTCCAATTTTTTCACCTCTTACCCCCCCCCCACCCCCTCCCCTAAATGGCAGGATGACCAGTAGATGTTAAATATATTAAAATATAACTTAGATACATAATAAGTATACATGACCAAAACATTATTTTGCTGTACAAAAAGAATCAGACTCTGAATTATTGTACAATTAGCTTGTGAAGGAAATAAAAAATGCAGGTGTGCATAAATATAGGGATTGGGAATTCAATGTAATGGTTTTTAGTCATCTCCCAGAGTTCTTTTTCTGGGTATAGCTAGTTCAGTTCATTACTGCTCCATTAGAAATGATTTGGTTGATCTCGTTGCTGAGGATGGCCTGATCCATCAGAACTGGTCATCATCTAGTATTGTTGTTGAAGTATATAATGATCTCCTGGTCCTGCTCATTTCACTCAGCATCAGTTCGTGTAAGTCTCTCCAGGCCTTTCTGAAATCATCCTGTTGGTCATTTCTTACAGAACAGTAATATTCCATAATTGAAATCTGAAATCTCAAATACTTATTAGCTGTGTAACCCTGTACAAATCATTTAACCCTGTTTATCTCAGTTTCCTCATCTGTAAAATGAGCTGGAGAAGGCAATGTCAAACTAATCTGGTATTTCTGCCAAGAAAACCCCTAAATGAGGTCACAAAAGTCTAGCATGACTTGTCTCTGTATTTTTGCTCATACTGGACCCTTACCATGCCTTAAATATAAGGTTCCTATCACTAGAACAACTTGTCTCCAATGCCCTAATTCTTTCAAAGCCTTTGTCAAGGGCCATATTCTTTATAAAGGTTTCCCTAATACTGTTTATCTGAAAGTTCTTTAAACTACTCTTTTCTAATTTATTCTTACCTGGGCCTCTTTTTTGCACAGTTCACATTCTGCTTTCTAGCACTTATATGTATATATTTCTGGACCCACTTCCTTTCCTACAGTACATTTTGTAGGATTTGGATGGCATCTATAATCATATCTACCCCAAACTCATGGTAGGCTCTTAATTAATGATTGCCCATTTAAATTAAAATGTTATTTGCTCAGAATATTATAGTTAAGAATTAATAGAATTGTAACTTCGGGATTCTAAATCCAAATCCAGTAGTACCCTTAACTGTTCTTCAGTATGTTTCAATTACATGCATCTATTTGTGACTCTATTTGGGATTTTCTTGCTAGAGATTCTAGGAGGGTTTCCCATTTCTTTTTCCAGCTCATTTTACAGATGAGGAAACTGAAGCAAAAAGTTAAGGGACTTGCCTGGGGTCCTGGAGTCAGTAAGTGTCTGAAGCCAGATTTTAACTCAGGTTTTTCTGACTCCTAGACCAATGTACCACTTACCTGCTTCAGTGTACTTTCTAGATGATATAATTTTTGATATCTGGAAAGAACCTTCTAGGTCATCCTTTATTTGATTCTTAACCTGGGTTCTGTGAACTTGTTTTTTCTGAAAAATCTTAACCTGGGTTCTATGAACTTGGTTTTTCTAAAAAATTACTTTGACATTAGTATGATATGATATTTTGACAATTGTATTTCAATATAATTGGTTTTCTTTATAATAACATGCATTTTGTAGAATACATTAATGACTATTATTCTGAGAAGGAACCCTTAACCTTCACCACAAGAGGGGTCTAAGATACATTTATACACAAAAGGTTAAAAAACCCTACATTTCAGTGTTCTCATATGATAGATGAGGAAAGTAAGACACACAGAAGGATGATGAAATAACTTGCTAATGATAGATGATAGATAGATGTAAATATATAGATAAATGGATAAAAAAATTGTTAAACACTGTCCTAAGTACTAGGATTACAAATACAAGGAAACAAGACAGCTCTTATCCTTACATTACATTCAAATGGGAAAAATACAATAATATTGAGAAAAAATATATACATTTAAATGCTAAAGCAAAAATAAACAGTAATAACTCACAAATATTAAGGAGTGGCAGTCTTGCTATCTGTAAATTGTACTGCTCTGCACACCCCCCACATTTAAATAATTTTCAAATACTTACCCCAAAGCAATACCACTTGCACAGCTTTCAAGAAACTAAGATTACTTCAGCAGAGGCATCAGAGGTGAAAATTTGGTTGAATCTCAACAAGGTTAGAAGCATTTTCTATAGCAAAATATTATAGACTTCTTTACCTTGTTCTTTGTTCTTATGTTGTTTTTTTTAACATCATTAATGATATATTCATTAAGTGTATTTGTATATATGTAAGATCTGTAATTTCATCACCAAAAGCTATTCCCTTCTACCCCTGCAGTTTAGAATTCCTCACTGATTTAGCAGCACTGATTTTCCAGAGTTACTGTGGCCTAAAATTTCATCAGCTTTTCATTAAGGTGGCAATGTGTTTTTCCAACCTTGACTAGACTAGTCTTTTCGCAACAGTTTGTCATACCCTGCCTCTACTTCATGAATATTCAAGAATACTGATAAATAGAAAAATGGTAAGAAAAACATATACATATATGAACATATACACATGCATATGCATATATACATGCATGTGCATACATATGTATATAAAACACATAGGCATATACATGTATAAGTAGGTGAGAAAATATCAGGGTCATTACATTAAAAAGTGGATTGATTTTAATGGTCTCTTCCACATAATGGCTCTTACTCTACTCAAATCAATCAAATCAAATCACTCAACTCACAAATCTAGTACATACTAGAACAGAAATTATTTGATTTCACTGCTTGTGCTTTTTTCATATGATTTACTAGTGGCCTTTCCCAAACCAGATGATCCCTTTCAGGTGCTATAAACCTTAGAATCTAAAATTACTCTATGGTAATATGTGAATTTTTAGAGGTTCTTATACTAAAGGGATAAATAAGGGAAATATATATATATATTTTTTTACTTAGTTATAAAAACAATACAACATTAAAGAGTTCTACATAACAAAACAAAATTGATGTCTCTGAAGTTAGGCCACTCACCATAACAGTGATTTATTGATATACTCCATTTTGCAGATGAGGTAACTAAGGTGAACAGAGCCCAGAAACACATAGCTAGGAAATATCTGCGGCCACAAGAACTGAAGTTTTCTTAATTTTAGGCTCAGGGCTCTATTCACTGTACTACTTAGTTGTCATCTATAATTTATAACATAAGCAGACATGGAAAAAAGAAAAACTAAACTATTTATGTTTTTGCCCATTTTTTACCACTAGATTTAGCTTTCCCCTAACTCCTATCAGCACTTCCCAGTTACTACCACAGTTCTCTAGAAAAACAAATCCACAAAACAAACCATATAGTTCCCAAATGATGCATGTAGACAAAATAACAACATAGAAAATATTCTAGATTTAAGAAGAGGAAAGGGGAATGAAGATAATGAATGAATGCAGGGAGTTTAAAAATTGCATTTCCTTAGTATTTCATTGTTGAGAGACTAATAATAGTTGTCATTTTATCTCTAACTTTTACAGTCTCAGAACGTGGCTTCTAGTAATATATTCACTATAAGAAATTTCACTGCATTGAGACTATTTGTATATAATAGAACAGTTATGGCTTTTGCTATTATTCAGTCCTTTCAGTCATATCTGACTCTTTTTGGGGTTTTCTTGACAAAGATACCAGAATATTGGCCATTTCCTTCTGCAGCTCATTTTTCAGATTAAAAAAATGGAGGCAAACTGGGTTAAGTGACTTATTCAGTATAACACAGTTACTAAGTGTCTGGGATCATATTTGAATTCAGGAAGGTGAGTCTTCATAATTCCAGGCCAGGCACTTTATGCACTATGTTTTTACCTCACTCCTTTTACCTGTGTACAAAACTTAACCATTATCCTAACTCAGTGTCAGTAGGGCATACATTTAGATTTTGTTTTGTTTTGTTCAATTTAGAATCAGAAACCAAAACAAAAAAAAATATTATGGCTCTGCTTAAATTGGACAATTTTCTTAATTTAAATTAGGTGTTGGAGAACAATGATAGATTCACCAATCCTTGGACATTTAACAAAGGTTTACTTTGCTCAAACTTGCAAAAAACTTCTAAGTATATAGTGGCAGTTTGTTGGTTTATAGCCATTCCCCTACATTTCAGTCTGAAATTTAGTAATTAATTAGAGCATTCTAGTCAAGTCTAAGAATCCTCCAATTCCAGGTGGCTACAAGTTGTTGTTGTTGTTGTTGTTGTTGTTGTTGTTGCTGTTGTTGTTGTTGTTGTTGTTGTTGTTGTTGTTGTTGTTGTTGTTGTTTTGGTGGGGTTTTTTTTTAACCTAAACTAAGAGGAACCAAGTTTAATCAGGTTTCAGGACAGCTTTGTCATATCACAATTGGTAATGTGATTTGAACAGTTACACTCTCTTGTCCCAACTCTTTGTGCCAATAACAGCCCAGGAACACTACCATAAAAACCTTATATTTTCCCTCTTGTTAGTGTAATAAGTTAGTATAACTTATTATACTAACTTGTTACACTAACTTGTTAATAAGTAACTCTAGCTAATTCTCTAGAACTCTAGAACTAATCTAGTATTTGGAGACAAAACTACTAACACTGACTTCATGTTCTAAATATCTGGCCTATCTAGATAAATTATCCAACAACTGAGAACTATTATTTCCATATAAATATTAGAGACAATGTTTAGGGAACGGGGGAAAATAAGTTCACTAATATACTATGGTAAAGTTGTGAACTGGTCCAACCATTTTGGAAAGCAACTTGAAACTGCACTCAAAGGGCTATAAAACTGTGTGTACCTTCTGGCCCAGAAATACTACAGCTAGATCCATGTTCCAAAGAGAGCAAAAGAAAAGGAAAATGAATTATATGTATAAAAGTATTTAAAGCATCTCTTTTTTGTGGTGACAAAAAATTGGAAATTGAGAATATGGCTGAACAAGTTGTAGAATATGATTCTGATTAAATACTATTGTACTATGAGAAATGACATGGGCAATTGTTTCAGAAAAGAAAAAAAATGACAAAACCTATATGAACTGATAAAAAGTAAATTGAGATACAAAAATCATTGTGCATAACAACAATGTTGTAAAGATGACCAACTATGAAGGACTTGACTACTCAGATCAATAGTTATCCCAGATAAGTGCAAAGCATTTATAACAGAAAAAGAAACGCTAACCACAATCAGAGAAGACTGATTAACTCAAAGTGAAGTATAATTTTCTCACTTTTTTTTTGCCTTCTTTGTGATGTGACTAATATGGAAATATGTTTCCATGGTGTAATATCTGACTCTTAACTTTTTTTGTTGCCAACCTAATTCTAATTTTATCCAGTTGCTATTTTTTAGTTGTGTCTAACTCATCTTGACCCAGTATAAGGTGTTCTTGGTAAAGATACCAAAGTTGTTTGCTATTTTTCTCTCCAGCTATTTTACAGATGACAAAATTATGGCAAAAAAAGTTAAGTGACTGGTCTAGAAGTCACACAATCAATAAATGTCTGAGGGCTCAAATTTATTTGATTCACCATATCACCTCACTGCCAAGGAGGACTTGCACTTCTGGTCTGAGAGCTCTCTGAGTTTTTTCAGGGTTGCTCATCCACCTTTAGTGTTCAACTACCTTTCAACTCTCAAGAAGCTACAGCATGCACAGACGTTCAATCCAGACATATAGGCTAAACCTGACTAAGGGTAACCAATGGACCTCAAATCCATCAGTATTTGGGGGGTGTTTGTCTAAAACATGGGAAAACTTAACTTAATGTAATGGGCAGATAAAAACAATTTATTTCAACATCTATGAAGGTGGCTGCAGAAAGTACTATGGAAAGCTTAGAGCTTGATCAGTCATAAAAGATACCAGGGTCATCTACTGCATCCTTGGCTATTTCTAGTCAAAATTGACTTTTGTCTTGCTGCTGGATTTTGATGACTTTGGAAGAGAGTGAGAATGGTGACTTTGTGTGACTGTGACTTATTAAACTTCAACTCACATACAAGTCAAGGAATCACCCTGCATTATTAATGCTTTTGTTCCAAAATGAAGGACAAACAACATGTTTTGCATGATTTCACATATATAATTGTTATCATTTTGTCCACCTTATTAGTAGATTGAGGAGAAGTGGGAGGGAGAGAATTTGTCAAAATTTAGAAAGAAAAGCATGTTAAATAAATAATCAAATACTATTTTTTAAAGAAGTTATTTTAATGTCCAGAGAGGCAGAAGAGAAGTTCAGAAGGCCTGAGTTTAAATTCTGGTAGAAACACATTCTTTATGCAACCCTTGATAAGTTATTTAATTTCCAAGCAATTATCTAAAATTAAAGCTTTGTAATCAGAACTATTGCTAACCCTGTAATAGAAGTTTCTTCATTGGGAGTTTCTTATACCAAAGAAAAACAAATCTATTCTTTTCAAAATTGTATAGCTTAGTAATGAATAGAATTAATAAGTATAGCTTAATAAAATATTGTACCTTATGATTCAGTGAAGTATGCCTAATGAATCTGATATCTCATTAATACTGATACTCTCATACATTATCACAATCTATCCATCCTCCTCATTTTGTCATATTCTTACCTATGGTGCTTTAACAAATCTTCAAAGCATTTATGTGTAGTATGCTAGGGATCTCCTTTTGGTTCTCTCAGTATTTCAGAGATACCAATTGGCCTCATCATCTGTAATTCTTTATTCTTAGTATGCGATTGGTCCCACAAAATTTTAGTTTTATGCCTCCTTGTTTGTGTTTTTTTCAAAATACATATGACCTTTTGTGAATATATTATCACTGATCACTTATACCCACTATGGTTCTTTATGTTTCTCTTTGGAGCAATTATAATTTTGAGTATTTTGAGATTACAGTAGCCAAGAATTCATTGCCATAATAGCATCACCAGGAGAATAAAAAGCTGGAATTTGGCAGCTGGAAGTAACTTGGAATTATTGAAAGCAATCTTTGTTTGTCATTAGTGACTATGGAATGACTATATTCAGATTGTTAATAATTAGTATAAAACATACCATACTAAAAAATAGAAATGACACTCAACAAAATGAGATTGATTTTTTTTTAAATAGCTAGAACTGACAAAATATATATGGAAAAAAATCTGTGCTGGAAGCGACACAATTTAAAGACACTCAAGGGAATAATTTCTAAGATATAAATGGTCAAAAAATGAAAAAGATTATGATAGTGACCAAAAAATAATTCATTGAAACAGTAATTGATAATTGGTAAAAAATAATTGATCAAAATTCCTGCCATTTTTTTATTTTTATGTATCACCATATGTGAGATAATGTACACTCTATCTCAGATGGAGAAAGACTTAGATTCAAATCCTCTCTTTGAAAAAAGGTATCTATGTGACCCCAGTGCAAGTCAACCTTGTAGTGCTTTTAGCAACTTCTTTTGAGTTGTAAAATAGTTACCAGTACAGATTACAGTTTCTTATATTAATTAATAACAAGTTCAGGCCCCCAAAAGAACATTACAAATGTTGGCAAGTCATTATTCTAACTTTTTTTGTAAGGTAAAATTTACCCAAAATAGTGTCTTGAGTTCAAAGGATATGACTATTATGACTATATGACTACAAATGACTATTTGTAGAAGTAATAAATTATTAAATTTTTATAGTACCTCTTAATGAATGAAATCTACCCCAAGTCAATTATTTTTTAAAAAGTAATTTAATTCAAAGCAATGAATAAAATAATGCGATAAATGTCTTCAAGATGTTTATCTAATAAGGAAAAATGCTTTCTTTTCTGTTACAGAGAAAATTAGAAGATTTGAGCTCTGACTGGAAGGCAATAAATCATTTACTTGAAGATATAAGGGGAAAGCCAAAAGAAGTAGCATCTGGACCTACTGTTCCTGGTGTCTGTAAGTACAATATAGTGAATTATCTTTGATGTTAGTGAATAAACCAGAAGTAGAAAGATTCTGCAAGTTAATATGAAGAGGGAAAAGTATATCCAGTTTTGACTAATGGTGCATATGGATTTTGTTTGTTTTGGGGATTATATCTAATCTAAATATAGTGCATTTTTAAAAATAGTATCTACTTTCTGGAAATCTTGATAAAGAACAGATGTAACAAAAGCATTTTACATTTTAAAAATTAATATTAGAAAAAACTAAAGAGAAAAATTTTGAGAGAAAGAAATGGAAAGAGGAAAGGAGAGAGAGGAAATGAGAGGGGGGGAAAGGAAATGAGAGAGAGAGAGGGACAGAGAAGGAAGAGAGAGGGAGGAAGGGAGAGAGGAGGAGAGGAGAAGGGAGGAGAGGGGAGGGAGAACATGAGAAGGACAAGGAGCATGAGAATAGGGACAAGGAAGATGAGAAAGCAGGGGAAGAAACAAACTGACCAGCCATCCAAGTAGATTTGAAAGAAAAAAATCATTTAGCTGTGTTCTAATCTTTTCTCAAAGAAAAATAATAACAGAAAAAAAAATGACATAGTTTTTGTTTGGCATTCAATCCATTCACTGCATAGAGAATTTGTATACAATATTGACTGTGGTTCATGAGGGAGGAAAAACATTAATATAATGGAAGGTTTTGGAGTGATGGGAAAAAATACATTTGACAATTAGACAGAAATAACATTTTGATTTTCTATGCCTGATCTTCAAAGATCAAAAAGATGATTAGAAGTGTGATGAATCAAGTCAGATAGATTGCTTTTTGTCTTTTCAGTGCTAATAATCTAAATTAGCTGTTGTTTTTTCATGGTTATGGCATACAGAAAACATTTTAGCAGAAGGTACAAACACTACTTCAATTAAAACCCACTCTGTCACTTGGGGACTGTATTTCTGTTGTTTCCTTAGGGCTTTTCTGAACATTCAGAGCTATCTTTAGTGACATAGGAGGTCTGAACAAGATGTGCAAGCATTATTATTATTTTTTGTCAGTCTGAGGCACTAAACTTGCTACGTCAGGATCTGTATTCAGCTGATTATGTCAGGTCCATTTCTTTTTATGAGCTGTAAATTTGTGTTTCTTCAGCACATATGCATTCATTTTGTACTATATTGTTGTCCACTTGAATTTGTTCTCTAGTTGGATAATATGCTACATAGGCCAATTCCCAGTTTATGAATCAGTTGTGTTCCAGAAGTTCATATTATAAACAGTTGCTGTGATCTCTCAAAATTTTTTACTGAAAGGGTAGTTTGATTCTCAAAAGCTCATGTGTCTATTTACACATGAGGAAACTGACACCCAGAGAACCAATTTGACTTGTTCAGGTCACACAACTAACAGATCCAGGAATAGAACATCTAATCTCTTGGTTTTACTCTTAACTTTTTTCCTCCAAAATTTAATTTTGATTAAAACAAATTTATCTCGCATTCTAGCACTAGACATCTCTATTATTTGGCATGTCACAGCTAGTCTAATAACAATTTTTTTATCATACATAACCCTAATGCATTACAAGACCCTGACATTTTCTGAGTTATTAAAGATTAAATTATATTCAGAATTTTTTGTAACAAGTGAATGTTATTATAATTTAATTTGGTAACAAGATAGTATAGTTTATAACTCCCAACATCACATGGTGTAAACAGCAATGTATTAAATGACAAAAGATTGTTATGAAGTTCAATATCTGGGCTTTAGGGGTCATGGGTGAATCATTTAACAGCTAGCCTTTAGTTTTCTCATCTATAAAATGGGAATAATAATATGGGAATAACAAAGGGTTGTAATGAGGAACATGCTCTAAAAAATGAAAAGAAAATGTATTATTGCTTCTTTTATACTTCAACAGATATGATATCAAAGAGATAGTTTAGCAAAATCCTTTTTTTTAAATGTCTTAACAAGAAGTCTTCTGTAGGTAAAAAAAGTTTCCACCTGGTGGCCAATTATCACCTTTCTGGTGAAGAACATCTAGAATTTTGGCTACTTTGGTTCTTAGAAAATGAACCCAACCATTTCTCCAGTACCTTGAATAGCTTAAGTACATATTGTTTAAGAAACCAAGATATTTTTATATCCTAAATGGACATTTATTTAAGTATATTTTATTTCCAAAAGTTAAATTTTAAATGGATAGGTATTAGGTCAGCCATATTTGTGATGCTGGTTTCATAATATATTGTCTGGGAAAAAAAGAATAAGATTCATCAGGATTCAAATACAATGGTCACTAAAAACAAAACAAAATCTAACAAAAATGTCTTACTCTGGTGACCAATTTGTAGACTCTAAATTTAATTCCTACATGTTGCTTCATTATGAGAGTAAAAAAAATTCTAATTATTCTTCTTCTATTAAAAATTCTGATGCTGTGAACCATCACTCACATGTATTTTACATTAAAGATAGAAAAGAAATTTCTGAATACCATAATCTCTACAGCTGCTTCCCATTTTCCTTTAATTCTTTAAATTTTATTGAATGAATGGATGATTCAATTGGAATTTAAAATCCTGAGCATGTGGACAGTACTTTACTATAGGCAGCAAAAAACAGAAGATAATTCTACTTCTGCTCTATAAAGATTCTTAGATCTTTCTGGTGTCATGGAAACATAACACCATGCATATACAGTCTCATACACACAGGAGTTAGGGACTCCCAGACTCATTTACAAACAAATGATTTTCTAGGAGTCCTTTCGTATGGACTTAAGGGGCCAGAGGAAAGTTCCATGTTTTTCTACATTGCACAATGCTCCCATTTGTGACTTCCCATTCATCCTCCATTTCTTCTATTTTTTCCACTTCATTTTTTGCAGAACCAGGAACTGCAAAAGATTACCACTAGAGAGAGCTCCTAGCTCAAACCTCTGTTTCTTACCCTGGGATCTTTAGATCAGAGACTTAGAAACAGAAAGGTCTTCACTTTTAAACCACACTTGTCAGTTACCTCCTTCAAAATTTAACTTTGACAAAAATAAATTTACTAGACATCTCTGTAAGTTGTCATGTCACAGCTACAATGTGGGTTGATTTTAATAAAAATAGTCTTAGATCAAATATTCTTTTAAGTAGGAAACTATATAGTATAAACAGAATGCATATAATGTATGGGACAATTGATAAGGAATCAAAAGAGTGGGAGTCCTAATCCTGACTCTTCAAGTGATTAACTTGGACCACCTAAATTATTTCTGTGAGCCATAGTATCTCAAAACTTAAAAATGAAGTTTTAGGAATAGATCAGGGATACCAAGAGCTCTCTGATAGATGTCAAGGATCTATGAACTTAGATGGAGAGAAAATTCTATGTGTATTTAAATATTGTTAGTTTCTTTTGTAAGTCTAAATAGTATATGAATTTAAAATAGTTTGATGCACAAATAAAATTAACAGAAACAAAATTAAAAGGGAAATACAGAGTTGGGGGAGGGGTTACAGCCAGTGTTTTTGATAAAGGTCTCATTTCTAAAACATATGAAGAATTGTGTCAATTTATAAGAATACAAGTTATTCTCCAATTGATAAATGGTCAAAGTATATGAACAGATAATTTTCAGATGATAAAATTAAAACCATCTATAGTCATATGAAAAAATGCTTTAAATCATTACTGATTAGAGAAAAGCAAATTAAAAGCTTGAGGTACCATCTCATCTCTCAAATTGGCTAAGATGACAGGAAAAGATGATGATAAATAATGGAGGGATAAATAAAAAAACTGGGACACTAGGCATTGTTGATGGAGTTGTGAAATGATCCAACAATTCTGGAGAGCAATTTGGAACTATGCCCAAAGAGTTATAAAACTGCACATTCCCTGTGACCCAGCAATGGCACTACTAAGTCTCTATCTGAAGGAAATCACAAAGGAGGGAAAAGGATGCAAAAATGTTTGGAGTCAAACATTTTTGTGGTCACAAAGAATTGGAAAGTGAGTAGATGCCCATCAATTAAAGAATCACTGAATGGAGTTGTGGTATATGAAGGTTATGGAATATCATTGTTCTATAAAAAATGACGAACAAGCTGATTTTAGAAAGACCTGGAAAGATTTACATGAACTGATGCTGAGCAAAACAAGCAGAACCAGGAATAGATTAAACACAATAATAGCAAGAATGTGCAATGATCAACTCTGGAAGACTTGGTTCTTTGCAGCAGTTCAATGATCCAAGGCAATCCCAATAGACTTTGGATAAAAAAAATGCCATCTGCATCCAAAGAGAGAAATATGGACATTGACTGTAAATCAACACATACTATGTTCAGTTATTTTTTTTTATTTTTTTCCCTCTCCCATGGTTTTTCATTTTTATTTTGATTTTTCTCTCCCAACATGATTCACAAATAAGTGTGAATTAAAAATAAATTAATTAATTCTAAAAATAAAATTTTAAATTATTAAAAAATAAATCAATCTAATTGTATAGAAAATTCATTAACGCATCTTAAATGAATACTTACTGAAGATAGAATAAAAGAAAAATAAGTGAATATGAAACCAAAAACCTGTGAAAATGATGTCAGGAGGATTAAATCCCCAAATATGAACAGATAATGAAAATAAAGGAGAAAAAAAGTTTTTATTTTTTATATCTTTTGAAAGCAGTAAACTCAGAAATGTCTGTTTAAATTTGTCTCCTAAAATTATATCTTGTTTACCTTGTTAATCACCTATTTTGTACATTTGTGTGAAGTCCAAGAATGGAACTAAATCATATAAACTGCTTGAAGGCAAAAAATTAAAATAAAACAAAATATTTTAAGAAGGGGTGTGTAGGTTTCACCAAACTGTCAAAGGATTCATTTCTCAATCTCTCTCTCTCTCTCTTTCTCTCTCTCTCTCTCTTTCTCTCTTTCTCTCTCTCTCTCTCTCTCTCACACACACACACACACACACACACACACACATACATACACAGACACCCCCTGAATACTGCCAAAGTAGAGGATATCCCTTAGCCTTTTGTCAAGCAATCAGTCAGTGAGTCAGTAAATATTTTTATGGTGCATTTCTGACCTCTGATTTGAAGTATAATGAAATTGAGAACAAAGACAACATGAAATACTTCTCTGATATTTGTGGCTCACAAGGCAAAGCTTCAGTTCTTGGAACTAATGAAAGTGTACTGTACCTAAAGCTGTCTACATTTATCAGAATTAATTAATTCAGAATCCATCAACCTTGAGCAAGCTGCTTAGTTGTTTTTTTTAATCCCTCCTGGATAGAGTTCATAACCTCACCCCAGTTTTTAACTGTTACCACCATGTAAGCAAAATGGATAGATGATCTATCAGTCTACAATGCATTAAAAAAATTATGTGCTTTTCTCTTTCAAAAGTAATGAAAGCTGATTTTTTTTAAAAGATAAAATTATAGAAAAGAATGAAAATTCAGATCAAATCCAGCCTTAGACTTTATTAGATATATGACACTGGGCCACTCACTTAACTTTTTGCTTTAGTTTTCTCACCGACAAAATAAGGCCAATAATAGCTCTAAATCTCTGATTGTTAAAAGGAAAATTAATATCATAGAATACATTGCAAACCTCATTTTACATAAATATTACATTAGTACATAACTATTCCCATTATTATTCAAATTTATTGATCTTTGAATATTGAATTCGAAGATATACCATTATCTTAAGTTGAGAAATATAATTCTTATAGGCTCCTTATAAAAGTAAAGACTTATTCCAATTACAGAAAAAGAAATGTATAGTTCCTTTTATAGCAGTCATTTCAAAGCTCGATAGTCAAATAAGTAGTGCAATCCTTTTTTCCCCCTCATTCTTTCCTTCCTTCCTTCCTTCCTTCCTTCCTTCCTTCCTTCCTTCCTTCCTTCCTTCCTTCCTTTATTTGTCTGTCTGTTTTTATTTTTAACAGTTACATGTAGAAACATCTTTTCTTGGGGGGGTATACACGTACATTCATTTTTAAAATATTTTTTCCTTATGAATAATATTGGGAGAGAAAAATCAGAACAAAAGGGAAAAACTATGAAAGAAAGAAAAAAAAAACAGAAGAAAAAAAGTGAACATAGCATGTATTGATTTACATTCAGCCTCCATAGTTCTCTCTCTGCAAGTGGATGACATTTTCCATCCAAAGTTTATTTGGGCTGCCTTGGTTCACCAAATTGCTGAGAAGAAGCACATCCATAATAGTTGACCATAACACAATCTTTCTGTTACTGCGTACAATGTTTTCCTGCTTCTACTTGTTTTACTTAAATATTCCAATCCAATGACATTTTTAAGACTATTGTTTTGTACTATTCCAAGAAGAAACTAGTCAATGTTATTTTTAAAAAATATTAGATTTATTCTTCAAGGCCAACTTTAAATGGAAATTCCTCAAAGGTCAGGAAGAACCTGTATCTGTGTTGCTTGCTTTAGATATTACTTGGCCCAAAACATAAAAGGGCATTCATAAAGTCCTGTTTGTATATGCTATTGGCATGGCATCAGACTATATTGCATTTCTTTTGGTAGACGATTTATGTGGGAAGACATTAGGATATGTTATATATTATGAAAGGTAGGGAAAGTGCTATTAAATTCTTAATTGGAAAAGAAAAAGAATGAATGTCAGGCTGTTATTTTTTGTTCTCTTTTGAATTTTTAAAGGTGGTTTTCATTAAATCTCAAGCTTCTTCCTTGTAAAGATCCTTTGTCGTTCACTATTATATAAATTTTATAAAAGCAAATAAAAGAATTCTAAGACCAGGCCAATTTATTGGGTTCTTGTTTGTTTTTTATAAGGCTAATTTTGATCTAAATGTTGCCTTACTATATAATTATTTTTCTTTTCTCTTTTGAATTGGGAGCATTTGTATAAACTATTTGACTGTTATAATCCTGGAAAAAAGACATCAACCTATCCATACATTTTTTTTTCTTTCTTCCTCTAATTCTAATCCTTCATCTTTTTCAACAGCAAACCCACAAACTGTCCTACCCCAGCCCAGTTTCCAATTTCTGTCCCTACTGAAGACTTTGTATCTTTTGGTTTTACTGTCTATACCAGACTGGGTATAGGATGGATAAATTTAAAATAATTTCAATTGGATTAGATTGTAATAATATTTATTAGGGGCAGTTTTAATGCCGGCCCTATTCAAATTTCATGATAAGAAGAAATAAGGCACTTATAAGTCATTGAACACTTAACAAATGGAAGTTTATTTTATCCTAACACAAGGAGGAAGTGCAACAAGGTTATAGAGGGACTTAGTTTCTCTGATCTGATAACAGATCCTCTGTTATCTCTCTTTATAAATATGTGTGGTTAACAGGCAAGATCTGTTCTTCAGAAATCATTTGATCTTCAGAAATCCCCCAAGTCAAAAGGGACAAACTCTTTATACATAGGATTTTTCTGTATACCCTTACATGACAAATTTTTATCACTAGACTCCAATAATTGTGGAAGCTATCTTTGCACAGCTCTGCTTCACTTAAATCCAAATCACTTGCTAGCCAACATGTCACCTTCCTGATGTCATTGGTCCTCTTCAAAAATGAAGGATGAATAAAAACAAATGACTGGGAAGCTGCTTGTTAAGGGAAGGAGGAGACAATCAAATTCCAAGGGCAGCTTCATTACCTTTCAGGGAAAACTAATCCCTTTTGCAAAGAAACAAGGAGTGCTGGTCCTACTATAACAATGGAGTAAGTGAAATCTGACATTAAAATAATTAAAAGCATCTAATGAATACATACTTTTGGTTATTTTAATTACTTAGACACAAAAAAATCTTTGAAAACATTCAAGCTTCTTCAAATTCATGGTTGAATATTCTATATCAGACTGTGGAGCCACCTAATGAGTGTCAGAAATTACATCTATTATCTTTCTGAATATCTCATAGCTCTGAGCATTGATAGAGCTACAACGTGGGATTTGGCAGCAGCAGAATATATATGAAAGATGATGCAATGAGGTTTCACAATCTGATAGAACATATCATGCCACATGATGGTGGTAAGTGTCATAAAAGCAAATTGGATATCTGGCAGGCTCAAGTCATTGTTAAGGGGGGGAGAATAAAATCATTTTACCCAGGCAGCATGGGACTCCTGGTCATACATCAGTCTTTTTAATCAGTCTCATGTATGAGAAATCACACCATCAGCATTATCACTTTTTAATATGAAGGACAGTGATATACACTGAAATCTCTATTATTCAGAGGTTAATTATCCATTTTGTGGATTATGCTGGTCTTTTTTTTTCTCCCTTCTGACCTCTTGACAGTTTTATTGCTTGATTATTAATTCCATGAGAGGGAGAGCAGGAAAAGGTAAAGGGAGAGAGGCTCCAATTAGTCAATTTTCAATTGTCAGAAGCTGTGGCAAAGAATTTTATGGGGGAGGAGGCTTGAAACTAATGACTAAATGAAGTTTTCAGATTATTAGAAGATTTCAATTATCCATACCTTCCATTACCACAGATAATAAAGGGTTGGCTCTAGCACAAATGTCTTAATCTTGGTATATTGTAAAGTTTGACTAATTTAGTAGCCTTGGTTGGGATCACTGGGAAATGTTTTAGTGGATAATACCTCTTTGTATCATGTCATTGATGTGTAGAACCCTTATAGGGAAATTTATAATTGATAGAGAATAGTAACTCATCTATAATATAGAGTCTTAAGAGTTACATGAGGTTCTGTGACATATAAATGACTTTTCCAGGGGCCTGTAATTGATGTTTGTAAGAGGCAGGACTTAATCCCAGATCTTTTTGCTCCTCAAATGGACTGCTATCTGCTATGTCACATTACCTTTCTGTGACATATGTTAGCAAAGAAGAAAAAAGATCTCTTTGCAATTATTTTTGTTAATAGTGCTTACATAATAATTGGGAGCATTATATATGTATTGTTCTTAAAATATCTCTGAATCAATATGTGTTTAGGTATAACCTATTATTTAAAAGTGTGTCTCAATACATACACACATTTCCAAGGAAGAAACTTAAAAAAAAGACTCCAGAGAGAAATTTTAACAATATTGTTATAGAATGCAGTTTTGTCATTCTATAGGGTCATGGAAAGGTGAAATGTCTCTCACCAATTCTAAGAAAATCATTGCTAAACAATTTTATGAATATATTCTTCATACTGCTAACAATGTAGAATATAGTTGTGTTCATATCACTTGGGACAAGTAATGATTTTGATATGTGACAGCAATCAATGGCCATGTATATGTGATTCTACTTACACTCATAATCCAACCTGGTCCAAATGAAATTGGGCAGAGCTGTTGCCCCTTCCCTTCTTTGTCAGATGAATGCCAAATTTTGTGCCTTATATGTTCCAGTATTTTCTTTTACTGGTTTTAAATTCTGAGGTTTATTAAGAATCATTATTACTTAGAAATAAGCAAAAATTGTAGCTTTTTAAAGAGTATACTTGAATGACAGAGATATTGGAAGAGATTTTCGTTTAGGTAATTCAAGCATTTCAAGAATTATTCGAGGCCACGATGAAATAGGCTTAATTGTGCCTATGAGTAAAAAAAACATATGTGGTTAAGAATGAAAAACAGTGCCAAGAACTGACAAACTGTTGTTTGAAACTGCCTAGTTAATCCTCAGAAAATAAGCAAAGACAGAGAGGAACCTGGCAGGTGGGTTTGTTATCAATTCCTCCATAGTATAGTTTAAATTTCTTAGAGTAGAAGAATAACAATACCAATAAAACAACAGTTATTAACTATTGAAGAGGAAAAAACAGAAAGAAAAACAAAAACAAAAACAAAACAACTCGTTGTGGGAGAAGCAGTACAAAGCCTGAAGTATTGAAGACTGAGAAAAGGCTCTAACAAAATCTTTATCAGAAGCATCCAGATGAGCCTGTGGGGTCATCTTCTTCACCAGAAACAATATAACCCACAAAATATTTTAGAAAAGTTTCACTCTAGTGGGCCTGGAAGTCTTTTATTGAAGAAATACTGAAATCTCGTAGATATATTGACACATAGAAAAGCAGTATATTCCAGATTTATGGAAATTTCCAAGTTTAAAATAGAATACTACACTATGGCTTTGTACCATGTCACTCATCATGAAAAGTTGAAAAATGTTTTTTTGAGCAAAGAAAAACATGCTTCAATTCACCTGATTTAAAACCTATTGAAAGTCTATGGACTATGACCAAGGCTGGACTTAGAAAAATGGATTGTCTCTTAAATGTATGTTTAATATTCAATGTGATATATGATTCTATGGCAAAGAATTGATAAATACATGTCAGAATCTTGTGAGTTCAATGCCAAATCATGCATAAGTGATTGTAGCAAAAGGTGGATGTACTACATATCCCACCTTTTTAAAAGATAAAAAAGTTGAGCAGTTTCTTCTATAGGTCAAAATTTAATTATTTTTCTTTGTCAATTATTTTATACACATATGTATCAAATATGATATTTTAAAATATTTACATACTTAGCAAATGCTTGTTTGCTTGTTTTTGTGAGATATTCAGGATTAAGTGATTTACTTAGAGTTGCAATGATAAATGCAGTTAGGATAGGTTCAAACTATTCTTACATATATAGATGTAAAATTATTAGAGATGGGAGCTAGATCTGTAATTATTGTGGGAAATTGCTTCTAACAATGCAGGTCTGCAGATTCTCTGCATTTACTCTTTAAAAAAACCAGTATAGGAATTTTGTTGAATTTTTGTTGCCAGAATATTTTTTGGTTGTTGTTCAATTGGTAATTGGCTGAGAGGGAAAATGATAAAAAGAAAAATGTGATTTATAGAAGCATTTTATTTTTAAGAGAGTGCAGAAGAAAGGTCAGAAAAAATTAATGACAACCAGAATAACTTTGAAAGTTATAGTTTGAATGTATAATATATGAATATATTATATTTCTTTAATATATTATGATGTATATACAATTTTAAAAGTAAGCAATATATAATAGAAATTCATAATTAAAAATTCTTGTTTTATTTATTCTATTCTATGTGGAAATGTCCATTTGATTTAGCATTTAAATTCAAAATAAAAAATAAACAAAATTTTAAAAAACAAAATAAAAAAACATATAGTCTTAGTTGCCCGGAGCACTGAAAGTTTAAATAACTTGCATGTGTTCACACAACTGTTATATGTTAAAGGCGTGAGCAAGGTCTTCCTTGCTTTAAGGCCCACTCTAAGTGTTCTACAATATCTTGAAGAGTGAGTTACTTCTACAATAGAAAAAGAAATCGAAATTATAGCATCATCCCTTTTTATGTCTCAGTCATTATCACAGCCATTTAATGAGACCATGGTCATAACTAAGATGTGACAAGCAGAGCTTGGCTACAGGGTATCAAAATTCAGAGAGCATTGATAGCATTTGTACTTTAACAGGTAGAAAAACTGAATTTAGCACTTAACAAGATAATTAGTTAAAATAGGACCCTACAAATTGCTAACTTTCCCCAACAATGGCCAAGTTGTCAAAGATTCTTTTCTTTTAGAGGCTAGTGTCTGGAGCTAGCCTCTAGATGTTATCTTAGGATCTCTTTCCCAGATAAGGCCTTGGCTTCTGAAGTCTGGGGTACCTGTCTAAAATCTCTTACCTTCCTCTACTCTAAAACTTAATTTATCTTGAATAAGTGATTTACAGGTGTTTTGGGGACTGCTTGTTCCATCTGGTATTTACCCTGGGTACAAGAATTACTAAGTATGGTGCTAGTGAGAAACTTCAAACTACCTAAAAGGAGCTAAAGGCATTTCACTGAAATTTCAAGAGAGGAGGGACTATATTTTTTTGTCTTTTCTTTTTAGCTGTATCATTTAACTTGATCCCTGCCACACAATAAGCACTTAAATTTCTGGTGACTTGAGGTTTTGATAACAAAATACAATTATTCAATCTCCTATTTGCCTCTTATTTCTAGGGTTAATGCCTTTATTTTCTATTACCTTTCATTCTTAGTTTTAAAATTTCAAAGAATTGCTTGATCACAAAGGTAGGAACTTTCCCTGCTTTTCCTATAAAAGAAGTGTTTCTTATTTATAGTACCATTTTTTTTTTTAAGTCAGTCTACACTTCACCAAGATCAGAAGAGGAATCAGGTTGTTTTTCCAGGTAATTTTCCTCTCTTCTCTAAGGAAGCACATGCTTTTATTTTACACTCATGTGGTCTGTGTTTAACAAATAAAAGCTGAGTTCAGAATTGAATCTTACACGTTGATTGGAGATGTTTTCAAGGTCAGCACTGAGTTTCATAAGAGGTTTTATTTTTTCAATACAACTGACATTCGCCACTATCAGCCAAAAGACAAACTTGTCTAATAAAGCTTTCAGATTCAATTTACTCTCTGCATACAGCTTGAGGAATCTCTGGAGGTCACTCACAGCATGTAGTGCAACCCCAACAGGGAGAAGTGATGAAAAGAGCCTGGGCAAAAAGCTGACACTGTGCCTTCAAAGCTGCATGAATACAAATATAATAAGCAAGTTTATAGACATAAATCTCTGATTCTGGGGATTTCCATCTTGATCTCTGACTCCCTGGAATATTTGAATTCATGGATTTGTAGCTATTATCAAAATAAATAAATACAACATACAAGGAAAATATGCTTAAACAACAGAGATCTGATGTAAATCGGGAAAAACAAGGTTGCTACTTCATATTTAACTCAGTTATAGGGTCTCTGAGGCCTCTGAGTCTGATATGTTTTCAGTAATAGTAAGTACAAGACACACATTTACAAACGTCTACCTGTTTCTATTTCCATTTTCCCCTTGGCTCTTGTTGAACATGCTTCAGGTTCTTTAGGCACACTAAGTCTTGGATATGTGAATGATTCACTGAGAGAAATGAACTTGTAAGTTTAGTCCTACAGTTTCAATTTTGCTTTGGAAGCTGTTTTAAAAAGTGAAATTTAATTGAAATTCTAATTCTCATTTTTTGTGTTGTCTGAAATCCCTGGCCCATAATGAAATTGTAAGTATAACTACCGGGCAGAAATGAAAATGCAGGTGGTAACTCCCCAGATAATTAGTGATCACCTCTGAGCTCTGTATCTGATTCCATGCAAATGAAAATTTACTAAAGTACATTTTTCATGCCACTGTAAGGAAAATCAGAGAAGATCCGGGCCATCATAATGAAATCTTGATATTTCATTGATCCTTAGCTTTACTTCTGAGAATACTAACCCTATCAGTCACGTACCAAATGATCAGTTTAATCACAAAATCATAATAAGAAACTCTGGGAAGGACAAAGAATCACTTAGTCTAGTTTCTTTCTTAAGTACAAGAGTAATTATTGTTATTCAGTCTTGAAGGTGTGTCTGACTCTCTATGACCCATATGAGGTTTTCTTGGCAAAGACACTAGAGTAGTTTTCTATTTCCTTCTCCATTAGATTTAGGCAAATGGAGGTCAAATGGCTTGCTCAGCAACAGATAGGTAGTCATTATATGAGGCTAAATTTGAACTGCAGCTCCAATTGTCTATCTACTGGGTCATCTAGCTATATTATGACAGAGGCAACCAAAAATTTACTTCTTCTATTTGTATTAGTTTTTAATCACAATGATTATTAAAATTAAATGTTAAAATTAAGTGAACTTCAATTAAATTTACTTTGTTAAATCATAATAGTGAAATAGAGACTGACCAATGAGCCAAGTCTGTATTGGCATTTGCAAAGTACTTGACTGGAACTAGGCTCACTGGCTAATTCTTTATTACAATATTAAAAATAGTGAAATATATTCAGTCATATTCTCCTCACTAAATATTATTAGTAATAATGTCTAGTCAGAACAAAAATGTTTTGTGTTGTTAAATATTTTAATAGTATTTATTTCATCCTTAGTTCATCCTTTTTCAGTTTCTTTTTTGTCTTATTTTATAATGTACATAATAGCCTAAAAGTACACGGGCTTATAAATGCACAGACATACAGAGACACAAACATATGTTGTCTTCCATGCTTTCTACCTGTTTCAAAAAGTTACCACAAAAATCTTTCTAATGTGAAGTTAACTATATTCAGACACCTTTCAGGTGCTTCATAATGGATCATAAGATTGGGAACAGCAAAATACCTTACAGATCAAAGCTTCTTAAACTATGAGCTGTGATGGGATCATGTAACTGAATGCAAAGGTTGTGAAAATATGATTTATTATTCAAATGTTTGATTTGTATATTTTATATACCTATATACTGAGGGTCACATAAAAATTTCTTGTATCAAAAGGGATCTCGAGTTGTAAAAAGTATAAGAAGTCATCTTATAGATCACCTAGATAATTATAGAATCACAAAGTTTCTGCATTGAAACTAATCTGAATAGCCAACTAATATAACCTATACTCAAGAGAAATCTCCACTACAACATTCCAAATGATTTGTCATTAAAAATATATTTAAAGACCTTCAATAGAAGCGAATCTACCTTAAACCAAGATAGATCACCTCATTTTTGAAAGTTCAATTTTTTTAGAAAGTTTTTCCTAACCTCAAGTTTAAATATTCTTCTTTGAAACTTATAAAAAAACAGAACAAGAGTCCTCCTTCCCCATGACTTCTTCAAATACTTGAATACAGCCTTTGTTTCTCCCTCAGGCTTCTCATCTCCAGTCTAAATATTCCAAACTCTTTCAAATGATAACACATGTGACATGAACATAAGGTCCTTCATTTTTCTATTTAGCAATTTCTGTACATTCTCCATTTTATTAATATTTTAAGGTAATATAAGCAGTAATTCAGATTAGTAAGGAACTCTTAAGTCATTCATTAGGAAACTGAGGCCATGGAGGCTGTGAATTCAAAGTCACACAAATAGTAAACTTTAGAGATATATTTGGAACTCACGTTTTCTGACTCAAAAGGGACCTGTTCAACATTTCCCCTTCTTTTTCTCTAGTGATAATTCTTTATCTTATTAGCTTTTTAAACTTAAATAAACTTTAAAGTAACTCTATTTTCACCAATTCTTTTTGTTACCTTTAGCCCTCTTGT
Source organism: Sarcophilus harrisii (assembly GCF_902635505.1). Lineage (NCBI taxonomy): Eukaryota > Metazoa > Chordata > Mammalia > Dasyuromorphia > Dasyuridae > Sarcophilus > Sarcophilus harrisii. Next base: position 260,641,908 of record NC_045428.1, read on the forward strand.
TTCAAACTTCAATTTGTTGCCCCTTTCTTTGCTTAATTTATTAATTCCTTCTTTCTTCTTTTATCTAGTTACTTAATTTTCTCCTTCTCCATTAAATAGTTAAATAAAAATGTCTTTTCTCCTTCATTTTCAACCTGTTGTGCTTTTTAGGTTTTAACATTTCATTTTCTGCACTTTTTTATTAAAAAGTATTTTTCCCTTCATTTTCTCCATTATTTATCCTCCCTTTCTATTTTAGACTTTTCCCTTTGATTCATGGCCTTTATGTTTATTCTTTCTTTTGTTTTTATATTCCTCATAGAATTAAAACTCCCAAAGTATCTATTTTGTGGCCATGTTCTGGAGTTTCTAAGTCCTTATCTGTGCGTGTGTGTGTGTATAGGAAACTTTTATATTGTGATTCATTGTTAGAAATGCCAATTCTTATAGAGTAGAGAGAAGAATTATGCCAAGGTAGGAATTTTTCTGAATCTCTATGCTATAAAATATTACTTTGTCCTCCTTATGGTAAATTTCCTCCTTTTTAATGAAATCTCTCTTTTCAGTCCATGGCCTCCCACTCTTCTTGGTATAATGTACTCCAAGGAGCACTGGTTTCTATTTTCCCGAGTCAGGGTAAATGTTTTTTCTAAGTAAAAACCCCTGCATATTATATTCAGTATAATATCTTTAGATCTCATCAAAGAATATCCGTGTCCATGGGAGCATTTTTCAGTTGCACTTCTTCCTATCATTGAAACAAGTTTTGTCTCTTTCCTCATTCTCTTCCTTTGCCACGGTACCCATTCTTTTGTAGATGATCTTTTTTCTAAATGCTATAGGAATAATTTTTCCTTCATTTTTATACTTAAGGTTTATCACATACTGCCTTCAATCTTCTTTCTCCTCTTTTAAGCAATCTCACATCTTAAGTGCCCCCCACCACCACCACTGCCCCCAGTAAATTAAAAAAAAAAACACTGATTTACCCATAAGCAATTTCAGGCTTTTTTTTTTCTACTAACATTTCTATTTGATTTCTATTTTCAACAGTGTTTTCTGCTATACTTTCAGAAATCAATTTCATAAATTTTGAATTTATGAATTTTGATTTTTGTTATTGTTGGTTGCTATTGTTAATCTTAAAAGCATATTTCCTTTTTTTTCCTTTTCTGGGATAATTTGTTTCATTATGTGTATTATTCCTTGCTTACTCTATGTCTTTACCTTTCTTGCATTTTTATTACTTCAAGCATATCATTTTTATTTAACATCCATCTTTTATTTTTCATTGTTATGCTCAAAGTTGTGGAGTACATCATTTTGGGTTACATCTTGAGAAACTATATTCTTTGGAACATATTATTCCATTGACTCTTTCCATTTCTGGTTGATGCCAAATAATACCATATCATCCAAAATTTGGGATTTTTTTTCCCCTTTATATTTGAATATCTTTGTTTGAGTGCTAGTAGAGTCTATTGTTTGTCATTGGAAATATCAAATTTAACCAGTTCATGTCCTGAAATTTACAATATAGAGTTTCTTTATATTTTCCCCTTGAGGAATTTGGTAGATTCTTTCAATCAACATTTTGTTTTCGGGGTTTAGAGGTTCTAATGTTTTCTTCTATTATTTCTTGCACTATCATGTTCAGGTTTTAGTTCTTCTGGTATATTTATAACCCTCAAATTGTCTATTGGCATCCTGTTTTTTAGATCAATACATTTTGTTTGTAGAGCGATCACATTTTCTTTTAATGTTATTACCATTTCATTTTCTTCCTTCAGATTGTTTTTTTGGATTTACATTCACAACTAATTGCTCTTTCTTTTTTTCTTAAGTGATGTTTGCCACTGTGGTAACCAGTCTTTCCTATTCTGCTCATGTCTTATGTGCAGGTCACAAATTCTGCTGTTATGATGATTATTTCTCTTTTAAACCATTTGTCTCCTCTAGGTCCAAACTCTCTTGGGAATCCATAAAGTACTTTGCCTCATCACTTGTTTCACTTTCATTTGTCTTGCCATATAGATCCATAGATATCTGGACTTGTATAACTGGTCTGAAGGACATATTGCCTTTCATGTTATTATTGTATTTTCCTCTTGTTATATTTGCTTTTGTTTAAGTCTTTGCACCTGAGATCATTAGTAATTCCAATATTTATTCCCTTATATTCCTTTGTTTCTCACTTTTCAACTCCTTCCCTTTTGATTGCAATTTGTCTGAGAGCTATACAACAAAGCTATCTCAGCGTCCTTTTGAGCTACCTTTTAGAGTCTGGGGGATATTGGGTAGAGGAAAAAAACAGAACTGTGTTCTGTTGTGACTTCATAAATATACTTTTGTAGACTTGCCAATATGGGATGGCCAGTGAAAAAAAGATATTGAGTAAGCATGTTAGGGATTAAGAATTATTCATATCTGCCAGTATTACCTTGTTAGGGTTTTCAGTGACTTATACTATGGATAGTGTAGGCATTTTCATTTCAAAAGTTCTTGAGCTAAGGTTTGTGACTATATACATCAGGGTCTAAGGAGAAATAGAAAGGAATTTTTGTCACTGTGTATCTGAATTAGTTGCTGTTATTAAGTTATTTATTTCATGTGGAGATGTATTGAATCCAGAAATAGGAATCAACTTTGTTGATACATACTGGGTTTTGAAACTAGCACAAATCTTATTCTAAGTAGACTACAAATTACCTTTTAGCCACTTGGTCTAACAATGAAAATTGAGGTAATAAAATCAGCTTTCATGAAGTGAGTGTTATTCTAATAACTGTAGCTATTACTGAAGTTTGTAATATAAAAATTATATTATAATATCCTTTAAATAAATTACTTTCAGACTAGTTCAGAGAAACCTGTGTATCTAGCAGGGTACAATTCTGTAAATTATATTGCATCATTCTATTTTTATCCTTGTACTTAAGAATAATTCATAGGTAGGACCATATACTTTCAGATTCAAAAGCAAAAATCTTTTTCCCCTCATGGAGAATTCAAAAACTTAAAATTATGAATATTTTATTAGCAAAATGTTTTTTTAAATGCTTGTTTACATATTTTGTAAACCTTTTTAGTTGTTCCAGGGGAAAAACTGTATATTCACAAGTATTAATAGAAATCCTCCCATCATTTACTTTTCTACGTGGTTAAATTTTTTTCCTAATATAATGAAATGCTGTATTTAAATCCCATTTATCCTCTTCCCCATTAAATTTTAGTCAACCTGTAAACCATTGTTGCAGTCTAATAAAACATAAAAGATAATGTGATATTCCCTGGGTCTTATATATTTTCACAAATGATAGTTCAAAATGCAGGGGGGAGAAGAAAATGTATGTTACACACTCTTTTATATAAACCCCCCAAATTATACTTATACTGATGGGTAGATTCCCAAGAGGGCAATCCCTATCAAAGGTTCAAAGAGTTTTTATATTCCTAAAACTTTAGCTCACATATCTCTACATTTAAGACTCATCCAATAGATGGAATTAACTCCAAAATCATTGGCTAAGATGGAATAGTAAGAACAATAGTTGCAACATATTCACTTGAATGAGTCTCCTATGAATATATATGACTAGCCCCAGAAAGAGTGGATGAATACCCAAAGTACAATGGTAGTGAGGATTACAAATAGGGAGGATCTATGGCCAGAGCATTACCTTGGAACCTGCAAGGCCCTGATATTTTTGCCTTTTTCTCATGCTGCTCCCAGATAGGTAAAACATTGCTGCTAGGAATATTGCTCAGCTGGACCCAGTGAGCCTGGGTCTGCTTTTAATTCAACTCATGACTACCCAGTGTAACTTTGCTCATTAATGCATTCATTCATTCATGAATGCATCCCTGATTCTAGGGGTCAACCTCCCCAGAATAGTCTCCAGAGACTATCTCCTTTCCCTTCTAGGAGAGATATATACAAGACTAATAGTTCTGATTCAAGAGACATTGGGGTAGACAGATATGAGGAAGGAAAACAGAGAGAGAAATTCCCTTGCTCCCTGGTGGTCCTTGGCAGTGGCTCAAGGGAAAGGACAAAACACATACCCTTCTCTAGATCTGGGCTTTTCTTTCATAGTTAGATCTCATCTAGATTTGCTACTAGTCACTCTTCTAGAAGCTGCTTCCTGCCTCACCTAATGCTGACAAGTTTGCTTTTTAAAAGCTACTCCAGGCCACTGTCCATTATTCTCCTTTTGGCTTTGATTCTGACTCTACCCCATAACAGGGCTCAAGTAAATTCTGTATATCTGCCCCAACCCCCTTTATGTGTTGTCCTCCTCTGATAGAATTCAGGTTCCTTTAAGACAGCAGTTCTTTTTCTTTTTCATGTTCTTATATCTCCAGGAGGCAGTAATTGCCTGTCTACCTGTCCACTCCCTCTGTATGACCAGTCTTTTGCAGTAGCAAGCTGTTCTAACTTTAATGGTGAAATTCTTCACACCTCAAAAAGTGTTAATAAGGTGAATTTGTACTTTGTTCAAGACATTAACACTTTCTCTATTACCTACCCTTTATGTAATTCCATTGATTGTATGAGAGAGACAGAATCAATCGACACACCAACTTCTTGAACCAATATTGTTGTTTGTCCTTCGTTCTTGAAGAGAACCAAGACATCAGGTATGTGATGCCATGAAATGACTTTTAAATGGATTTAAGTGACAGAGTGCTGTGCAAGGTCCCCTGCCTCACCTTCCCCTCCCAAGCTATCTGGGTCCAGTGGCCAGATATGTATCAGGATAACTGGAGATAGTCTGGATGCAATGGGAGACCTTGGCCTTTTTAAGCTAAGGTCTTTAACAGGTCTTCCTTTGATTGAGGGTGAACCCAAAGGTAACTGAATAAAAAATCTCAAAATATGACCTATAACTAATATATTTATCAGTATTTTTTCAAATGAAAAATGAGGATTTCTTTATGTTTATCTAACTTCAAGTGCAACTGAAAGAATTATCTTACTTATAAATGCTTTACTTATTCCATATTACCCAATATTTACTCTACAAGGTAGATGGAGAACAAATATTTTTTTCTATTTTAATAAAGGATTGGTTTCGCTGGTATAGGAAACTATATTGGGGACAAGTAGGTGACATAGTAGATAATTGTGCTGAGCTGAGATTCAGGAAGATTTGAGTTCAAATTTGACCTGACACTTACTGTATGATCCTGGACAAGTCACTTATTCTTTGCAAAACTGAGATAATAATAGTACCCATCTCCCAGTGCTATTGTGAGGAACAAATGAGATAATTGCAGAGCCCTTAGAGTATATGTCAGGTAATTAAACACTATAAAATGTTTTATTATTATTAATCATTAAATGAGTTAACAATAGCACCTATCTCCATAATGTTGCTGTGCTCCTTTGTGAAGGAGCAAAGTAAATCATATTTTCAAGGCACTTACCACAGTTAGGGCACATAATAGGCATTTGATGTTTATTTTATCCATCCAATTCCCTCCACTGTTGCAGATTTTTCTTGGAGAGTTGCCTAGAACACTGAGAAGTTAAATAATTTGTCTAAGGTCACACAGCCAGTAAATGTCAAAGATAGGACTTAAGCCTATGTTTTAGATCAGCTTTCTATATAATATCTCATTCTGCTTCTCAATACCCCCTTTTTATAGATGAGAAAATTGAATCTCAGAAGCATAAAGGGATACATTTATTTCTATAAAAATATCCAAAAAAGACCAACCTAAGCTGTCAAGATTAAAGATAGAATCAGAGTATTCCAAAGTTGGAAGAGACCTATGTGGACCAGCTTCTTTGCTGATGATGCCTGAATCCCCTGGAACTAAAAGTCATCCATTCCCTTAAGAGTCAGTTCATTCCACCTCTAAGGGGACCTCTAAAAGATAAGGCAACAACATTTGGCTGAAGGTAGACAAAAAACTGGCCATAGTACATATGGGTGCTAGCAAGGAAGATAATCTGTATTAACGAGGTATAAAAGGTCAATTTTAGTTATTAAGCAAAATTCTTAAAAGGTTCCTCTATGGTGATAATTGTAAGAGATATTGGTGCCACAGAAGTGAAAAAGGGGATTTCCACCACTATTGGTCTACTTCCAAAGATGATTATGGAAAAAAGGAAAAGAATCTATATATTCTAAAATATTTATAGCAGCTCTCTTTGTGATAGCAAAGAACTGGAAATTGTAGGAATGCCCATTAATTAGGGAGTGGCTGAATAAGTTGTGGTATATGTTTGTGATAGAATTATATTCATAAAAAAACTATGAATTCGAAAACCTTAGAAAAACATAAGTAGACTTGAACAAAATAAGGAAGAGTGAAATAAACAGAACCAAGAGAACATTGAATATAATAATAGCAATATTGTTTTAAGAACAACTTTCAACAACTAGGTCATTTTGTTAGTATAAATACCCCAATTCACTATAAAAAAAGGAAGATGCTATCTGCATCTACAGAAACAACTTATAAATAGAAATATGTTTAGAATAATTTTATATGAATATATATTTGTGTCTAATGGTAGTCATGTCTAGGATGGGGGAAAAGAAAAAAAGGAAAAATTTAGATGATCACTTTATTATATATTTAAAAGGAACCTAACTGTACCTGATTTTCAGTTTCTTGTGCAATCATCTTTTCATTATACTTTGTTATTGAAATGCTTAATTTATTCTATAAATTAAAAAGAAAAATTATGAATTGAATTCAATGAACATTAAGTGCCTACTTTGGAAATTAAAATACAAAAGAGAAAATCTCTGATTTTAAGGAAATCATGTTCTATTGGGTGTGGGATATGAAATCTGTACAGTCAGTATATTTCATGAGATACAAATAAGATCCTTTAAGGTTCAAAAGAATCCAGAGGAAATTTCGAGGTGATTGGAAAATTAGAAATAAAGGATAGATTCCAAATGAAATATCAGGTCTGTTGGATCTAAAGGTTAAAAGGTAGCAAAATATTATTGTAGTAGAAAATTATGACAAGCCCCAAAGCAAGATAAGAATGTCAGTTTTACATAGATGGACTGAAAGACTTGATGATGATAACCAGAAGGCCTGCTTACAGAAAACTAATCCTCTAAAAGAACTCTGATTTCACTACTATAAGCTTTCCTCTGTCAACACCCATAAAGATGCATCACTCCCAGTTAGCTTTCTAGTGATGAGCATCTCTGATTTAACTGGACTGTTCCCTTGATAATCACTCCTCTGCCTGATCTGATTCCCAAGCCTTCCAAAGTGATAGATAGAACCTCTATCCTGGAGTTTATGTTCCACTTTTATATCCTTTGTGGTGGTGTACATGTCATTTTATAAATATTAAACTTTCCATAGATCTATACACTTTAAAGCCCAATACAAAAGTCTATTATTATTATAACTCATATTTCTTCAATTTATCATGGCTTACAAAGGACGTAGTTCACAACACTCATATGAAGAAGATAATTCAAGTATTATTATAATTTAAAAGACAAGGAAACTGAGGCTTAGAAAGATTAAATGGTTTTTCCCAAGGCTTTCAGCTAGTAAATTCCTGAGCTGGAAATCAAACCCAATCTCTTGACTAAAATTGTATTTACTTTATACATTGCTTGAAGACATGGCCAATATACTTTCTGAGAATATTTGTGAAATACACTGAATTTTTTCGCCTCTGAAAATGCTATCTTTTTGCATTATAAAAAGTCCTCTACAAAACACACATTAATAACCTTATCAAATTTGTCATGACATTTTTGTGACTCTTCCATCTTTTGTTATTCACCATTTGCAATAATAAATGTAATAAAGCACAATGCAGCACACCACCACAACCTAACATAAAATAACACAATATAATGTGACATAGTATCATATCACGTCATATCACATATAGAGACAGCTAGATTGTACATTGCATAAGAGCATGGGACCTAGTATTGGGAGAACCCGAGTTCAGATACTTATTAGCTGGGTGATACTATACAAATCATTTAATTTCATCCTTAGTTTCCTCAGATATAAAACTAGGAATAAAAATCCTCAGAGAGTTTTTGAAAGTAATAAATGAGTTGACATACACCCAGTGCTTTGTAAACATTAATGCTAGTACTATAAATGTTTAACATTATTATCAGTATTATTAATCTTTTACACGTACATTTCAGTAGCTGAAGAAAAATAAATTAATATAGGATGAATCTAAGAGTGAATAAAAGAAAGTTGTAATTCAGCCCTTGAATTATGTCTTTCCTTTAGAAATGTAAAACTCTTGGTAGTATGTGACTGTGCTCATTTTTATTAATTTTCTACTTAATTTAATTAACTTGTCATTTTTCTTTTCTTGCTGTGTACTCATGTCTCTCCTCTTATATATTTCATCAAATTCCTCTACCCTCTCCAAATCATTTGCAGTTATTTGAATCTCAGTTTCACTTTGAACCAGCAAATCTAACGCTCACTAGTCTTCCCCTTTTCCCCAATCCTTCTTCTTCATTCTTGATATCATCCTCCATGATCTTATACTAATAAGTAAATTTATGATCACAAAACAATCAAGAATTTCCAGAATACATCCAAAAGATACTTTGCTTGACAAAGCTTTTTTTTTTTTTTTTTAAAGAATGATAATACAGCTATTTGAAAGGGGAGAAGTTGAGATTTTAAATTATTCAACACAGTTCATAATGGAATTTTTCTTTGTACTATGACTATAGAATGTACTAAGTGTATTTCTATTGTATTATCATCCATATCACTTTTTTTTTCTTGAAATAAAGAGATAATGAAATTGTCTGAAAGGAAATAAATTGCAGGAGTCAAAAACTTTAGTTGAAATTGTGGCATAACCCCTACCATCAACTTTTTCACTGGCCAACCATTGTTTTTCTAAAACGATTGCCTGTTTCCCATTTTTCCCACCTATACTTGTTCTCTCTCTCTCTCTCTCTCTTTTTTTCTTTATTCTAATCAATTATATCTTTGAAATGTTTTTAGACTCCTTATATTTTCTGACATCCTGTATAACAGAAATAATCTCTATCTTAAGACTCCCAAACATATAACAATGTTGATTATTTGAATATCTTTTGTCATGTTCAAATCTCTTGCTTTTCTATGATTTTTCTCATCTCTTCTCTAAACCTCAGTATTATATATTTTTTTTATATTTAGATCGTGAATCCATGGTATAGGAATAAGGGCTAATTCTATATTGTCTTCTTTTGCCATTATTATACCAATTCTAATGATGATGATAGGATAGGCTTACATTTATTAGTGAATTGTGTATTATCAAGTGATATATGTATGTACATATGTCAATATGAATATGTATGGTATTCCAAAAATCTCTGCGCACTTTTAATATATGAAAACTTAAAATTGCACAAAGATTTTGGGGGTACCCTATATAATATATATATATATATATATATATATACATATGAATATGTGACTTGAAGGCATTTCATGTATTTGTTTTCTTTTTTATTTAGGTCCATATTCTGTATATCTATAAAATATATTATCTCATCTTATAATTTTATTATAATATAATTAAGCTAGAATTACTTGTGTACAATTATTTTTAGAACACTCTCTGACCCTCTACACACACATGTGATTTATATAACCCATTAATATTTGAAAAATGCTTTACAATTATTGTCTTATTTGATCATCACTGAACACAGAAATAAGTTCTGTTGGCCTCATTTTATAGATGAGAAAATTAAGAAGTTATATGACTTTCCAAAGTCATGCAGCTAAAAAATATCTGAGGCTGGTTTCTAACTCAGTTCTTCCCGATTCCAGTTCTAATGCTCTATCTATTAACCTATGCCTACATGTAGTTTACCTAAGTATGGATATACATTCATATATATATATATATATATATATATATAATACTCGAGTGCACACATGTTATATGTATGTTTATATTAAAACATATGCATATGTATGCATATAAATAAACATGCACATTAGGATTATTGTTCCCAGTGAGAGAGCGTGTGGCATTGTGAAAACATGTCAAGACCTGGAAGATCCAATTTCAAGTCACAAATAAAATATTCTTTACTTCTTTGATCATGGACGACTAACAACTTGAAATCCTCTTCATTTGTAACACTCATAGTACCTTAGTGCTTAAACTACTACCTTAAAGTGTTATTGAGGAAAATACTTTGTATACATTAAAATGATCAAGTGCATCCTTCCCTAACAAAAATTAAGTAAAGCCAATCAACAGAGTAGTGATATGGATAGTATATACAATATACTTCTTTCACAGCTTCTTCCTAATTACTAATGGCACAAGGTGCTTTACTTTACCTTTACCTTCAAGGGTAAGAAGAGAGCAACAAAATTATACATTACAGTCTCTTATAGGTCTGTTTTAGGCTTGCCTTTATTATATTATAGTCACTATATTACATTGCTTTAAATACCCTTGCTTTAAAAGTTAGATTTTTTTTGAAATAATATAATTAAATACGTAAAGTGTAAGTTTCCTTACGGCAAAAACTGTTTTTCATCTTTTCTTTTGAATATGCTAGCTGTAGTAGGTACTTAATTATTATCAGGCTTGATTAAGTTGAATCAAAGTGAAAGTTTGATTGGTTAGGTTGATCTGCTTGTCAGCTGTACTGTAGAGTTTGATCTTCCACTTTACAGGTATCAAAACTTGATTTCATCCATCTTATTTGGACTAATCATGCCCTAATGAATTTATTCAAGTGGACATGAATGATTTTTTTTTATATCAGAGATTGAATTATAAAAATAAAATGCCAGTTTTTAATTTCCCCTGAGAATAAATGTATCAAAAAGCATATATTAAGCTCTTATGATTTACAAAGCCCTGTGTTAAGTGATGGGAAGATAAATAGAAAAGCAAGACTATCTTTTGTAGAAAGAATACTCAACTTGAAATGTCTAATTCTAAGAGCAAAATTTTTGATTCTATGGAATATAGTACAAAGGAGGTTGGGTGATCTTGGTGATTTGATGATGATGATAAAATAATAATGACGATATATAGCATTTGATGGTCTCCAATTCACTTTCAATATGTTATCTTACTTTAGCTTTACAATAATTCAGTGAGGTAAATGTGGTTATTATCCCCATTTTAAAGTTGAGGAACTTGAGGCTGAGAGAGTTTAAATGATTTGCCTTAAACTCAAGTTTTTCTGACTCCTGGTCCAATTTTTGCCCACAGAACCATTTAACTGCCTCAAGGCAGTTATATTATATTCTAAAATATTCTATTCTAAATATTCTAAAATATTCTATTCTAAGCTGCTATACTTTAACGAAGACACTGATGTCTTCGTTAAAGTATAGCAGCTTAGAATAGAATATTTTTCCTCTAATATATGCCTCTTAAGAAGAAGGCAGTGTCTTCCCTGGACGTTGTTGGAGACATACTTGAAGTTATAGATTTAGAATAGGAAAGGAATGGAAAGACTAATCGAACTTTCTCATTTTATATGATGACACAATTCAGTGTTAAAGACGTGGAAGGTTATCTAATTCCATAAATGTAGCAAGTGGAAGATTTGAGATTTCATTCCATGACTTCCAACTCCAAATCTAGTATTCTTTCCAATGTGTTACCATTATATAGTCCTCATGAATGGCCACTAGGTAGTACAATATATATAGCTGTGACCCTAGAATGAAGATCTGACTTCAAATCCTGCTTCAGACACTAACTAACTCTGGGACCCTATAGAAGGCATTTAAGCTTTCCATACCTCAGTTTCCTGATTTGTAAAATGGGGTAATAATAACACCTATCCCTTAGGATTACTGTGAAGATTAAATGGAATATCTATAAAACACTTAGCACAGTTCTTGGCACATAGTAGACACTTAATAAATGTTTCTTTTTTTCCAAGGTAACAATCCTTCTTTTAATTTGTGATTATTGACATTTTTCTTTTAGTTTTAATTAAAATTCTCAGTACTTTTGTTTTTTTTTTTATTTTTTTACTTTTTTGCTTAGGTTACACTGAATGACTTTCTCTTTGACTTAATCTAGAAAAATCATTTTCATCTCTTCAGGAATCTCTAAATCATAGTTTAAATAGGTTACTTTCAGATTTCTTGATTATAACTAATCCCATCTGTGGTGTATAGGTTCTTAATAGGCTTTATTCCCAGAGGGTTGCCCATCCAGAATTAGATGCTTTGTCCTTTATCTAACCTTTGCCTGAATCATCTATTGTCCTAAATCTTGAGGTCTTTAGGGAGCCTGCAGGCCTTGTTTATCAACTCCAATTGATTAATACCTTGTGATGGAATATGTGTGGTGTTCCTAAATAAAACTGAATTCAGAAAGAAATTTTACTAGGAAAAAAATGATATTTTTATGCAACATACAATTTCTACTTCCTTGTATATGTCCCTATTCTGTATAAGTATAAAAAAGGATTCTTTCATTATTTTGTCATTTTATTTTTCAAAAACATGAAGCTATGAATAATGAAAATAATTTCTTTACTCACATAAAAATGAAGAACAGTTTAATCAAAAGTTCTCAGTAATAATCAAGAAAACCTAATAAAAGGATTTTGAAAGGATGTCTAAACCATGGCAAGATTCTTAGAAGATTTCTAAATCATTAAAAGTTCTTCAAATGCTATATGGTGTTGATATGGAATTATTATTATTATTATTATTACTTAGAAACACCAAGCCAGTTTTTGGTCTTACAGTGTTTAGTAATCCTATCAATCATTATAACTATGGCTCCAGAGAAGTTGGAGAGCATTACAGTAAGAGTATATTACTATTGGATAGTGAATTTTGAGATTATCTATCTTTCAAAATGAGCTTCAATGGAGCAAGTCCAAACAATATGAACTTTATTACTATTATTATGTGATAATTATCACAATTTCAAATACTAAATATAATCTTCAATCAGTTCCGACACTATTTCCCACACTCTTTGCCCTAGACCAGTGCAAAAATGAAACACTCATATACACATACATTCCAAGGGCATTCAAAGTTGATAATGGAAGGAAGAATATAAACAGAAGAAAATAGAAAAGATTTTCAAAAAGCATTTTAACCAAAAAAAAGCTGTATCAAGGGCAATAGAACTATCTTACTTGGCACCTGACATCACAGGCCAAGATGTGCTTATAGAGGTAGTAAAAATAGCAATAAAGGGAATTAAGATAGGGAAAGCAGATAGGTTGAACAAAATGTGGGAAAGAGATATGTGATAGAGATGAAATAATGATAAGGCATTGAAGAAGGTTTTCAACAAATCTGAAGGAAGGGAAGATATCCAAAAAGGACTGGAGGAGAATCTCTGAGACTATAAATACTGGGGAAAGGTGACAGAGAACATCAATAATTACCAATCTATTTGCTGACTCATCAATATAAAATCTCCGTATGAGTCATCTATGTACAAATAGAGGGTATCCTTAATAAGGACATTAGTGAAGAACCAAGTGATATGCAACAATGGACCATTTAAAAATTAACTAAAATATGTGAAAAATATAAACTCATTTATTGTTTGTTGATGATGGGGGGAAATCTGTTTGATAGAATCAAATGTTACCTTATAGACTTTTTTTTTTTTTTTGCAACAATCTACCTCTCATCCATATATTAAGATGCCTTGGGGGATGTAACACTAGAAATAACCCTGTTCAATAATCTTTTGAAAATAACATCTGCTGAGGCAAAGAGCAAGGAAATATATGCTCCTCAAGCATAAGTGTCAGTGAGATGGAGGAGACCCAGAGCAGAGACAAGGTTAAAAAAGCATTTCCTATAGATGGTATGGTCCTCCAGATGTTCTTGTTTATAGCAAATAATGTTGATGGAAGAAAAGTCCAGAAACTACTGAAAGAGACATATATCCTCTCAAAGGAGACTGTTCATCCACCAAATAGATGAAGACTGTCTATTGTCCAGATTTCAACAGCATTTGGATGAACAACTGGGAGACTGTCCAATGTGGGGGATTTTGCCGTAGGGTTAAGATGATTTAAAACATCTGAGAGAATAAGAGACAATCATATAGAAGAAAGGGCATTAGACTAGAAGTCAGAGGACTTAGGTTTACACCTCTGTTCTTATTATCTTCCTGACCCTGGACAAGATTTAATCACTGTGGGTCTGATTTTCCTCAATTATAAAATGAGACATTTGGGCCAGATGAACATCTCATTTAGAATTGAAGGTTTTTTACATGGCCATTAATCCAAAATTTTGTAAAGGAAGTTATTGTTGAGGTACAATTTGAACTAAATGATATTTAATTGAATCTTCTGATTTTGTAATACTGTTTTGTCAGCATGGATTGCTTTTTTCAAAATGTTAAAAGGAACAAAGCAATTTCAAGTAATAGCATGAACTTGTTATATTAAGCAATAGAAATTAACTTATTATATCAGAGGTAGTTAGGCAGCACAATAGGTATAACACTAGATACAGAGTTAAGAAAATCTGATATCAAAAAGTCCATCTAATACTTACTAGTTTTATGATCTTAGGCAAGTCACTCTGCCTCATTTTCTCATCTGTAAAATGGGAGTGACAATTCTACCTACATCCTAAGGCTATGGTCAGAAGAAAGCCAGTTTTACAAAGTGTTTTGTAAACCTGAAGTACTATATTATGCATATAAGATATTATTATTGTAGTTAATATATGTAGACCCCTTTGTTTTAAGTTTCTTTTATCAAAACAATTGCATATATATGTATATATGAATTATACTTGTATAACAAATATTTATATGTACATGTGTGTCTATACTTATATAAAACAAGTATATGTGTGTGTGTGTGTATAATTTTTATACATATGCACACATACATATAACCTCTTATTAACAGGTGTCAGCTGTAAAGAAGAGATCATTAAAAGGCCAGAATGTGGAGCTACTTTGGTTACCTTAATCATATTAAATGTGCACAATAAATTGATCCTTTCAGGGACAATTTTTAACTTCTATGACATAAATTTTTTAAAAAGATTAGATGACCATTTTAAAATATTGCCCATTTTTCAACTCAGTGATTGTCTAACTAGGTAACAGTGTCATTTTTTTCAATATCCAGTGGCAGGTAGTACTAAAAAGTATAAAAGAAAAATATGTTGTGTCCTTTAATACATAAAAAAAGGGAATTCATCAAAGCAAAAATTATCTCTCTCAAACAGGGAAAAAATTAAAAGCACTACATTTGATTACTACTCCCATCATTCTGAGAAGCCTAAAGCAGCAAAGCAGAACAGAACAAATCCAGAGGAAACTAATTCATTTAAATAAGTATTCTTTAAATGCCTACTATGTACAGTAGATTTTTTTTGATGTTAGTGATAAAAGTGAAAAACAACATAGTTCCAACCTTTAAAGGATTTATGGTTTAGAGAGTAAGCAAGGCATGTACTACACACTATAATGTGAATAGTACAGAGTCATTATCATACAGCAGAGAAGCAGTATATGAACCTGGAGCCAGCTTGTGGTTGTTCAATTGTATTCACTTCAGTTATGTTCAACTCTTTGTGATCCCATTTGTGATCTTTGTTTTTTGTTTGTTTGTTTGTTTATTTTTTTGCAAAGATACTAGAGTGGTTTGCCATTTCTTTCTCCAGCTCATTTTACAGATGAGGAAACTGAAGCAAACATGTTTAAGTGACTTGCCCAAGATCATGCAGCTAGTAAGGCAGAATTTGAATTCAAGCCTTCTACTCTATCCACTATACTACCTAACTGCTTTGTAGCTAGGAATTTATTTCAAATGTTTTTTGGGGAAGTGTTATTCTTGCTATTGTTATTTTTACTTCCTAGATGTATAAACATGAGTAAGTAGTTTGACTTCTCTGAGCTTCAGTTTTCACATTTATAAAATGAGTATAATAATATTTCAGAATTGTTATGAAGATCCAATAAGTTATCTAGATTAGAAAAAAGATATATATATATATATATATATATATATATATATATATATATATATATATATATAGGGCTAGACTTTGGATTTGTGATTTCACTGGTATAAGACACTTTCTGATGAGGAAATTCCCTCTACCAATGTTTGATGGCATTTTTCTGTAAGTTATAGCCCCGAAAACTTGCCTAGAGTCCTAAGGAGCTAAGTGACTCTCCTAGTACCACAGAGCCAGTATGTAGCAGAGTCAAGACTTGAATGTAGGTCTTCTGAACTTGACAGCCAGCTCTCTACACTAATAACATCATCTCTTTTTATCACTATCATTATCATCACTACTACTATAATTTCAAAACTATAAATTTCTTCTAAGTTTTACACAATAATTTATGTATATTATGTCATTTGATTCTCACAATGATTCAGTGAGGTAATAAATATAAATATCATTATTAATCAGATAGGTGGAATAGTAGATAGAACACTGGATGTTGGATTGGAAAGACCTTATTTCAAATCCAGCCACAGGCACTTAATAGCTGTTTAATCCAGAGCAACACATTTAACATATTTTTGCCTCTGTTTTCTTAACTTTAAAATGGGAAATACCTATCTTGGAGGAGTGTTTTGAGAATTTAGTGAGACAATATTTGTAAAGCATTTAACATAGGGATTGGCTCATAATAGATACTATATAACTGCTTATTCCCTTCCTCTCCCCCTTTATTATCTACATTTTGTAGATGGGAAAACTAAGACTTTGAGAGGCTAAGTAACTTCAGTCATAAGGTTAATAAGTGACAGACCCTAAATAACAGTATATGGTGTGCAGTAAGATATATTCTATCTTGTTCTTCTAGGATCATTACCATTTTAGCAAATCAGATTTACTGATAAAGATGTCATAGATGGCAGGCAGAGAAGTACTCTTTTTAAGTCTATTGTTTGTACTTACAATTCATAATTTATGCAGATATCCATAATATTCTCCTTTTATAGTCAATAACTAGTATTTCTTAATTAAGCATTCACTATGTGTCAGGCACCATGCTTACATTTGTTTTTGTACTGTATTTAGTCAGTTCTTGTAGTTCAAGTTATGGTATTCTTCTCCATAACTTCAATGAACATATTCATAGAGTGTGAAGTAGTGATTTTCACCATTTCAAAATCCAAATCTGACATAGTTGTAGCTCATAATATCTTTATCGATCCAGAATTTTAAAAAACAAATTCAGTCCAGTACAATTGCTTAAAACCCAGAGTTCTGTTTAAATTCCCAAACATGTTAGTAAGATAGGATTTAAAGTTTTAGTGCCTGAGTTTTTCAAGCTCTTTATATTATACTTACAAGTTCACATGTTCAGATTCTATTTTTTAAAATGCCTAACACTGTCAGTAAATTGAAACTCATGTATCATCAAGAAGATCAAAATGACTTCTAAAAATCCTTAAACAATAAGCATGCCATCAATTCTCTGCAAATTTTCTTTGTCCCCTACTAGCATATCAATGGTATATTGATCTGTATGCTTGTAACACTATTAAATGTGTCCTTTTTTATAAAGAGTATTTCATATAGCATGATTGGAAAATTTGTCATTTTACTTCTATACATTAGTAACAGATGGTATCATGGGAATTATGTGTATATAGAGTACAAACAAGAATGATATTGTAGCTCTTCTACATTGTATGTTGAGATTGTATTTTGAGATAACCTTCATTTTAAGGAATGTTTTTGTATTTTCCCTTTATCATGCTTAAATCTAGTGCTGTATCTTCTACTCCTTGTTTCAACCAGAGCAAACTTAATTCTTTCTTTAAATAGCAGCTATCAAAATACTTGAAGAAAACTATCAGGCAGTAACATTCCCCAAATTGCTTCCCATCCCACCTCCCCAATCTTACTAGGTCTTTTACATTTGGCTTCCAGGGCAAGATCAATTCAACTACTGTCACTTTAATACTTTGAGGGATCTACAATTTATTTCTTATAAATACTACTTCCAAGATGCCAATCATAATCCATCTATTCCCTCTCTTCTTTGTGTGAATCCTATCTGTATCATATTACAAATTTTACATATTTCTTCTGATCTCTTAACATGGTATGGATATCAGCAGAACATATAAGCTATGTAGGTTATACATACATACATACATACATACAACTTTCATTCCTCTGAGATTGTGGCATCTGTCACCTTAAAGCTATATATTATCCCAGGGAAAATGTTGATAGTAAGAAGATGGGGTCATTGTTTAACTGAGAAATTTGGGGCAGCATTAAAAGCACATCTTCCCAAATGCAATCTAGCCTTTTTTCTTATTTATTTCTGAGCCCAGATCATCATCCATCTTTAGTGTCTGTCCAATATATATATACTGATGGACCTAGCTCTATGAAATGAAGCAATAATACAGTCTCTGAAGATAATCTTACCTATATCAAGGGGAACACATTGATTACCCACAACATGATGTATTTTTTGACTATAGTAACTCCTGAATACTCTCTATTAACGTATAGAGGGGCTATATTTCAAGAAGTGCTTATATTCTCAATTCATCACAGCATTAAAAATTACCTTTATAACATTTTCAAACAAAAATACTCAAATTAAGAAATAAATCTCTAAAACCTAAAATTGAAACTCTGTTCTTGATCACTCTGAATCAGGCACCTGTTATTCAATAACCATAAAATTTTCCTTTTAATTATTCTTTATTCTTTTCTTCTCAATAAATTTATATACTTTTGAATATATACTTAATTGGAATCTAATCCTATACAATGTTCCTAAGATAATTTTCCCTTCTGGTTATATAACTTCCTTATTCAAACCATTTAGGTATATTCCTGTTAGATTGGTAATCAGCTAATTAACAAAGTGGATAGAATGCAGTATTTGGAGCCAAGAAAATACTGATTTCAAATCCCTCCTCTATTACTTATCAGTTATGTGACCCTGGACAGATAACTTAGCCCCACTCAGCATCAGTTTCCTCATCTGCAAAATGAGACATAGTAGCATCTAACTCAAATGAGATAATATGTGTAAAGCACTTGTAAACCTTAAATCATTATAAGTTAGCTATTGCTTCTACAACAAAATGTAAGCTTCTATCTTTAGCTTTTAAAATCATATGCAACCTAGCCTCAAACTATCTTTGTCAACTTTGCTAATACACTATTGGATATTACTTTCCCCTCCTACATTCTGCACTTCAGGCAAAAGGGTCTTTTCATTTTTCCTTACACATGCCTCTCCGTCTCCCATCTCCAGTCTTTTGCATTGTACTCCATGACTAGAATGCACTGCTCTCTGAAAGCCATGGTCTAGGAATGATTAGTTATTAGTGGGGTTAAACAAGGCCTGTATCCTGGAAATCAAGGTCCTTCAGAATTTTGTGAATTTAATTAATTAGTAGCATTTGATGCAAATATTTATTGTGGTGTATACAAAAAAAAATCTGAATGAATCATACATAGAATGTTAAAGCTGGAAGAGGCCATATTATTTTACCTATCAGCAGAACTGAAAAGGGAGAGGACAACTCAAAACTGAAGATCTATTGAGAGCAACAGCTCCTGTTGACCTTAAGGCACAGATTGAAAACAGCTGCTTCCCTTTAGGCATTCTCAGAGCAGCTGTTCCAAACCTTTTCTTCTGTTCTCAAACCTCCTACACATCTTCCCTCCCCCATCCTTTCTGCCCATGACTTTGCCTCATAATGCACTGAAAAAATGTGACCATAAGTGCCTCTTCTCCTTTACCTGAGGGATGATAGTCCCCCACTATCTCTTCATCCACTCCCATCTCTGATAATGAATTTTCCTTTCTGTTTATTAAGGCTAACCTTTCTTCCTATGCAGTTGATCCTATCTTAACCTATCTTTTCCAGCACATTATCCCTACTATCATCTTTATTTTCTCTAATAATCCTTCTCTCCCTATCTAGCCATAAGGAGAAAAGAAACAAGTTCATATTATATGCCAAGCACTGTTCTAAATGCTTTAACAATATTATTTCTTTGATCCTCATATCAACTCTGGGAGAAAAGTACTATTATGAGTTTCATTTTATATTTGAAGAATCTGAGGAAGAAAGAGTTAATCGACTTTCCCAAAGTCATTTAGTGGGTAAGCACCTGAGGTCAAATTTGACCTCAAGTCTTTCTGACTCCAGACCCATCTGTTTTATCCATTGTACCACCAAATTATTTTTCACTGGCAATTTCTGTGCCAGGAAGAAAGAAAGAAGGGAGGAAGGGAAGAAGGGAAGAAGAAAGGAAGGAGGGCTGTGTTCCATGCTTAGAATGTACTCTTCTCTAAATGACATGTTGTAAGAATGATAGCATTGAACAATGTCTGTTTTCTGGAAATCAAAGTCCTTGAGGATTTATGAACTTAATTAGTAGTATTTGAAGCAAATATTTATTGTTGTGTATACAAAAAAAAATCTGAGAGTAAGTCATAGTATTAAAGCTGGAAGAGGCCATGACCATATATCCTTCATCCAAATTAAAAAAAAAAACCTTATTGGATCCTATCTTACCCCTCCAACTCTCATTCTGTCCTACCTTTGCCTCCTCAATTATATGCCTCAAAAAAGAGAATATGTTTGGTATCTTCATTTTCTTTCCTCTTACTCC
Source organism: Sarcophilus harrisii (assembly GCF_902635505.1). Lineage (NCBI taxonomy): Eukaryota > Metazoa > Chordata > Mammalia > Dasyuromorphia > Dasyuridae > Sarcophilus > Sarcophilus harrisii. Next base: position 260,662,479 of record NC_045428.1, read on the forward strand.
TCTTTCTAAATCCTCTACAATCTGTCTTCTGAACTCATCATCTAAATATAAATACTTTTTCCCAAAGCTGTGATGGATCTCTTTATTCAATGCTAACTTAAATGGCCTTTTCTCAGTCTTTATCCTTCCTCTTTTCCCCTAATATCTGAGACCACTGAACACCTTCGCTTTGATATTCTCTTCATTTCTGGATTTTTTGATAACTCCTTTCTCTTGATTCTCCTTCTTCTTGTCTGACTTCTCCTTTTCCATTTTTTTTGCTGGTTTTTCATCCTTGTCATATTTGTCTTACTTGTGGTTCCTGACTGACTCCATACACCCATCACCTGTCTTCAAGCTTTTGTATTAATTGTTCAAAATGCTTGGAACATTCTTCTTCCCAACATTCAGCTCTTTGGTATCTTCTAAGATTCGGCTCAAATTCCTCCAAAAAAATCCTTTGGGTTCTCTCTTCCCAGTTGATATGTCATCATTGTATAGTTACCTTCCATTTCCTCTATCTAGATCTTGTATCATCAGATTTTGATAAGTTGGTTCTACCATTAGAATGTAAGATGAATATGAATTGCTTTTTCTTCTCCATATCTTCAGTTCTTAGTATAGTTCCTAATACATATAGTTAATATTTAATAAATCTTTGTTGACTAATAGACTGTTGATTCCTTGTGCTTAGTTGTATGGGTACAGAAGGGTGATTGGTCTATGTAATAATGCATAACTAGAAGGACCACATTGTCACAAGCCCTTTTCCAGGGAAGGGACATAAAGCTAGTGTTTGAGCAGGACACAATATGGACACAAAAGGGAAAGCATCTTAGGAATTCTCCAACTGCCCTCACTATGTCAGCATCCTGATCATATTCTAATATTATTTCTAAGTAATCTGTACTTTTCTAGCAGGGGCCTTAATAGGTGGTATTGCTAAGGGACTTTAAGATCAAAACAAAAATATATTAATGTGAATTCCATCTTCCAGTTTAAAACTGTTGAATGATGGTTGTTGACGAAACAAAGCAATGAGAAATATCCAAACATTCTGCTCCTTCTTATCCTTAGCTATACAGTTTCCATATTGGGGTAATGGGAAAACAAAACAAAACATGAGAACCAACTGTTCCTTTTTACAGAGCTGAAAACTGAGGCTTAATGTTAACTGACTTACCCAAGATCACAAAGCTGCTTAGTGGCAAATTTGAAATTCAGATCTTCAAAGTACTAGACTAGCAATTTTCCCTTTGTCAAGAAATTTGTTAACCATATTACTCTAAACTCACAAAACATTACCTTACCAATTTATTTTCATTTGAATAAAACCACAAAGGAATTGTCACATTAAGGGTCAAGGAATCAGTATTATACATGCTCAATAATACTCCATGCCTTAAACCTATCTATTCTTATAGCCTAGAATTTATTTCTATTGAAATATCCAGCCTCTTTGAAAATCAAAGTTTTTCAAATTAAAAATAAAGAACAATTTTTAACTATATCTAAAAGTCCCTAAAATAAATTTTATTAAGAGCACTTTTCTTAAATTGGAATGCAAATAGCTTACAATATCTTGAACCAGTGACCCAGAGCAGTGCAAAAGATATTGCTGTCTTCTTAAGTTAAGGAGCTGTGTGTAGGAAGGGGATATTTAAAGATACTTGATAGACTTCCCTTATGCAGTCTCTTCTATAAGTATATGATTCTAATACTCTGAAACCCAGGAAAGTAGGCACTTTTAAATACATGAAATGGAATACATAAAGGATAAATGAGTTCTCTGCTTTCTCTGACAAAGCCAGGAATAGAATATGTGTTTTTTTTTTTTTTACTCTAACCAACCAAACTTGTGAATCAGAGAAGACCCATATGAGGAAAATTCTACAAAAGCATATATAATACAGCATACAGAGTTTTGCAAAATGAATTAGTAATAGCTTTTAAGTCCCACTATTAAGTAAAGATAGTTGTTATCTGACCAATGATTTTTCTTTATCCAATTACATTTTCTATAAATGAAAGCAATCATTTGTGAACTGTCATTGAAATTGAATTGAAAAGAATACTCTTTTATTCTCAATTTCTTTCAAGTAACAAAAGCAAAATCCAACATATTGGATCAAATCATACATTAGTCTCCATTACCACCATTATTCATGTTACCATTTTAGTTTGTCAAACTCAATTCATGACAGTGATTTTGATCTTGATTTTCTTTTTTTAATTGGAAGAAAAGCACAGCTCTTGATAATTTATTTTCATTTTAAAATGGCAGAGTAACAGAAAATATTATTTTGTACTATAACCATGGGTGGTAAGTGCACTTTCATCAGCACAGATTACAAATCTAGGCAACAATCACAAGTTTTTTCAGACTAATAATACAATTTGTTTATTGCATCTCAAAAATATGACAAGACTGGAAAAGAATCTAGTCTGTTATTTCAAGTAAAGTTATTCAAAAATGCCATCTGAGAAAATGTTATGCACATAATTATTTAAATAAGACACATTCAGCACAGTACCTCTAAACTTATTGTTCCAATGATTCTGATGACAAACATGTACAACTAGAATTAGATATAAGGCTCCATAGAGTCTTTCTTGAATTCTTTGACATCACAATCAGTCAACCATGCTATGCACTATGCTATGCACTGGGGATATGAAGAAAAGCAAAAGACAGCCCCTGCTTTTAGAAAGTCACTGTTAAATAGAGCTATTAGTTATACCTAACTTTTATCATTTTTTTTTTTACAATTTTTTTTTTGGTTAATGGGCTTTTCATGAGTCCATTGGTGTTTTCTTGGCAAAGATACTAGAGGGGTTTGCTCTTTTCTTGTCCAGATTATTTTATAAATGAGAAAAGTGAACCAGACAGCATTAAGTGACTTGCCCATGGTCATACACGTCATAAGTACTGGAGGCCAGATTTGAATTTACAAGGATGAATCTTCTGGACTCCAGTGCTGGTACACTATGCACTATGGTATCACCTAGTTGCTATGCTCATCTTCTTCTCTACCCTACCTCCAACCCAATACTGCCAACCCTCTGCAGTCAAACATTTCTTTGATGAACCACATACATACACACACACACACACACACACACACACACCTCATATTGGAACTAATTATATGCGACTTCTCTGAGCATGATTCACCATCAGTTTCTGTAAAGTTGTGCATGATTATTGTACTAATTAGAGTTCTTCTATCTTTCAAAATTAGTTTCTTTGATAATATTATAATTGTATACTTTTTTCTCTTGGTTCTAATCATTTTAGCCTGCATTAGTTCATCTAAAGTTTCCTAGCTTTATCAGAATCCATCCCATTAATCATTTCTTATGGTTTAATAATATTCTATTATATTGACATCCTGAATTGTTCAGAAATTCTCCATCTGACAGGTATTTGCTTTGTCTCTAGTTTTTTGTTTCCATTTTCTCTTTATATTATCTCCTAGGATTTCTACATCTGGTATTTTTATCAGCAGGTATATCAGTCAGATCATCAAAGCATATCCACAGTTTAGAGACTTTTTGAGTATTGTTCCAAATTGCTTTAATGGTTGATGATTGGATCGCTTCATAGTACTTACTGTATATTAGTATTCCTGTATTTTACAGTGCTTCCAAAAGCTGTTATTTTCCTTTTTTTTTTTTTTTGTCATTTTGGCAATATTCATTTTTTTCATATGTCCCAAAGTTCATCTATTTCCTATTCAAATTTTCAAAGTACCTGGATTTTCCAGATTTCTTTTATATAGCATAATGCATTCCAGTGTGAAACGGTATCAATGATCAGATTGAAAAAGGGAATTTTGTTATCTTTGGGTGATTCGGATACATCTTTTAGAACAGGGATGGGGAACTGTTTTTTCCTGCCAAAGGCCATTTGGATATTTATAACATCATTCACTGGTCATATAAAATTGTCAACTTAAAATACTCAAACAGGGGGAGATTGTTGCCATTTGTAGTTGCCAGACCAAATGATTTCATGGGCCTGTACAGCTTATGGACATTCCTTACCCCTGTTCTAGAAGGATCCACATCTCTCCACAACAGCTCTTTACATATCACTTTTCATAAATCAGCTAGTTGTAATAAAAAATAGCATAGGACTGAGAGTTAGGAGGCCTTGGGTTCAGGGGTGTGCTGGAGTCAATTTGAACAGACTCATGAGAACCAATTATTATTTTTTTATTTTGACACCACTTAAATCAGTAACCACTATAAATCAGGATTTTATTTATTGTTTTGTTGATTATCCAGGCTTAAAAAAGTGATAAAGAAAATATTAATAATACAGATTAAATTTAAAGAGTATAGATATACACAATCACTACCCCCCCCCCCCCAGAGAGCTGATTGTTAAACCTTTACTAGCACACCATTACTTAGGTACTACTTCTTACTTTGATATCAGTTAGCTGTATGATCTTGGCCAACTCACTTATTCTTTTTGATTAAGCTTCTGTTTATAAGACAAATAAATTGGATTGAGTAATCTCTAATTCCTTCAGTCTTGCAAATGCTGTGATTATATGCTCAGTCAACTGGTGAACATTTCTTTATCTCAGGGTTAAAAATAAGATTCTGGAAACTTGATGGTGCCTGTGAATCCTTTTGCTTTTGTGAAACATGAGATGGTCTTTGTGCTTCCAAAGAGCCAAATTTTCCCTTTGAGAGAGCAGCGTCATGCTTGTTGCATAGCTCAGAATCAGTCTTGTTTCAAGGTTTATAAAGTGAACTGATAAGGACATTTTGAACCAACCCATAAATGGGCACAGAATACCCTCTACAGGAATTCTTAACTTGGAGTCTACAGATGTAGCCATAAACTTGAATGGATTGGAGAGAAGGAAGAGTATTATTATAATTAAATCCATTACCTTTCTTTTCAAGCTAAGGGATCAATAATATTTGATAGTATGATAATTAGTAGTACTTCAGGTAGAGAGATAAAAAGAGCATATGGCCTTAGGTTATTTGGTTTCTTTCAAATCCACACCTTTTTACCTCAAGTTTAATTGTAGTCTGTATGGCTCTCCTTTAACCCAGGATGATAATCACTTACTATCCACCAGGCTTCTGTTCCTACAGGTGAGTTACTAACAAAACTATTTTTATATGGGTCTTGTTCCTGTTAAACTATGTATAAGATATTAGCATTAATTTGTTCCGCTAATTGTCCTATTGCCAGGTTTCCTTCCCTAAATGGAAGGAGTCAGTAACATGGCAACAACTCTGAGACCTAAAAAGAATTATTATCTATTATATATATATACGTATATATTATATTATCTATATCTAGCTATATATATTATATTATCTATTTATGGCCTATTGAATTACTATATCTGCATAAAGAATATTATATTGCTTCCCCTAGAGTTAAAATTAAAGCAGGTTAAGTGTGCTAGAGACACAAAATTTAGAGGGAACTTAAAACATTAGAAACCTTTCCAAAGGTAGAAAAACCTGAATTTAGCATCTATTAACCAAGAATAATTTTTGCATTGGACCTAGGATTCTTTTGTCTTTTTCAGAGTCTTGTACACCTCCTATTGGGCATCATTGTTTTCATTGGGTTGGTTGTTCAACTGGCTTCCCAAGATCTCTCTATAAATCAACTCTCAGTTACCAGATTTAGTTCTCTCTTAAGTTCATAGCAAACACTCTTTTCTGCTGACAAAGATATCATTTCTCAAAGTAGCTTCCTTGAACTCTTAATGACTAATGAACTTCAAACTACCAAATTGTGTTTTTCTTTTTTCTCTAAAAAAGTCAATGTTGGGAGCTATAGCAATTTGGAAGGAAGGGAAAGAGAAGAATCCTTCCTTCTCTCCACAAAGCTCTTTTTATGGAGTCCTGTTTTATTCCTTCAAATTACCTATGGCCTAGCTATATAAAGGAGGGGGGGCGATGCAATTTGTTGCAGGGTTTTTTTTTTTCTCCGCTGATAGAGAAATACATATACTTTGTAAAAGAATCTCATGTGTATTATCATATTATTGCTGCATTACCTCTGTAAAATTAAAGAATTAGACTCTACTCCTAGGTCCTTCCCAACTCTGAATCTATGATTCTACAAACATTTCTTTCATGTCCCCACATTTCTTTGGCAGTATCTATTCACTGTGGTGCTTACTGTCAGCCTGCCTTGGTCATAGAATTCAAAATAGTAAAGTGATGTTTATTAGACTTTTTTTTTATTTTTTTATTTTTTTTACTAACTGATCATAAAAACAGTATTTCATGTCCCAACAATAATGGACTTCATTAACTCTGTTCACTAAGATTAATGACCCCCATTTTTCCCCTACTGCTAGCCATTTTTTATTACTAGTCTAAATGGGGGAAAATGTGATAAACTGTTCCCAATACAAATAGTACTGCTAACACTAAGCAATTTTTTGTTGACCCTTGGGTCCCTTAGGATTTGACCTCTGGTTACAATTTACTCTTTACTAATGGTAACAATAGGGCAAAAATCATATATTATCCTAATTTTCCCCCTTCTCTCAAATTTTTAAATAAACTTCATTATTCTTGTTCTGATTATTTTTATTCATCTTATCAATTTCTCATTGTACATAATTATTATTAAAAAGAAACCATGTTAAAATATTTTTTTTTCAGGCTTGATATTTTGAAAATTGAACTATCAAATGTATATTAATTAAAAGTAAAAGAAATAAAAGTAAAAATATCCTCTGATGGGTGATACTATGTAAATACCTATTTGGTTGAAAATATATAAATTATATCTTTCTTCCTATAGTTACTATTTAATGAAAATAAATATTTTCTCAAAATGAAAGATTTAATTCTAGTTCTATGTTCCTTATATTCTTTTTTTTCCCCCTCAAAAAATGTTTTAGCTCCTGGTCAAACTGTTACTGTGGTTACGCAAACTCTGGTTACTAAGGAAACTACCATCTCCAAACTAGAAATGCCATCTTCCTTGCTGTTGGAGGTACCAGCCCTAGCTGACTTCAACAAGGCGTGGACAGAGCTCACTGACTGGCTTTCCTTGCTTGATCGTGTGATAAAAACTCAGAAGGTGATGGTGGGTGATCTTGAAGACATCAATGACATGATCATCAAACAGAAGGTATGAAGAATGAAATATAAGAAGCTGACGTAGATTTGTTGTTGTTGTTGTTGTTTTTCTTCAAGTTAATGATGGTTACAGGACAGGTCACTATTGTGGGTTGATTATAGTCAATTTTTAGTCAGCTTTCCCTGCAAACCATCTCTTTCAGTTCCTCCCCAGACACTTCAACTCATCACTCTTTTCAGCCAGTCTTTTTGTACTAAGGAGAAAAAAAAATTCTAATATTAGCTAAAGCAATGCAAAATTAGGAAGGCATATGTCAAAGAGAAGGGAAATAACATTTCTAAGCACATCTAGCTGGATAGAGTTCAGTAAAACAAATATGGGGAATTTTTTTTTCTGCCTAAATGAGGCCAAATGACCCATTTTAAGTTTCTTGCTTTTAAATATTATTTTAGCATCATATACTTATAGTGTATTCCCAAAACAAATATAAACAATCTAAGGCTTACCCACTAGTTTAATTTATTGATGGCACTTTGTTTTCTTTCATTGCTAAGGATACCTGAGAGTTGTATATAAAAATAAAAGAGGAAAATCATTTAAATTATGACTTATTTGAATTACTCTAGATTCAGATCTTTGAATTTATACAGCAGTAATGTCTTCCCAAAAAGATTCATAAATATTGTATTTCTCAGACTTATAGAACTGATTTTTTCCTTTAGAATTACTGTTGAAAAGAAATATAAGTAAATGATGATGGTGATGTTCACATATTTAAAATAAACATACAATATTTCTTTTATAATTCTGGGTGCTTAGGTAAAGGATATGTGAAAGCTTCATATGTTGTCATTATCCTACCTACAGAGATCTCAAGTGCATGAAAGTAGAAAGCAAAAAGTTATATTGAAAAATGGAACTATTACTGAATTATTCTTTGAAAATAAAAGGTGCAAAAATACAGAAATGGTATCAAAGTAAGTTTTTAAAATAGGCAGCAATTATATAACAGTAAAAGCAATTTGATAGTATGCAAACTTTAATTAGATTCCAAATAAAATATTACAGTTTTTATGAAATTCACTCAAGATTTTTAGTAATGTCATGATTTTTTTTATTTGCTGTAAACAAGCTGTGACCCAAGTAATGGAACAATCCTAACTTAATTTTTTTATCAAAACTCATATGATAACACTAGAGGGGAATTTATATTACTTTACTTTTTTTGTGACATCATTGAAATGATTATTTTATAAATATGCACATTTATGTTAAAATAAATTGTGCAAGGGATTTGATATACATATTCATGTATGTGTCTCATTCCTAGGAAATATGCAACATTTTGCACAAAATAAACTATATATTTATATAAGCATTAAGCACCTACTATGTGCCAAATACTATACCAGTCACTGAAAATAAAAAGGATAGAATGAAATTGTCCCTGACCTCAAGAAGCTTATATTCTAGTAGGAGTAAATAATGTGTACAGATGAGGCACTATAAATTATAGGGCAAGTTAAAGTGAAGTTGCAGGGAGGAGAGAAATGGCAGCAGTTTGGAGGATTCCTCCTGGTGCTTGAGCTGAGCTTTGAAGAAGTTGAGAGATTCTGAAAGTTGGCAATTGGGTGGAAGTACAGGTATGGAAGTAAAGCTTGTGCAAAGTCTTGGAGAAAAGAGGTGGAATGTTATGTATGAACACTAACAAGTAAGCCAATTTGAATGAGACACATTATGTAAAGATGAATGATATATAATAACCCCTGAAAAGTAGGCTGGTTTCAGATTTTGAAAGATTTTAAATACCAATGGAGACTGTATTTCCTCTGTACACTTTTAGATGAGGAGGCAATTGGTCATATCTATATTTTAGAAATATACACTGGCAACTAAGTGGAGGATGAATTTGACAGGGGAGAGATAGTTTTGACAGGAAATTAATCAAGAGCCTAATTGTAGTAATCCAGGTCAGAGGTAATGATGATTTATAATAGGATGCTTGTATTATTAGAAAAAATTAAAGTCAAAATTAGCAGCTTTGTGGAATAGGTGAAAGAGTGCTGGATTCACTCTGGGTTCAAATCCTAATTTAGCCACTAACTAATTTTGGGCAAAGCACTTCATTTCTCTGGTCTTAAGTTCTTCACCTTTAAAATGAGCTATTTAGACTAAATGACCTCTGAGTATCTTCCATTTCTAATCCTTTGACTCTTTGTTTGGATTTGACAATTAGGAAGAAGGAAGAATCAAGAATGACTCTGGTTAACAAAATTTAGATGACAGAAAGGGTGATAATGCTTTCTACAGCAATAGGGAAATTACTAACAGAATGAGTTTGGGTGAGAGGATAATAGTTTCTCTTATGCATAATGTGAGTATGTTGTGCCTATTGTACATCTATCTGGAATTTCAAGAATAGATAAAGTACTGAAGTTGGAGTTCAAATATATCTCCAAATACTAACTGTTTGGCCTCTGTCCTTGAACAAGTCATTTAACCACTGTTTGCCTCAGTTTTCTCCTCTGTAAAATGAAGAAGTAGGAATTCTTAACTCCCAAGGCTATTGTGAGGCTGAATTAAATAATATTTTTAAAGCACTTCAACATAGTGCCTGGCACATAGAAAGTGCCACATAAATGTTATTATTAGAAGTAACTTGATGGCTCACTGACTGGAGCACACAGGGTCAGGAGTCAAGAAGACTTGAATTTAAATCTGACCTTAGATACTTAATAGCTGTGTGATCCTAAGAAATCATTTAACCTCTGCCTTAATCCATTGAAAAAGAAAGTGACAAACCGTTTTAGAATTTTTGCCAAAAAAAAAATTACATGGATAAGTATTGGTATCAAAGTCTATAGCAGTGGTTCTCAAAGTATGGTCTAGAGAATCCTGGAGATCTCTGAAACCATTTTAGAAGGTCTACAAATTCAAAAGTAGTTTTTATTTCCAATATAATAAATGTCTATAAATATAATCCAGATAAACAAAAACACTTTGAAGAGAACCTTAATAATTTTTAATAAGATAAAGAAACTGAAAACAAAAGTTTGAGAACCACTGGTCTGTAGGGTCACAAAGAGTTGAAAGCAACTGAAAGACATGACTGTTATTGTTATTATCATGACCCAACAAAGAAAAGTAAGAAAGAGTAGGTAGGAAGGAAGGAAAAGAGCAAATCTTACAAAATCTTAGAGAAGAAAGAATATCTAGGAGAAGAGAGTAGTCAATAATATCAATTTTTGCAAAAAAGGTCAAGAATAAGAATTGTAAAAAGGCCATTGAATTTCTTAAGCAAAAAAGAACATTGGTACATTAGAGATAGCAGTTTTAATTTAGTGATGTCAGAAGTCAGAGTTTAAGGGTTTAAGATGTGAGTGAAAGCAGAGTATTATAAAAATATGAAGAAATAATTATAGTAATTGATAAAAATAGAAGATAACAAATTCTACCTGAAGATATTTCTTCCTCCTGGAAGATTTATTCAGTGACAAAACAGGGGAAAGATACTTTTGAAAAAAAAATTATATCATTTATTTTGTAAAGTATAGGGAACACATTCATTACCTCAGTTATAATAACTGTACCCATACATAAAGATTTTCAATAATGTCTCTTGCTTGCATTGCCATTTAATTCTAACAGCTGAGCCTGAAAGTATTAAACAAAGCAAGCTAGTTTACTGCATAAACTACCTAGGCATTTAGGTGAACCAGTGGCTAGAATACCAGATTCTGAGTCAAGAAAACTTGAATTCAAAAGTGACCTCAAATACTTATTAGTTGTAGGCCAATCACAACCCTATTTTCATCATATGTAAAATGGGGATAATGCTAGCATCTACTTTCTAGGGTAGATTTTGAGAATGAAAACATGTATAAAGTTCTTTTGAAATCTTAAAGTAAAATATAAATGGTAGCTACTTTTTTGATTTTAAATTTTGCAAAGGTTTCATTTCCTTTTCTGTGACTTTTTAAAATTACTAAGTGAATTTTCAGCCTGTTCTCACCCCCCACTCTGTCTCAATAAAAAAATTAAATAGTATGATTAGTAATGTCATCTTGCATTTTTATAATGCTGTAGGTTTTAGAAATTATGTGTTATACATAGTTGATTTTCAAAACAATTTGGGTTTTATATTTATTCTATAAATGAGGCAAAGCAAGTTCCTGGTGCCAAGAAATACAGACACAAGGAAGCAATCCAGGTTTCCTTATCGGTAGGGCCCATTACACCATGCTGCCACTTCCTTAGAGACACCAAAGCTGTAATGACTTATAAATTATTTTGGAGGTTAACATGAAATCCCCCATCTCCCTTCTGTCTTGCTGGGTAGCAAGAATACTAACTAGTATTTACATAGTATTTATCCTCTGTCATCTCATTTGATCCTCACAATGACCCTTTGAAGTCAGGATGCTATATTTATTCCCATATTACAGATAAGGAGGCCAAAGGTGAGAGAGGTTAAATAATTGTCCTGTAGATAGTAAGTATTGAAGGTGGGATTTGAGCTCAGGTTTTCCTGATTCCTAAACCTGTGTTCAATCCACTACTGTGCCTAGCTGCTTCCTATGTTATTTCACAAATTATTTTTTTTTTATCTATATCATACATATTCTGAAGTTTTTCCCCAAAATTCCCATTTAATTATCAATGGTCAACTTGAATATAGCCAAAACTGGGAATGAGAAGCTTGCAGATGCCAAGGGATGACTCACAGATATATGTATACATATATAACTGCAAAAACCTTTTAATTAGATCCCTTGCTTTAAATCTCCTCTTTCTCCCATTCATTCCACAAAATGTCAATGATTTTATGAAAATACATGTCTAATCATGCTACTCCTTCACCCACAAAAGCACAGTAAATTCCTATTGATTCTATGACTAATTATTATTTAATGATTAGCCCCTCCATCCTTTTTTACTGTTGGAAAACACAGGAGCTGTTGGAATACATGGGAGCCACCTGATAGTGGTTGCTGGAGATACAACTCAGAATGGATCTCCTCGTGTGAGACGATGATACAAGGAGACTGAGACGCAGTCTCTGTTCTCTGACCTCTCTGACTGAGAGGCTGTTGCGTTGTCTGACCTCTCTCCTCTTCCCTCTGCCTCCAATTTATTTCATTTCCAGTCCATAACACCTGTGTCAGCAAAGGCTGCTTTGCAACTCCTTAAGATGAATAAGATTTTTCCAAATACATACAATAGAGAGGAACTGTATGTGAAACCCTGTATTTTCAAAAGAATATAATACATTCAATTTTGGTTTTAAAGTTGCCTTGTCTCTGAGCTTCTCTTTTAAAACTGTGACAATGACTTACCTTTTAAAAACATTGGAATACTTATTATTCATTCTCCTTTCCCTTCTATCTCCCCTGTTCCATTAACATACACACACCCAAAACAAAAACCCTTCCAATGCAATAGATAAGTATAGTTGAATAAACAAGACTTTATGCTATGTCTGAAAATGTTTACCTCAAATTGTCCCTCATATCTTGTGATTTTTTAACTTCTACTTTTAAGTTTTATATGTATAAACTCATTAGTACAGTGATACAAATATATAACTTAGAGATACCTACATATCTACATATTGAATGGGTATGGCCAAAACAATGGGTATGGTAAAACCAATGAGGTGGGAGGAGGATCATCTTGGAGATATCTGCTCTGAGTATAATATCCTATATTCTATTCACTTATACAAATCTTAAGGATAGTTTCTTTTCCTTTCTATACTCAAAAACATCTTGAGATATTCCATAGAGAAAATTTATAATTTGAATGTAAACCCTCTTTAGATTCTTAGCATATTTTATTGAGTGAAATAATTCATTTACAATGATATTTTTTTATGTTTAGAAATAAGAATTCTGTTTAAGGAGAAAATTTTTAACTTTTTATATATGCATAGATAGTTAAAACTTTATAATGGTATACATAATTAAATATAAATTATAATAATTATATTCTTTGAAAAATTCAAAGGTGATTATAGAGATTGATTTATTTAAATTTCATATCCTCACATTCTAAAGAGGTTTTCTGGAGGCAATCATTCAAGCACAGGATGACTATGGCTGGACAACATTCAAGCACAGAAGAACTAAGTTTTTCATAAACCCAATTACTGTTATTATTGTGTTCAGATCCTTTGCAGAGGCTGTGGTAATGTGATATCAGGTATCAGGGAACATTTTGTTCACTCTTCTTTTTGTTAAGAATGTTTCCTTATTAAATTTCAATCAATTCATCATAATCAATAGTTAATTGAATTAAGCACCCATTACACAAAAGATACATTTGTCTTATAATTTTGTGGAAGTGATTTAAGTTTTAGGTGTTTGTTTCCTAAAATTAAAGGAAAAAAAATATTTTGGACGAACCTTATATTCACTATGTGGCAGTCACATGCTCAACAGCTGGAATGCTGTCTATATTTTATCTCAGAAATCTTATAGTTGTGCAATCCTTGTCAAATCACATAAGCTTTCTTTTGCCTCAATTTGCTCTTATGTAAAATAAGGATAATAATAGCGTCTTCCTCACCTACTTGTTATTGGGACTAAATGTGGAAAGTGCTTTGCAAACCTTAGTTTCAGCTAGAAATTAACATACATACACATACACACAAATACATACACATACACATATTACATATGTACATGTTATATATTTATACACTTATGGGCCAGTCATCCCTTGACATCTGTAGATTTCACATTTCCAGTTTTGGTTATTTTTAAGTTAACCATTTGCAATTAAATGGGGATTTTGGGAGATTTGCTACTTATTGAGAAAAAAAACTTTAGAGTATGGTATAAAGAAAACAAAAAAATCACTAAATCACAAATGCATAAATACTATATATTATTAAATTATTTTATAATTTACTGCCATAAATAAACATACATAAATTTATTATAAATAGTTGAATATGGTTACAAATTTTTGTGTGCTAAAGAACTATAGGCTACCCATTTTTGGGGAAAATCTCTGTGTTAGCTTTATTGTGGGGCCAGTATTACTAATTTCTTTAATACAAAAACATTATCTGAGATTGCTTTCTGTCAGTTTACTTTTTTGTTTTTTAACTTTCTCTTAGATTAAGAAATAACTGTTCTATACAGCTTTATTTTTTTAGTCATATTTGTAAACTATCCTATGTGTCTGCAAAGTCACAATTTCTTTAAATATTCTTTTTCTCAATTATTTCTTTCTATTTTTTTCCCAAGTCTTTGAAGTGCAAATGTTAATTTTCACCAAAATGTTAAAGATTATCCTTTAACCAGTCCAGTACATTTTAATTCATTCCTCCTACTCTTTAAAACTGCTATCCTTTTTGCTTTCCATCTTTAAAAATAATAACACACTCTTTTAAAAAGAACAGTTTTCAGAAAGAGGTTGTTTTCTCATATTCTGATGACTCTTGAGAAAATTTATTTATTAGTGGAAAGTTTAAGCATCTTGTTAGGACCATGAAAAGGGAGGAGTGGATTTTTTTTCAATCATATATTCAACAGCTTTTAAATTATATCTAGTAGGCAGCTGCCTACTCTCATAGCCCTAGGAAATTTTGATTCATAGAAATGACACATTCCATATTGTGATATTATACTTCTCTACTTATTTCTCTTTCCATCATTTCTTTTTTAAAAAATCAGATTAAATCCAAATGCTGGTGAATCAAATTCCCTCCCACTCCTTATTATCTGAAAAAGATATGGGCTCTGCCTACACAATATCAAATACCTGAGTAATACTAAAAAATTAAATTATTTAAATATATAAGGTTTTATTTCCCCTACAAAATAATGAACATCCAGATATTTGGGAATATCATCAGCCAAAGTTTTCAACTTTTCCTTTTATATTTTGGTCATTCACCTTCATTTCCAGTCCTTGTTTATGTATATGTAAAGTTAGTTTGTACTGATAATAGAAGTTATCCTAGTGATCAATTATAACTTTTCCTTTGAAAAGGTTTCCTCAGATAAAAATAGGCCTGTTCTCCAATCTAATTGCCACTTATTGAAATTCCATTAAAATTAACTACTTTGTTTTAAAACAGTAAATTTGAAGTTCCCTGATGAAATGAAAATACCTGAGATGTATAAAACATTGAGCTGTGGTTTTTTGAGCAATTGATATTTTTAAAGCTACTATTATTCACCATGGAGATTACCAGATTTTTTTCTGTGATAACAGCCTACTCTAAACAGTGCATATTTGAGATTTTAATACATTGAATGAATAAATGAAAAACTAAACTTGTCAGTGGTTTGTTAGTAAATAACTCCTAATTCCAAGCCTAGCATTCTATCTGCTGTACCACCTAACTGCCCAGGATACAACATATATTAAGATCTCAGTTTCTAGCAATATTCACTTCAACACAATAATAGTCTGCTGTTAATTCTTCTAAAACCATATCTTGTTTATTTCTCTTCTAAGCAATAACTGTGGTAGGTTGAATGGGACTTTTCAATTTTTCAATTTTCTCAAAAAATTTTCAAAAATTCTATGTTGTCTTGAAGTTCTACGTTTGGGTTAACCTACCATTTGGACTTTCTAAAACAATGAACTCAATTTAGTCCTGCATCTTTTGCTATAACTGAAATACCAAATAACTGATACTTTATTCATGTGTTAATTTAGCAGATACTGAAGACACAGTCCTTTGGAAGATAGAAGTAATGGTGATTATTATCTAGTTTTGCTTGTTTATTTAGTTTAAATCTTGGATTATATTTGTGTATTTAACTCCAAGTAAAATTTCTTCTACCAATATAGATTGACAATGTATCTGCAATTTATAGAGACAGGATTTGAAAAATGAGAGGATAAGCAGTTTACATCAGTGTCACAAAGTTATTATGTATCTGGATTTTTTGAACCTAGGGTTAGTTAGTATGAATTATTTGTTAAAATAGGAAGTTACTAGATAGGGGTGAGGGTGAGCTCCTCTCCTGCCCCATCCTGATCTCTCTCTCCCTCTTCCCACAATCAGCTAGTAGTCACACCAATGATATAGTGTTTTCTCTTTTGCCTATTAGATATCAATATTCACATACAACACACACACACACACACACACACGCATACACACACACTATTGAATTAAGGTTTGTACTACTTCGGGACAATGTATGGTACTTTGTTCCCTCTTGGCAAATCACTTCAATTATTTTAGTGCCCACAAACAGCTTCCTAAATACTATAATATACTATATGATATACATTAGTAAACATAAATAAAGTTTAATCAATGGGAATAGTTCAGAATTTTTTTCAAAGACAAATTACATAATTTAACACTTTCTTGTTAAAAAAAACACTTTTACATGGGTTATCTCAATTGATAATAATAATAAATATGTGAGGTAGACAATGAAACTTGCCCATTTGATAGATAAAGAGGCTCAAAAATGTGGCCCAAAGTCAACCTTGCAAGGTAATCCTATAATTAGAATTTTAAAAACTTTGCCTTTAAGTTTAGTGCTTATTCTACTAAACTACACTCTAAGCCAGACTAGCCTTGTTTTTCTAATACTATTTCTATACTCCTGAAATTAGAAAGGAGCTGATATTTCTTTGTTTTTCAGCTATGAATATTCAAAAATATAAATATTCAAAAACATATTTTTCCTTCTTAGGTAATCTAAAACAAACAATATGTAATCACAATGATGCACATCATTTGATAGATGAGTAAGGATAAGTATTCTTTCTCTTCTTCTATAATTTTGGATCATATTTTTTTTGTAAATCCTAATTTTCTGTTAACCCAAAAACCAGTGTACTTCATTTTGCTCTTTGACCATATTACTAGTCACACAAAGATCCAAGTATTCCAGTTATACAGCCTAGAAAGAGAATGTCCTTAAACTTAAAAATGGGGATTTTCACTAGAATCAGTCCCTCATATGATTTTCAGAAATAGTTATATGGACATTTCTGTAATTTCACATCTTTAACTTTTCTCTCTGCTCTGATTCAACAGAAGTCCCTTACTCTATTATTTTAAAGTAAATGGTGAGAGAAAGTCACTCTTTAACGCAAATATTAATCTTAAATGATTGGATGGAGTTACATATTGGCATTCTTAATAATTCTCTTTGCTGAAAAATGATGGACACTTGAAAAACTGATTAATCATAAGAGCTATTTTTACATAACAAATAAATAAAACCTTCAGATCTGATGTGAATCACTAGTGACAAAAGAGGGATTTGCTTCTTTTGTTTTTCTTCACCCTTTCCAGGTAATGAATAGAGCCAGAATGATGAGATTCTTTTATACTATTATTTTCCAAATATGTCAGGAAATGTAGATTTTTCTGATAGATGATGGTTCTCAAATAGAGAGTTTACACATTTTGATAAGACTGAGATTTGCATTTCTAATGGAGCAGTAATGAACTGAACCAGCTATGCCCAGAAAAAGAACTCTGGGAGATGACTAGAAACCATTACATTGAATTCCCAATCCCTATATTTATGCATACCTGCATTTTTGATTTCCTTCACAAGCTAATTGTACAGCATTTCAGAGTCTGATTCTTTTTGTACAGCAAAATAACGTTTTGGTCATGTATACTTATTTTGTATCTAATTTATATTTTAATATATTTAACATCTACTGGTCATCCTGCCATCTAGGGGAGGGGGTGGGGGGGGTAAGAGGTGAAAAATTGGAACAAGCGGTTTGGCAATTGTTAATGCTGTAAAGTTACCCATGCATATATCCTGTAAATAAAAGGCTATTAAATAAAAAAAAATAATAAAGTTAAAAAAAAAAAAGACTGAGATTTGGTTGACTAATTAAAGGATTGCTAATAGGTTGGTATATTAGATAGTCAGGAGACTTAAGCGCAAGTACTACATCTGACATGTGTCTGTTACTATGGATAAATTCTCTAATCTCTCCAAATCTTAGTTTCCTTATACATGTGAGTATGAAATTCAATGACCTCTAAAGTTCCTTTCTACTCTGTATCTATGATGGTTGGTATAAAGCCAGTAGTATGATTTTGTAGGTGAAACAAATTCTGATTTATCTAGGAAATTGCATTTTTTTCTTCCTATGAAGTGATTTTGATTAAATAAAGTAAAATTGTGTTTAAAATTTTATTTTTAATAATTTATTTTTTTCCCATTCAATATAAAAACTATTTTTTTACATTTTTTTACAATTTTGAGTTCCAAATTATCTCCCTACCCTTTTATTAATAAGACAATTTGATATAACTTTTATATGTGCAGTCATTCAGAATTTATTTCCATATTAGTCAGATTGTGAAAGAAAATATATACACAAATAAAAAATGAAGAAAAATAAAGGTTTGTTTTTGTTTTTGTTTTTTTAAGTATATTTCAATCTGCATTCAGACTCCATCAGTTCTTTCTTTGGAGGTAGATTGCATTTTCTTAGTTGAAACTTTTTAAATGGATAACTTGTCTTGAACAGTAATCACCTTACCTTCTCTTAGAATGCCAGAAAAACAACCTAAGACTGAAGTAAATGTAGAGTAAATACTAATGCAGAGATCCCTAGAGGATACAAAATCCTCTTGAAAATAAAAGAAACTCTCCTTCCTTTTAGCTCTGTCTTCATATGTATATAAAAAGGAAAAAGTTAGATTAAAATGATTCCTTCCTTTCTTCTTCCCCTGCTTCCTTCTGTTCCTTCCTTCCTTCCTTCCTTCCTTCCTTCCTTCCTTCCTTCTTTCCTTCCTTCTTTCCTTCCTTCCTTCCTTCCGCACTTGAGGTTAAGTGACTTGCCCAAGGTCACATAGCTAATAAGTGTTAAGTGTCTGAGGCCAGATTTGAACTCAAGTTCTTCTGACTTCAGGGTTGTGCTCTAGCTACTGCATTATGCTACCCCACAGTTCAGTTTTCAATGTGATAAAAAGCAAACATTTTTTTCCCAGATATGTCTGAAATTGCTAGAGGTGGTAATGGCAGGTCAGGCCTGGGATAGAGGAGAGAAGGTTTCTTTTCCCTTCCCTTCCACCATAAGTCATGTTACTTTGGAGTAGAGATATTTAACCTAGGAGGCATTATATTTAGAAGACTATAGTATAGACAGACAAGTTTAGGAAGGGAGACAGACATTGAAAAGGAAGCTTTTCCAAGAGTAGAACTTTTGGTGGCAGAGAAGGGAACTAACACTGAACTCAGAAATGAACTGGCTTTAGCAATCAAAAACTGGATTGCAGAGAGAACTATATGATAAGAGAAAGGACTTCTGAGTCATAAAATTCTGGATTTGGAAGTCAACTTGAAGTATGAATTCCTTATATCTGTGTCTCACTATTTTTATATTCTATATTTACACCTACTCTTCCCATAGATGCTGTGGCTAAAGCTTAGAGAATGAATTACTGGAATTTGGGGAGAGGAGGAGAAGGAGAGGAAAAGAAGATTTTTTTGTTTTATTTTGCTTTTTTTTTTTCTTTATGTTATGCCATCTGAAATATTTTTGCTGACTGTTAATTGTGCCTATTGATTGACTATTAATGGGAGGTAACAATAGGAGCTGGTAAGCTCTATTGTCAAGGGTAGAGACCCATATCATTAAAATCAGAATCCAAATAGAATAGCCCTACAAGAAACATCTTATGGGAATTCAATTTTTGATTATGAATGAAAGTTGGGAAAGTTGCTCAAAGAGATAAGTTCATAAAAATATTTCATAGGAAAAAAGCAGATAACGGAAAATCTTCTTAGAAAATAATAATTATCTTTAAGGATCTGATTTTTTTTTTCAAGTCATACCATCATGACTATGAATGAATACAAAAGGAACATAGAATTCTACCTCAAAATTGAGTAACTTCCAAATGATACATTACTAAGAGGGGAAAAAGTGCAGGTTAATATTAAATCAAGAACAAAATATGTTTTATTTACAACAGACTTAACAAAAATTATAAGGAACTGATACTTTACTATAGTTTTTAGTGCAATCCCTGAAAGACTATTATCCTTGATATGAAGGCAATATTAACATAGTAGATATTGTTGTTTTCAATCTTTGTTTTGGAAGAGGACCAGTGATATCACCAGATAATGTCTTGACTTGTGCTTGAATTAGGTTCAAGTGAGACAGAGTTTAATGAAATCATCAGCCTCACTCTTTCCTCCCGAGTAATCAAAGTCCAGTGACAGGCAGAAGGCAAGAGGACCAGTGGTGATTTAGGATGTAGAGGACAATATTGTCATACAATCTTATTCTTGAAGTTTTATGGTAATGGTTATCTTTCTTCTGGAAGGACTCATCAATAATATATTCTCTTAACTTTTTCTTAAGTGTTTTAATTTTAGTTAAGGGGAAAATGAATTAACAAATGAAGAAATGAAAGAATAAAGAAAAAAATTCATGAAGTAGTTAAATGCAAATTACTATGCAAAACCATAGTAGTCTTTGCCTTGAAGAAGTTTATATTTTAATAGCAGGACAAAAAATGTACATAGGGGAATTTTTATGGCACCATACTTTGGTTCTTTTCTTCTCAGAACACATTGTCTTGCCTTGCTCCCAGACTTATTACTTACTTGCTTTCTCGTGCAAGGAGGGGTAGAGGAAGGGAGTGATGTATTCTATTAATAAGATTACAATTTACTTCCAAGATTGGTTGATTGTCTCCTACCCTGTTAACTAGGATAATCCACAATTAACTTTTCAAGTTGTACTTTACCCCTACCTCCACTGGCAAGGTGACAACAAATTAATTGCTTCAAATTAGTTTGTCTCTAAGGTTACCTATACTGTATCCCAGGATACTGAAAGCATTTGCTGATGTGATCACTAACCCATTGTCATTAATCTCTGAGAAATCATAGAGAAAAGGAAAAATAGTTGAAGAGCAGAGATTGGTATTCCCATTTTCAAAAAAGAATTTCAAAAACTATAGCTGGGCTAATTTGTCTTTTATTCTTTGACAGAATTCTGGAACATATTAAACAATTTAAGAATACACAAAGTGTCATGATCACTAGGACTCACCACGGGTTCACTAATAAAAAGTCATGTCATTCAAAACTTTCATGTTCTAGATTTAAAAGCAGTTTTCTAGTTGGTAGCATCCTCATTTCGTCATAGATTTTTATATGCTCCATAGTCTAGGAAATCCATTTACCCTTTGGGAATTCTATCTATTCGGAAGGTATCACAGCATCTGCTCAAATACAAACAATGTGTTCTAGCCATAAGTGTGTAATACAGGAAATGATTGTCCCATAGTATTTAACACATTTGGAATAGTATATTTAGCTCTAGATATAGCAATTTAAGGGAGATTTTGACAAACTGGAGGCTTAGTAAATGGTAATAACTAAAATGGTAAAGGATATAGAAATTATGTAATAGAGAAATGACTGAAAGACTCTGAGATACTTACTCTGAAGAAAAAAAGAGCGCAATATCAAAATTTTCAAATATTTTTCAGGACTATTATGTGAAACAATAATACTAATATTGATATATGCTATAGGTTTTCAAAGTACTGAAGGTATCGTTAAACCTTCTCATAGCTGCCTAATGAGGTAGGTAATTCAGTCATTATTATCTTCATTTTACTGATAAGAAAGCAGAAATTCAGACAAGGGAAATGGCTTTTCTAAGAATTAGATGCTAATATTAAAACCAGGATTAGATTTATTCCATGAAATTACATCCAAAGGGAAGAATTAGAACAAAAGGCTAGAAGTTATTGGGAGACAGATTACATAAGAAATTGTTTTTAACAAAAATATTCAAAAATATACCTAAATCTCCAAATTAAGTACAGGTTGTCATATTAGGTAATGGACTCTTCAGACATAAAAGTTTTCAGGCATAGGATGGATTATTATCCATTTGTTCAGGGAGAATGAGAAATTCCTTGTATTAATGGAGAGAAGTTGTACTACATGCTCTCAAAGATTCTTTCCAACTGTTTTAATCCTGATTTCATCATAATTCCTTAAATCTGGGGTTTATACTAGAGGGAAAAAAAGATGACTTTAAAATCAAATGAAGTAATATATGAAAAGCATTTTTAAAAATTTTAAAGCACTATATAAATGATAGATATTATCCTTTTTTTCTTTTCTGTCACCATATTACTTGACTTTATAAGTCCTTGCTAGGGTAACAAAATAATAATAAAAATAATGATAATAAGACTATATGTTATACATAAAGAGGCAACCTACATTATAAATTCAATCAAGAATGAAATGCTGTTATGTGAGAACATCTTCCTGGCTTGTGCAGGGCGTAATGGAGCATGGGATATGATTCAGAAATAACCAAGTGATTAAAAAGATATGTAGCTTTTTTCCATACAACATTACTTAATGAAACTCTTAGACTAAATTGTGAAAATAGTTTATTGTTTTCTTTTCTTGCAAATCATTTCAGTTTTTTATCTGTTTGTTTAATAGATTTTAATTTGGAGTAATGGATTTCATTGGAGAAGGAGAAGTTTTTGTTGGGAAGCCACAAAGCAGAAAATAGAGTTAATAGATAAGGAAGTGTCTTGCCATTGAGAGCAATTTAATTTGACTTGGTCACTAAGAGAATTGCACATTTGTTTCTAGGAACCTTAACAAAAATGTTCTGTACATTCAAGGGATATGAAGACTGTTGGACTTTACTTATCTAGTTCCAAGGAAATGGATGAAATAGCTGAACTAACACTAATCTGACCTTTTCTGTTTTTTCAAATTATTTTTATGGAAAGGAGGATAGGGGCTGGGCCTATGATTTCTCAGGTGAGGGAATTTCCTCTATCAATAGAGGTCAGAAACTTCTCTGCAATTTATAGTCAGAAAGTTTCATAGAGCACTTACATCCTGTCCACAGTGACACAGTGTGTGACAGAGATGAGACTTGAATCCATGTGTTCATTGCTTCAAGACCAGTTCTGTATCTACTACATGTTGTTTCTCATACAAATTTCAGTAGGATCAAAAAATAGTGCTACTTATAAATGTTGTACATGTTATTTGTTAAAATATATGCTGTTTGGTTAGCCAAATCTTTATGACTCTATGGATTAGTATCCATGAGGTTTTCTTGGCAATGATATTGGAATGCTTTGCCATTTCCTTTTCCACTAAAAATATATAGTTTCTGTCAAAATGATTTTGACTTTTAAATTACCTCATGTAGAAAATTTGAATCTTTAAAAGTAATACAAAACAATCACAGTAAAAAGCAATTCCAATAATTTTTTAATGCAAAGTGGAGAGTGAGGCAGGAAGTAGCATAATAGTTAAAATAGTTTCAGAAGCTACAAGAAAAAATGACCATAAATTCTATTCCAAGGTCATGTTTCTGCCTTCAATGGTGGTAGCTTTAAATGTTTACTTAAACACATTTGAAATTATTCATCATATAAAAATGTGCCTTTTTGGTAATTTTAGGAGAATATTTATTTAGAAGATTTATTCATCAGCTTCTATCATTAAAAAAACTCTAGGATTTCCAGAATCAGAGAAGCTTAATAGGTGCACTGTTGGAACACAGGAAGACAGCAGCAAGTGCTCATGAAAGTAGTCCTAATGAGGACCTTAGCTTCTGATTTTTGGAGGCTGCTTCTAGATAACAGATTTTTAAAAAGGGAGTCCCAGAACCTCTGGCTAGTGTTCCTAAAGTAGTTCTTATATTCCAGTTGCAGAGTTGGTTTTGTTAATAGGAAGGAAAGCAAAAGAGTCAAGTGAAATCTAGTGGCAGAGCCCAAATCTCAGAGCTAGGAGTATTTTAAGAAAAGGGAGGACCTTAAATACTAGTTCAGGTTCCCCAATTGGGTGAATGAAACCGAAGACCAATAAGGTCTCCCAAGTATGAATTGAATCCAGGTCCTCTGACTCCGAAGACAACGCTCTTTTGATTTTACATTGTTGCTACCCACAGAAGAGGACCTAATACTTGTGTGTTTTTTCCCCTTTGCATCTACCTTTGTCTTTTTTCCCCTCTACTGTGTGTATATCCTCTCCTTCCACTCCCACCAAGGCCAGAACATACTACAAATTGTTTGAGAGGTTGGACACAGAAACATTTGTTTATTTGGCAATGTAACTGGAAACTTTAATGTTGGGGTCCTGTGACCAAAATAGAAGCCTATTAATATCAAAATTATTCAATACTAATTTTTTAAACTGAAAGCATCTATTCTAAATTTTTAAGACAACAGGAGCATATATTTTATATGGTTTATTATTACAGTTCTGTTTTAATAGTAGCACATCACAGATCAGAAATTTTTTTTCTAAATTTGAATGAGAACTCAAATTGCAGATTGTAGTTAAAATTTCACAAATTTCTTCCATTGTATTATTAACTTCTATTGAGTCAGAATTGGAAGAATAAAGAATCTTGATTTTTAACTTATTACTATTAGGGACTCTGTAGGTAGTTCTTTCCCCTGCTTATTATTCCTATTTCTCTTTCTCAAAGAAAACACTTCAATTGATTTTTATGGGTGGGTGTGGAATTTTGTATACTAAAACTGTATTTAAACGAATGCATAGCAATTATCTTCCATTTATTATCATTGTTCTTTATTTCCATTTTAGATTTTTTTGTTTTGGGAGGGACAGACTATCATAGAAAGTAATGATTCATTCAGATCCTTAGGCTAAACCTGCCACCCACTGCTTTCAAGTTTTCTATGCATGAAAGTGAAGGGATTTAATTGGATATTATTGAAGGGATGCAGAGACTAACTCTCTTGTTTCAGCCTTCCCTCTTCCTTCACAAACAGCTCCCTGTTTAATTCCTAACCTTGATTAGAAAATTGCCTGATGCATAGTAACCATAAACTGTTTTGAAATTTGGGGGAAATGGTTGCTGGAGGATAAAACTCCATAGGAGATAGAAAAAGAAAGAAAGGATGAAGATAAAGGAGAGCTAGACCAAAGTCTTCTGTTCATGAGTGGAAAATGCTTTTAAAATATGGATTTTTGGAATGCTTAGAAGAGAGCAGAAATATTTGAAATTTTCCAGAAGGCAACTGTCATTCCATTCTAGTATGTTGTATCTCTCCAATAGATAAGAGACATATTCTGGAATTTTTTTGGATTTTTGTGCTTTAATAGAACTATAGAATCTAATAATAATCTAAATTTATTTCCCTGAGAAATATATACACATTTATTGTTACCTAATTTTTTTGTTATTCTCATTTTTTCCAGTTAGATGTGATTTTTTATGATCTCATTTGAGATTTTCTTTGCAAAAAAGATTGGAGTGATTTTCCGTTTCTTTCTCCAATTTATTTTACAGGTGAGGAAACTGAGGCAAATAGGGTCAAGTGATATGACCATGTTCACACAGCTAGTATGTGTCAATTTGAGCTCAGGAAGATTTTCTGATTTCAGGCTTGGCACTTTAACCACTGTTCCATCTAGCTACTCCTGCAAAAGAATATATACAATGCCTATATCAGATTAATATATATATAGCGAGAGAGAAACAGAAACAGAGACAGAGACAGAGAGGCAATTAGGTAATGCCATAGAGTGTAGAGCACTAAGACTCTAAGACTACTGTAATCAGGAAAGTTCTTTCTGAATTCAAATCTGGTCTCCTACACCAGCTTTATGACCCTGAGCAAGTCACTTAACCCTATTTACCTTAGTTTCTTCATTGTAAAATGAGCTAGAGAAGGAAAAAGCAAACCACTCCAATATCTTTGCTAAGAAAACCCCAAATGGGATCACAAGTCAGACATGACTGAAAAATGACTAAACAATAACATTAATTTACATATTATATAATTGTTGAATGTTGAATGAATGCTGTATTGTGACCCACAGAGGTTCTTAAGTACAGTGTAATCCAGTTCTCTTTGAATTGACATCAATGCATTATACCATGCTACCTCTATAAATGAAAGGCTGTTCTATTCAGTTAAGCCAATATTCATTAATCAACAACTATAAGCCAAATCTTTAGAGTTTAAAGCCCTATGCTTTAGAGGAATAATCTCCAAACATTTTTGATCCTGAGCCCCTACTATAAAAACTGTTTGAATGCATGCCAGCAACATATATATATATATATATATATATATATATATATATATTTTCTATTAAATTATAATCCTATCCAAAATACTAATAATTATGCATAATACAAAATTTACACACAAAAAAACAATTTAACAAGAATGTGATAAAAGAAATATTTTATCTTAGAGTTAGCAGAGAAGTAATGAAGATCATTGAGTAGGAAGAGATGACATGACCAGACCTATCCTTAAGGAAAATTACTTTGGCAACTGTGAGGAGGATGAAGTGGAGGAGGTAGGGATTTAAGCAGGGAGACCAATCCAGAGGCTCCTTTAATACTTTAAGCAAGAGATGATTAGGGCTTGGATTGTAATGATGTGTGAACCAGGAGAGATGTGTAGGTGTAAGAGATACCACAGAGATAGAAATTTGGCAAATACTTTGTGAGGTGAAGGAGAGAGAAATGGAAGATGACACAAATGTTTTGAACTCAGGTGAGAACATCTGTATCACCACAACAAAATTAGTAATTAGAAAGGATTTTATATTTGAAAATAACATAGGTCTTTGATTCATACAATTCATCCATATCTTTTCATTTTGTTTAACTGCTGTCCTGCCCAAAATGAAAAGGAGAAGGTGATTGTTATTCAGACCCCAGCACAAAGCTTACCTACTAAATTTAGGACCTTGAGGGCAGCCAGGTGGCGCAGTGGATAGAACACCAGCCCTGAAGTCAGGAAGAACTGAGTCCAAATCTGGTCTCAGACATTTAACACTTCCTAGTTGTGTGACTTTGGGCAAATCACTTAATCCCAATTGCCTCAGTAAAAATAAATAAGTAAATAAATAAATAAATGGAAATAAAAGTAAACTTAAGACCTCATTCCAGGCTCAAGGTGATCTGCTGAGCAGAGCAACGTAATGTTAAAGAATGAAAGGATTTTGCCCATGTATCTTATAGTAAAATTTAAACTATCCTGGGTGGCTGAGGCCAATAAGAAAGAGAAGTTGGAAGTTTGGATAGTTAAGGAGAAAAAAGTGTGGGAAGAAATAGACTGAGAAATTGTTTTTGATCATAAATGAAGATATGATACAATAAAGAAACACCCAGAAATTGGCTATCAAGGATAGGGAGAGATGGTATCTATCTTCCTACCCTCTGATTGATTATATTTGTCCTTAAGATGAAGACCTCTACTTTGGAGACCACATCTGCAATTAAGCATTGGTGTCTTTCCAAGTTCCCACTTTCTTGCCACATGTAGATTGACTATAGTTGTTTATTTGTTTATTTTTCCCCAAAAATACTGAAATAAAGAATATGGTTTGAAAACTACTATCTCATGGAGAAATAGTTGTAAAGAATCAACGGTGAGCTAGGAACTCTTGGCTTTACTCATATAGTAGCAATCACTGCTGCTTTTATTATTACTTTTAATGCATTCACTTGAGTGCTAATAAGTAACATATCCAACAAAATAGAGAATCAGACATAATGCCTGCCTATAATCTAAACAACTTGGTTACCATTAGGATATCACAAAAGTCATTTAGGGATGTCTATTCATACCCTTTGAACAGCCCTGGAAGCATACTGTTTAAAAGCTGTGCATATTTTCCTAACAACCAGTGCAGAGAGTTTCCATATTCCTATGAATCAGCCTCATTTGATCCATGTGTTCACTTGGAATTGAGCCAAATACAGGCATTTCTCACTTAAGGTGGTCTTCCTTTAAAATTCAGTGGAAAAGCTTGCTTTGCTGATAAAATGTGATAAAGCAGACTTATTTTTACTGAGCAAGAACTGATGCTATACGTGGAATTCAGAAGGATTTCTGCATTTTTTTTCTGCAAAATATGACCTCTCTTTTGTTTGTTTTAAACTAGGTTTTTGTTTGTTTGTTTTGTTTTCAGGCTAGAAGTAGAGTAGCCATTTTTGAACCTGATGACAGAAATTTGGATATGGTTCCATTTCTATACTGCACTGGTTCAACTTTTCTTTACTCAGCCCTGTGATCCCATTCCTATGGCCTCTTAACATAGGAGTCAGATATAATGCAAATGGTAGATTGATTTTAGTTTTGTTGAAGCTCAGAGTTCAAGCAATTCCATTAAGACTCAAAATCTGCCAGTATCAAATGTACACCTAACTAAACCTTCCTATGCAAATAAATGTTACCATGAACCAACTGTTTTTTTTAAGTCACCACTAAAATTTGTATTTTATTGTGTTATATTTTTGTATTCTTCATCTTCAGGCTATAGAGTTCTTTTATGTCATATAAGTGTATTTTAATGAAGATATGGAATCACTATTTTATTATAGAAATTATTCTTTTATTGCAGTAAAATACTTATTTATAAAAATGAAGATTAATACCTAACACTTTCTACCAACAATATTTACATGGAAAGTGCATTAACATCCCATAATAAGTAACTCTTCTTATCTACAAAAGAAGAATGTTCAAAAATTATTTACAGCAAAGTCCATGCTTAGACATAGCCCTCAATCAAATGAGTATTTGATCTTTTCTACAGTCATCATTTGGGATGTGAAGAGAAAAAGATTGATCACAGTCACTGAGGAAATAGCTGAAGAAATGGCTATATCTCCAAGAGAACAATTTTGTCTATTTTGGAGAGTAAGAACCCAATTAGTGTCAAGTGTTTTTTATGTGTATAGACACATTGTACAAATATTACTATTTGGAGCCAAAGCAAAGTATGCACTTCTGACTCCTTGAAAAGAGTCTACATATAGAATACAGCTTCTTAAAAACACATACCTTTGTTTTACATTTGTTTGTAAAAGTTTTAGTGATTTCATAGAAAATTCCAATGTCTTTATCTCATTTAATATCCATGAATTATTGATAAATTAACTTTGTAAGAATGGTATGTATCTCAATGAACTTAATAAAATGCTAAGGGTTGAATTCTGGGTTATTTGGTATATTGTATTATGTCTTTGCTTGTAAAATGCAATTGAGTACCTAGAACCTATGTATATTCCTAATAAAACTTCCCATTGATATATATATATATATATATATATATATATATATATATATATATCAGTTTAATTTAACCATATGTGTATATATATATTATATATACACATATGGTTAAATTAAATTGAGTAACATAGGCATAAGAAATAATCTTTCAATCAAGAAGATCTGGATTCAAATTCTAGTTGTGAAAAATATTATACCTCCCTTAGAAGCTTTTTTTGGGGGGATGGAAGGAGGGCTGCCCTAATGCCAAAATTTTCTATTAGGCCAATTTTTGACATTGATATAAAATATCTAAAAACCACTTTGTTCTTATACAGCAAGGATATGGTAGTAGTTAGCTTTTCTGGACTCAGCTCCCCTTGTCTCTGTATGGAAATGTTTCTCAGCAAGGCAGATTACAGTGATTTTCATGATCTTCAGAAATATATCAACTTAAGGGATACTAATTGCATGTGTGGAAGCCTTTTTCTTCTTAGTTGATCAGGAGGCTAGGTCAAGAAAACAGGGGCCAAATGAATTTTCCCATCTTCTATGCACACTCAAAGATTGGAGCAGAGGGTAGCTGCTGTCTCAGGTAAAGGGAGACCTTTTGAATGTCCAAAGATTACCTAGGGTGTTTACCATTTACCTTCAACCAGTAGACACAATTAGATCATAATGAAGGCATTTACTAAGAAAGTAAATAGTAAAAATAAAACAATGTCACCATACATCTGGGGTGCATTCTTCATTGGATTAAACATAACATCCATGGGAAGAGGAAGTTGAAAATTAGGCCATTAAGGTACAGAGATATATTTGTAGTAGAAAAGGCAATTCAAAACTTTGTTTTGGGCAGGGCTTAGAGGTCCTTTCTTCATAATCTTTATGAAGTTTTCCTCCTTGGATGAATGGTCTTTTCCAAATGAGTTTTTTAGCTGAATATACAGTGTCTTCAACTATCTAATACATACTAGTAAAAGAATCTATGTCTACTTTCTTTAGACCTACATAGAAACTCCTTGAAGGAAAGAACTATGTCTTATATGCCTTGGTAGTCACCATAACACATAGCATTTTGCTTACAGGTGATGCTTAAATATTATTGGTTTAGTGATTAATGCTCAATTATTTTCTGCTTCTTTGAATATGAGAAGGCACACTTCCAAAATATTTAGTTTAGTTACTTGGGAAATGGAGGGGAAGACAGAGAAAAAAATAACCATTTCAAACTGCCAGATTTTGAGAGTGAATTTAGGAAGTGTGTGGTAGTGGATACCAGACTGAAAATTTTAGGTTGATACCCTCCAGGGCACTTACAAAACAATATAATAAAACAGAATAAATATTTATTAAGAGCCTGCTATATTCCAAGCATTGTGCTAAGCACATATAGTCTGCATATAAATAACACAATATTCTTATTGAAATATTCTCCATTATTTAATTTGTTATCACTGAAGCACAAAAAAAGTTTAATTAAAAAATACTTCTAATTCAGCCTGCTGAATATCATTCTCAGATTATAAAACAAAGTTTTTCAAAGAAAATACTCCTAAATTCACATATGCAAAAATTTTGTAGTAGCCCTTTTTGTAGGGCAAGAAACTGGGATAGTGAGTGGATGCCCATTAGTTGGGGAATAGCTGAATGAATTATGGTATATGAATGTTATGGAATATTATTGTTCTATAATTAATGATAAGCAGGATGCTTTCAGAAAGTCCAGGAGAGATTTATATGAACTCATGCTCAGTGAAGTGAGCAGAACCAGGAGATCATTGTACGCAGAAACAAGAAAATTATGTGATGATCAACTCTGATGGACTTGACTTTTTTCAGCAGTGAGGTTATTCAAGCCTATTTCAATAGACTTGTGATGGAGAGAGCCATCTGCATCTAGAAAGAGAACTATGGGGACTAAATTTAGATTACAACATAGCATTTTTTTTAATTATTTACTTGTTCTTTTCCTTTTGATCTAATTTTTTGTGCAGCATGGTAAATATGGAAATATGTATAAAAGAATTATACATATTTAACACATATTGGATTATTTGCTATCTAGAGGAAGAAATGAGGGGAAGGGAGGGAGAAAAT
Source organism: Sarcophilus harrisii (assembly GCF_902635505.1). Lineage (NCBI taxonomy): Eukaryota > Metazoa > Chordata > Mammalia > Dasyuromorphia > Dasyuridae > Sarcophilus > Sarcophilus harrisii. The sequence continues at coordinate 260,693,666 of NC_045428.1, forward strand.
TTTGGAGAATGTTGAAAACAGTATTTGTATGTATTTTAAAAATTAAAACCTGTTTTTAATTTTAAAAGAAAATACTCCCAGAATATTTAAGATCCTTTCCAACTCTGAAAAAAAAAATGCAACAAACAAAAGCAAAAATGTTCCTGTGATTCAATGAAAGTTAATTAAATAGGTGTCACTTGAGAATAGATGTATTATAAATTAGTTTATCTTCATTTTTTCATTGAAAGTATATATTAGAAGAAAAAATTCTTATCATGTGGCTTTAACACAATTCAAGAAATTGATTACCACCAGCTACATGCTAGAATGAAGTAGTGTGGTGTGGAGAATAATTGCATGATAAATAAGAGGAAGGAAGACCTAGATTTAAGACCCACTTCAATACTTACTAGCTCAATGACAACAGCAAGTCCTTTAATCTCTCTGAGTTTTAGATGCTTCTCTTAAATTTATCTATTAAGTTAGAGATGGTTTATTATCTTCTTAAGGCTCTAACAAAATATAAACAGATTGAATATGTGCACAGTATATACCATGGAAGTACTAAGTGAGACATAATGATGCTGAAAACATTGTTCTGCCTTGGAGAAATTGTTGTAGGGGAGCTAAGACAGGTATGTGAATAATTATAATATGCAGAATATGATTAAGAAGTTCCCCAAGAGTTCAGAGAAATGAGAAATTGGTCTTAGTTAGAGGGTAGGTAGGTAGCAAGTATTGGACAGAGTTCTAGCTTTGAAGTCAGAAAGGTTAGAGTTTAAATTCTTCCTAGGATATTTCCTAGTGCTGCGAATCTGGACATTTCACTTAACTTCCCTCAATATTAATTTCCTCAACTATAAACATGTGGGGCTAGACTTGATATCCTTTAATGTAGATTCCAGCTTTAAATATTTTATCTCAAAATAGTTGAGATGAACCATGAAGATGAACAAGAATTCAATAGCCATTAAAGGGTACATCCAAGGTAATAGGATCAGTATGAGGAAAAATAGAGAGCAATAAGAAAGAATAGAGGTACATTCTCAGAATAGTTCACTTGAATGTATGGCACTTTCAGTGGGGAGCAGAATAAGATTATATTAAAAAAAAAGTATCTGCAACCAGCTTCCTTTTTAGACAATGATGCAATAAAAATTATATTCAAAAAAGGGCCATGGAAAGATAGACTATTCTAAAAAACTGAGTCAGTCAAACAAGAAATCACAGAAAGAATCCTTAATTTCATCCAAGAGAATGACAATAATGAGACAACACACCAAAACCTATGGGATGTAGCCAAAGCAGTTCTTAGAGAAATTTTATATTCCTGAATAGCCAAATGAATAAAATAGACAAAGAGGAAATGAATAAATTAGGCAGGCAATTAAAGAAGCTAGAAAAAGAACAAATTATAACCCCAATGAAATACCAAATTAGAAATTCTGAAACTCAAAGGAGAGAATAATAAAATTGAAACTAAGAAAACTAATAAACAATAAAACTAAGAGTTGGTTTTATGAAAAAAATCAGTAAAATAGATAAACCTTTGTTTAATTTGACTAGAAAAAGAAAAGAAAAAAATCAGCAGCAACAAAAATGAAAAGGGTGAACTTAGTACCAATGAAAAAGAAATTAAAACAATAATTAGGAACTATTTTACTCAACTGTATGGCAGCAAATCTGACAATCAAACCAAAACGGATATTTACAAAAAATAAATTGCTCAGATTAACAGAAGAGGAAATAAATTACTTAAATTGTCCCATTTTAGAAAAAGAAATTGAGCAAACCATTAATGAACTCCCTAAGAAAAAATTTCCAGAGCCAGATGGATTCACAGATGAATTCACAATCCAAACATTTAAATAATAATTAATTCCAATACTATGTAAACTGTTTGGAAAAATAGGTAAAGAAGGAGTCCTACCAAATTCCTTCTATGACACAAATATGGTACTGACACCTAAACCAGGAAGAAACAAAACAGAGAAAGAAAATTATAGAACAATCTTCCTAATGAATATTGATGCAAAAGTTTTAAATAAAATATCAGCAAATAGATTAAAGTGTCTTATCAGCAGGATAATATATATGACCAAGTGGGATTTATACCAGCAATGTAGGACTGTTCAATATCAAGAAAACTATTACCAGAGTGGACTATATCAATAACATAACCATATAGAATTCATATGGCAATTTCAATAGATGCAGAAAAATCTTTTGACAAAATACAGCACCCATTCCTATTAAAAACATTAGAGAACATAAAGATAAAGGGAGCTTTCATTCAAATAATAACCAACAGGAAGCATTATTTATAATGGAGAAGAGTGGAAAGCATTCCCAATAAGATCAGCAGTGAAATAAGGATGTCCATTTTCACCACTATTATAGTAGAAAAGTTGGCTTTAGCAATAAGAAAAGAAAAAGAAATGAAAGGAATTAAAATAGGCAATGAGGAAATAAAACTGTAAATTTTTACAGATGATGTAATAATATACTTAGAAAATCCTAGAAAATCATGCAAAAATCTATTGGAAACAATTCATAGCCTTAGCAAAGTTGCAGGATATAAAATCAACCCACACAAATCATCAGCATTTCTATATATTCCTGACAAAGACCATCAGCAAGAGATAGAGAAATGCCATTTAAAATAACTATAGACAAAATAAAATATTTGAGTGTCTATCTGCCAAAAAGTAGGTAGTCTTGACAAATCCAAGAACTATATGAACACAATTACAAAACACTTCTCACAAAAATAAAGTTGAATCTAAACAATTGGAATCTCAATTGCTTGTAGGTAGGCCGAGCTAATATAATAAAAATGACAATTCGGCTTAAATTAGTCTACTTATTCAGTGCCATAAAAGTATTTTATAGAACTAGAAAAAATAACAAAATTCATTTGGATGAACAAAAGGTCAAGAATATCAAGGGAATTAATGAAAAAAATACCATGGTTGGTAAATTAGCAGTACCAAATCTAAAGCTATATTATAAAGCAGCAATCTTCAAAACCATTTGCTACTGGCTAAGCAATAAAGTGGTGGATCAGTGGAATAGTATAGATTCACAGGTCAAAATGTGTCAGGGGTGAATCCAAGATGGTAGAGTAAAGCCAGGAAGCTGCTTGAAGCCTCCCAGTTTCCTGGAAAAGCACATGAAACCAAGCCTCTCAACAGAGTCTGCAGGAATGAAACCACTCTCCAGCTCAAGGTAGAGTGGAAAACTACTGGATGAATATTGTCTGAAGTTTGATCTCATCAGTTTTTGTTCTAAGAGGGAGTAATTTAATCATTCAGTTGGGTATAGACATTTATCAAACCCTACAAAGAAGTAAGAGGAGAAAAGAAAAGGGAGGGGCAGCAAAGAAGAGAGGGCAGAAACATTGGGGGGAAAGGTAAGAGAAGTAAGGAAGGAGTGGGTTAAAAAATACTACTAAGGACAAGGTGGAAAGAGAGCACAAGTATATATAGTGGAGAAAATAGGATGGAGGGAAATACAGAGCTGGTAATCATAACTCTAAATGTCAATGGGATAAACTCTCCCATAAAACGAAAACAAGGGTACCATAAACAATTTAGTTATGATACTAAATGTGTGTGCACCAAGTGGTAAAGCAGCCAAATTCCTAGAGAAGATTTTAAGCCAGTTAAAGGAAGAAATAGACAATAGGACTATACTAGTGGGGGAATCTCAACTTTCCCCTCTCAGAATCAGACAAATCTAACCATAAAATAAACAAGAAAGAAACTAGGGAGTTATTGGCACCCTAACAAACCTAGATATGATAAACCTCTGGAGAATATTTGATAGGGACAAAGGAATACATCTTTTTCTTGGCTACACATGACACACACCAAAAAATGTATATTAGGATATTAAAAACCTTGTGATAAAATTCAGAAAGGCAGAAATAGTAAATGCTTCCTTTTCAGATCATGAAGCAATAAAAATTATATTCAATAAAAGGCCAGGGAAAGATAGATTAAAAACCAATTGGGAATTAAATAATGTAATTCTAGAGAACAGGAATGAATATGTAATCACCAAATTATAAGCTGGTAATGGTTTGCTTCCTATCTTTCCCATAAAAGTCAGTTGTGAAGTCATCCTTCACAAAATTATAGCACCCTTTCATTTAACAATCCCAATGTTGTTTAATATTCCCCATTCCTCTTCCCACCATTCCTCTGGCTGCATTAGGAACCTCAGGATGTTTGTGACCTGATCAGGCACAAGGATAGAGAGAATCACACAAGATAAGAGGACATGAATAGGTTGTACTCTATTTCACTGATTTTATTCCATTATCTTTCCTCCAAAACCCATGTCTCTTCTGAACTTCCATATTGCTATTTTTTCCCTTCCCTATTACTATTGATGCTATCACCATCCTTTCTGTAGCTTGGTGTCATTTTCAGCTTCTTGTACACATTCACCCTAGAGAGCCAATTTGTGGCTAAAATCTCTTATGTTGTCGTCTCTCTACTCCCAAAATCATTGCTTTAGGGAAGGCTCACCTCACTTTCCAATAACCTCCTATTTGATCCACCTAGCTCATATCTCTCCACTCTCCAATTCATTTTCCACAGAACTGCCAAAGTGATTTTTTCTAAAATATAGACTTTTCAGTAAAAATTGGAGGTGACCTTTTGGTATTGAATCAAATATTAGTATGTGGTTGTTTTATTTCTATTATTGTGCACACTTCATAATCTATATAAATATCATAGAACTGCAGTGATATGATTTATAAACAAGTACATATAAACATATTAGGATGGGTGTACTCAAAACTGTTTTACTTTTAAGAGTAAGTAAACAAGTAATTAAGTAAACAAGTTGTTAGATAACCTAACTAGCTGAAAGGTACTGAAAGTGTGAATGAGGGTGGCAAGGGTAGGATGAGAGAAAGGGCAAAAGTATAAAATTCATTGTGGAGATCATTGACAAATTTAATTGACAGAACTTAATGATTAAGCAGTTAAATAGTACAGTGTATAGAGCTCACTGGGCTTGGATTCAAGACGACTGGAGATGCTGGGCAAACTTCTGCCTCAGTTTCCTTATGTATAAAATGGATATAAAAAAGCACTATTATTCAAAGGTTTTTGTGAGTATCAAATAAAACAACAATTATAAAAAATTTAGCTAAGTGGCTGCCTGGTATATAGACATGTTTGTTGTGGTTGTTATTATATGGAGAAATGAGAAAAAAATAACCAAATTGAACATCAGTAACTGGGACAGTAGTGGTAATTTTAATGGAAATATTATAGTCAGGATGAGGAGTTTTTTTCCTCTTTTCTTCTCATTTTTAAACATTTTTATTTAAAATTTTGAGTTTTAAATTCTCTTCTTCCCTCACCCCTCCCATTCCCCTTCTCTTAAGATGATAAGAATTAGTTGTAGGTTGTATATGTGCAATTATGTAAAACATTTCCAGCTTAGTCGTTTTGTACAAAAAAGTCTTTTAAAAAAGAAAAAAAAGAAAGAAAATAAAAAATAGCATGCTTCAGTCTGTATTCAGATAATATTGGCTTTTTTTTTCTAAAGACACATAGTATACTTCATCATTAATCCTTTAGGATTGTCTGGGATCATTGTATTGTTCAGGATAGTGAAGTCATTCATAATGCTTCATTGAATAATATTGTTATTACTGCATACAATGTTCTTCTGGTTCTGTTCACTTCATTTTGTGTCAGTACATGTAAACCTTGAAAAGATTTTGAGAGGAAAATGATAAATTTTATTTAAAGTTCAGTTCATTAAAGATGCCATCTAGATGGATATTATTAGCAAGATAAAAGATATGGACTTGACCTGTGATGTCATTGGGCTAAAGAACTCCTCAGTAAAGAGACTCCTTCTAGAGATATAGGAGGCAAATCATCTGTAATTTAACAGTCTTAGAGATCTGCTTAATCTTCATAGGCTAAATGACTTGTCCAAAGTCCCATATGTAGTATTAATATAAGTCAGGATTTTAACCCAAGTCTTCTTGACTCTAAGGACAGATCCCTATTCACTAAGTAATATTGCCTCTCAGTAACTTGGAAAGTTGGATCCTGGAATTCAGAAAAATGTCATCCAAATTGCCTAAAAGTGACCCCCAATGTGACTTTCTCCGAAAACTGAATATGCAGAATTAGGGTTTGAGGAAATTTGAACAGTATGTAAGTAGCAGAAGCATGGATTGAAATTAAATGACTAAAAAGCATTGAATCTGAAATACATTAGCAAATAATTTAAATTAAATTTTTACCTGTGAAATTTTTATACTTTGAAAATTGGGTCAATCTCCTTAAAAATAGCTGAAATTTATAGAGCACTTACATATATAATCTCAATTTTGCCTTACAATCATTCTACGAATAGATGTCAAAGAGAGAATTTGAACTGAAGTCTTCCTAACTATAGAACACCCCATACAGAAATAAAATAATTCTTAAGGTAGACTGGAGGTCTCAAACATGCCATCCATGCAGCCACACACAACCCAAAACAATTATACCCTAACTAGCCCAGTCTTGCTTTTCTACTGCAATCTCTCCTTGTCAAGAAACTTACAAGTATTTCTCCTATGCTAAACTGTAAAAAAAAAAAAAAAAAAAAAAAACCCAAAGAAACAAACAAAAAAAACCTGCACTCAGTAGTAATGTTAGCCTTAAGCCAGAAAACATTTTTTCTTGAGATAGTTTTCTTCCTTGTCCAATGCATGCGACATTGTTTTCTTGATTTCTATTTTAACATTTCATTTAATCAAACCAAAGCCCCCTACATTTTTGATATGGATCAAATCATATCAAAAGTCATTGTAAAATATTAACAAAATAAATTTAAAAAGTAAAACAAAATAGATAATACCAATATATTATTTTCTAAGTCAACATTTAGTTCTCTGGGATCTCTATGTAGAATTTAGTGGCTGCCATTTTTGTTTGAGTTTGATATCACTTGTGTAGAACAAAGTTTCTTTTCTTTTTTTTTTATTTTATTTTTAATTTATGTAATAAAATAAGCATTTCCATAACATAATATAATTTTTATAAAGGATGATTCTACATGAAACTGCAACTCTAATATGCACAACTAGCTATTCCTTTCCATTGCACAACACAAATTATCATATAAATTTTTTTCTTCCCTTCCCCCAAATCTGGAGATGGCTACCATTAGATACAAATAGGTATACATATGTAAAGTTATTCTATATATACTTCTATTTGTCAGTTCATTCCCTAGAGGCAGATGTTATCTTATTTTTATATGTCTTTTATAGTTAATTTAGGTATTTGTAATAGAAAATGTTCAGTTTAATTTTTTCTCAATAATATTTTATTTGCATATATGTTATAATGTGTATGTCATATATATCAAATGCATGTAAAGATGGTTTTCAGCATTCATTTTTGTAAGATTTTGGGTTCCAAATTTTTTCTCCCTCCTTAATTTACCCCGCCCCCTGCCCTTCCCAAGACAGCAAGCAATATGATATAGGTTATACATGTATAATACTTGTAAATATGTTTCCACATTTGTAGAAAAAGCTCAGACTGTGGGTTAAACTCCCTGTGGGATTACATAATTGAATTTGCAAGTTGCAAAATTATGATTTATTATTAGTAAGTGTTTGATTGTATACTTACTTTGTGTAGGTTCATTAAAAATTTCTTGGGTGAAAAGGGGTCACAAATGGAAAAAGGAAGCCCTGGTATAGACTATTAATTTTTCAAGTACTTTACAACTAAGATTTCACATTTGTGAATTTTAAAGGGTTTGTCAAGGAAATAATTTCATTAGGTTTCTTATGTCAGAGCTTAATGTCTTATGTCATTATCTTTGAAAAGATAATGAGAGAATTCTCAGGCTCTAGTTGAATAAAAGAAAAAAATAACTAACTTAAAAAGTAATTTATTGATAGCAGACTAGTCTCATATTACATGATTAAAGGATAGTATCACATTCAGGTAGTTTTGGAAAATTTTAAAAAAAGAACAGCAACAATTTCAAAGTAAATCATTTGAAGATTAGAGATTGAGAGCTAGAAGAGATCTTAGGGATCATTAAATTCAACTCCCTCATTTTACAGATAGAGGAACTGAAATCCAAAGAGATTAATTGATGATAATAGTTGAAATAGTAGTAAATGTCAGAGATAAAAACATATCTATGAGAACTTGGATTCTGAGTCCAGTGTTCTTTACACTATTATTTTATTTACATATGTGTGTATGCACATACATATATATGTATGTATATGTGTTATATGTGTGTGTTTATATATACACATATATATATCTGGATATTTGCACACATTTATATTTGTATAAATTTAAATATATCTAAAATAGGAATATTTATACAATATGCTTTTTATTGAAAGCATGTAAAAGAACCATTAAAATTTTATAATCACAGTGAAATTTATGATTGAGTAAGAGGTAGTAATGTATAAAATTGATATCCCATTTTTCTATCTTTAGCACTAGTCAAGCACTCACTTATCTTTGTCATGCCATTAAGCACTGCTTTAACTACTTCAGAGTGTACTGGTCTATATGACTTACTGCTGCTTTTATACTCTAATTATCCCAGTCTTGCTTCTACTGCAATCTCTTATCAAGAACCTTCCAAGCATTATTCCTATGTTAAAATGTTTTTAAAAATCTACACTAAGCAATAATGTTAGTCTTACACCAAACTTTTTTATGATAGTTTTCTTCTTTTTTCAATATATCTGACATTGTTTTCTTGATTTCTATTTAAAAAAAAAAAACATTTCAATTAATTAGAGCTATTGTGAGGTTCAATAAAGATAATGTATACTATGATATTATGTATACTATGTACATATAATGTATACTGTGATACACATTAAATCCTTTAAAGGTTTAATCATGTAAATGTTAGCTATCATTTCTTAGACTTGCAATGTGTGAAGTATCTTTACAAAGCTTGTAATCCAAATAAGGAGACAAAACTAACACACATATATTGACCTAATGAGTGAGGTATTACACTATTTTGGTGGGACTCTGAACAGGTTCTTTCCTCTATTAATGTTCTTGGCAATTTTCTAAGATTATATATTTCAGAGAAGGTACAGATCTGCACAAGTGAAAAGATTTTCTTCATCTAGGGTTCCTTTACCAGTGAAATTACAGGTCTAGCCCCTCTTCCTGTTCCAGACAAATACAAATTCTTTAAATTTTAATGAAGATCTATAGAAACAAAGTTCTAGCCAAAGGATTAGCTCTCAAATGGATGTCAACTACCATACAAGATGAGTCAGTGAGGTTATGCTAGTGACCTTGAGATCTTCAAGTCTATGTGACATTTGCTTAACCTCTTTCTAGACATACAAAGCTGAAATTGTCTGGTTTGATATTATCTTGGATCATTGTATTCATAGATAATACATGTGTCCATAGATAATTATGTGTCCAATGTTCTCCTGGTTTTGTTCACTTTACTATGCATCAATTCATGTAAGGCTTTCCAAATTTTTTTCTGATATCTTCCTGTTTATCATTTCTTATAGTAAAATAGTATTCCATTATGTTACTGTGATGACCATGCTAGCACCCAGGACACCCCAGAATCAGACGGAGTCAGGATAAGCAAAAGTCCTTAGTCTTTATTCTTGGTCCTTAGACGCAAGATTGAACAGGATGGAAGCAGAATCTCTGCGGTCGCCTTCTCCCTCGTCTACTGCCAAGAATGACATTTGCTAGACCCACTAGTCCCTTCTACAATCCTTTGTATACATCAATCATTGAGCCAGCACAGGATAGTGGGAAGGACCATTTTCCAAGCATATATCCATAGAGTATTGTACAATCGGTAGTTAGCCTCAAGTGCTCGGCAGTCCTGACCTCAGTGCATCGGCTCAATATTTTCAGCCCCCTACATATTACCATAATGCAGCTTGTTCAGCCATTCCTCAATTAATGAGTATCTTCAATTTCCAATTCTTTGCCACACAAAAAAAAAAGGCGATATAAATATTTTTGTACAAATAGATCTTCTCCAAACTTTAAAAGATCACTTTGGGATATAAACCTAGTAGTAATATTGCTGGATCAAAGGATATGCACAGTGTGATTGATCTTTCAACTTTGTTCTAAATTGCTCTCCAGATTGTTTGGATCAGTTCACAACTCTACCAATAATGCATTAGTTTCCCAAATTTCCCAATTCTCTTCCATCATCTATCACATGTCTTTTCTTTCATATTAAGTAATCTGATAGATATGAAAAGTTATCCCAAAGTTGTGTTATTTGTATTTCTCTAATCAGAAATAGTTTATTTTTTAAAATTTTTAATAGCCTTTTATTTACAGATTATATGCATGGGTAACTTTACAGCATTAACAATTGCCAAACCTCTTGTTCCAATTTTTCACCTCTTACCCTCCACCCCCTCCCCCAGATGGCAGGATGACCAGTAGATGTTAAATATATTAAAATATAAATTAGATACACAATAAGTATACATGACCAAACCGTTATTTTGCTGTACAAAGAGAATCAGACTCAATCAGAAATAGTTTAGAGCATTTTTTCACTTGACTATAGCTAGCTTTGATTTTTTTCATTTGAAAACTGCCTTTTCATATTCTTTGGCCCTTTATCAGTTGAGAATGATTTATATTCTCAAACATTTGATTCAGATCTCTATATATTTGAGAAATTAGGTGTTTATCATAAACATTTGCTGTAAAATTTGTTTCTCAACTTTCTGCTTTCTTTCTAATCTTGGTTTCATTGATTATCTTTCTTTCTTTGATGTAATCAAATTTATCTATTTCACATCCTTTAGAACTCTTTGTTTCTTGTTTCATTATGAAGTCTTCCCTTTGCCATAGAACTAACTCTTGCTCTCTTAATTTGATTGTGATATCGCCTTTTATGTTCAAATCTTGTATTCATTTTTCACCTTATCAGTTTACAATGTGAAATGTTGGTCTATACCTAGTTCCCACCATATTATTTTCCAGTTTTCCCAGAAGTCTTTGTCAAATAATGACAAAATTTTTATCCTAGAAGCTAGAGTCTTAGTATTTACCAAATATTCGGTTACTATACTGATTTATTACTATGTCTTATGTTTCTAACCTATTCTACTGTTCTAACGTTCTATTTTTTAGTCAATACCAAATAACTTTCATGATTATCATATAATTTTATTATTTTTTCTAGCTTTATAAAACAATTTTTGTTAGTTTCATTAGTATGGTAGTTTGGTAGTTTCATTAGTATGGCACTAAATAAATAAACTAATTTAGGTAAAACTGTCAATTTTATTGTATTAATTCAACCTACCTATGAGCAAAGGATATTTTTTTCAATTGTATAGATCTGGCTTTATTTGTGTGAGAATTTTGTAATTAATTGTGTTCATATAGATGCAGTATTTGTCTTGGCAAATAGACACCTAAGTATTTTATATTGTTTGTAGTTATTTAAATCTCTTTATATCTTTTGTTTTTGGGCTTTGTGGGTAATATATATAAATGCTCATGTGTGTTTGTTTAATACCCTATAATTTTGCTAAAGTATCACCACCACATCATCTGCAAAAAGCAATAGTTTTGTTTCCTCATTATCCTAATTCCTTCAATTTCTTTTTCTTCTCATATTACTATAGCCAATCTTTCTAGTACAATAATAAACAATAGTGGTGATAATGGTCATCCTTTCTTCACCCTTGATCTTATTTGGAAGGTTTCTAGCTTATCTCCATTATAAATATTTCACTTATAACAAAATTAGAGTAAATCAAAACAAACTCATATATTTGTTTGAAAATGCATGGAAATAGATATCATTTATCTCATTTTATATTCCTATTGAAAACATACTTGCCTAGGTTATTATCATCTTACACTTGGATTATTGCAACATCCTCCTAAGAGATCTCCCTTCCTTTAGACCCTTTTTTCTCTAACCTTTACAATGCAATGTTATGAGATTAATCTTTCAAAAGCACCCACTTTCATTAAGTCAGTCACGTATTTCAATACTTTCAAAGGTCCTCTTGCCCCTAGCCTAAAGGTCAGAATCCACAGCCTGACATTCAATATCTTCTGTATTTTGGCTTTACTCTACCTATCCTTACCTCCTAATACTCCCCAGAAATCCTCAGCACCAGTAAGGTTGCTGTCCTCATTTACTGTAAGCAAACCTTGACAAATGTCTGTTTCCATGCTGTTTTCCTCTACTTCAAACATCCATAATGCTCTCCTGTTTCCTTCTCCTTGCCAAACTCCTACCTGCTCTTTCAGAGATAGAGATAAAAAATATGTTTTAATATAAAAACCCTCAAATACAGAAATCCATTCCATTTATGTAAATTAGCATCTTCTCTTTGACTTGAGATCTTAGTTGCCCAGAGCACTGAGAGGTGACCTGCCCAGAGTCATATGGATAATACATGATAGAAACAGTTTTTGAACACAGTTCATCCTGAGTCAAAGTCAGCTTGTGATGCCCTACATCAAATTATGCCCTACAACTCATCTATGCTCTCCATTAAATTATTCCTTATTAAGATTTAATCAAGGGAGTATCTTTTAAAAATTAAACTAATTTTGAGGGGGGTCTGTGTTTTCTTTCATAACATTCTTTCATAGAAGTGTGTTGCATGACTTCACATGTACCTTCTCAGTATGGGGGGAGGAAGAGAGAGCATCTGGAATTCAAACTTTTAAAAATAAATGTTAAAAATTATTTTCAATGTAACAGGAATAAAATATTAAATAAAAATAAATGCTAAGAAGAAAAACAATACACAAAAAAGCAAAAGAAAATGAAACTAAAGAGATTGATATGCAGTAAAAACTAAAGAGGTTAACATGCAAAGAGAGCTAAAATATTCTAACAAACCATAAAGACTACAATTTAGCAAGAACATGACTTCGATTTTTATTTCCTCTTTGCTTTTGGCATCAGTCTTTATAAGTGTTTTCTTAAGCTAGTCACAAAATGATTCTTGAGTACTCCAATTATAATCCTTTAGTACTAATATTTCTTTTCATCCAACTGAATTTACATTTGGAGGTCTCTTATTTTTGATTTGTTTTGTTTTCATCATTCATCTATGTGGAGAACTTCCACAGTAGATTCCCCTTCTATGTATAATAGGTGAACAACTCCTTTATTGAATATAATATTAAGAAAGTTGCTTGGTTTCCTAAGAGGTTATAATTTGCCCAGAATCACAGAGCTATTATCTATGACAGTTAAGCATTAAACCCAGGTCTTCCTGATTCTAATTACTCTCCTTCCTCTATACTAAAAGGCCTTTCATTCTGAAACCTATGAAAATAATTAAGGATGTGTTGAGATTATAATTAACTTTGAGTTATTTTGGAAAGAATATTGATTTCTCCAAGACATAAAGGATCCATTCTTTTTCCAAATTTGTTATTTATTATTTTTAGTACCTTATTAGATATGGGTTAGGTAAAATGTGATTTTTCCATTCCAATCTGATTGTATGTGGCTTTTCATTTTAAAGAATACCATTAAATTCTTCACAAACAATTTCAAGCAAAATAACCAGCTGTTTTTGTAATAGCTTCCCTTACCACAGGGGAGACTTGGTAAGATAAAAACTTGTGATTCAGATTTCATTTGAAGATAGAAATTTATCATTCTTTTTTTCCCCTTCATTTTCTCTCAGCTAGTGGAGTCCATTATGAATTCAGATCTCCAAGGGGTAAGCAGTTCTTAGTGTATGTAGCGCAATAGTTGTCTAAAGATTCCTTTGAAATAGGATAATTTCCTTCCCTCTATCCAATAGTTGTTTTTGTTTAGATAGTAGATAATATAAAAGTAACAAACTGTATGACTATAAAGTATTTAGATAATGTTGAGTACATTGCACTTTTCAATTCTTAATTCACATTGGATTTCTAATAAATGTGTTTTGCACAGGTGTAAACTGTGCCAAATGAAATTAGAAGAGACAAAATTCTTAACATGATTTAATCAATTTATTCGTTAAGCTTGCAGTAATCAATACATTGAGGTCATTGGTCTCTCTTATAAGCCAAAGACCCCATCTGGGAATCACAGGGTCTTTTAAATTCAAGTGTGTCTCCCTTCACACTTGAGTGATTGACCTAAGAATAAATCATTGGTACATTCACTGGCAAAATGTAAGGCAACATAACAGGTAAATGCCTTCTGTGACATTCAAGGAATTGTCTTGTAAAAGTAAAAAGAATATTATCTAGGATTTTATCTTTGTGGTCTTTTTAGTTTGAAATTGAAATAAAATAAATGAACATCACATTCATATCCTCCTCTTTATCTTCTAAGAAGAAGAATTTTGTACATGAAATTCTTTAAACTCAGATAAGCCATTCAATATATTGGTTTGGTTTTGCTAAATTCATTAGCTATAAGAGGAATTTTTATTTTTTTCTTTTATGTAAAGACTTGGATACCTGATCAGTCCATTCATAGAGAGGTAAAATATAACAAAATAAATGCTATAAGAACTCCTAGTGTTTTAAATTATACAGTGTTTCATTTTCTAAAATTTTTAAGGAACTTGCTTCAAAGAATGCTATTAATAGTCTTCTCAGGTGCTTACATAGCATGTATCTGTCAGCAGAATTAGAGAATCATCCAACTAGAGAACAAGTTTCACAATACCCTAAGAGCTATTTGTTCATTAGAGAGAAAAATGGACTGTTTTAAGTCTAAACTGACATGCTTGCTAATTTCTGCGATAAAACTATTCATTGTGGTCAGTTTTAATTTAGCATCGATTAAGGTTCTGATTGTAGTTGATCAAGTCACTTCTAAAACATACTTCTTTATTGAACTTTGAATTCCTAAAGAAAAAAGAAACCCTAAAGTATTAGAATATTTTAAATTATACAATTTATCTATATAAAGAGAATATGCAAGAATAACCCAGTTTTTCAAACTTGATAGCTATAAGCTGAATTCTTAAAACATCAAAGGATTTAGAAACTGGCTTATTTTTTTCATTTTCCCTTAAAAATACAGAAACCATATAGTTTGGCCTTGTGCTACTCAAAATGCTTACTTAAATCTATAGAATAAAGATGACTTTATCAGAAATTTCTGGGCAATTGCTGTCTGAAAAAAAAGACTGAATGTATTAAAACTTCTACAAATATAGAATTCTAAAGCACATGTTTAGTTGAGTATGTCATAGATGACTAATCTTATCATTCTACTCGAAGAAAATGTTTATCTCTTAAAAATCTATCTATGACTAAATATCTTCTATTATAGAATATTTTCAATTCTCTCCAACTGACTTATGCTACTTACTTCAATTGCTGTCTGGCAATTTGTTCCATATTTCAAACACCCCTTTGTATAAAGAAACCATAAAAGTTAGAAACCTGAAAATTGGATTTTTCTTTTGAACAATCACTGTCTACAAATGTGGAAAATTTGTTACCCACCAGTTTTTCAATACTCTAAGGGAATAAACTCTCAAATAAAATGTATAGTATTTGGATCACTTCTTTCTATTGTTTTAATATTTCTGTCCAAAAGCTATTGAACCTGAATTCTGAAGTCAAACTCCCCACTGATTCTTAGCAGGGTAAAAAATGTGACCTTTTAGAGGGAAAAAAAATCTTGTAAAATTAGTAAGGAGAAAATAGGTCACTTCATAAACTTGCTATCTATCATTTTCCCACTATACACCCTATTAAAATAGCAAGGTTTTACATTTTAGAACCCCACCCCCCAAGATTACCACATGGGAAGATTTTTTTTTCATATCTCAAATCAATCCGCACATTTTGTGAAGAAATTCATGCCAGATATTGTCCTTCCATTGTCAAAAAGTTCAAGTGACAGTGATTTTTTAATCAATGATTATATAGAGAAAATTCCACGGTGACAATGTCATTGTTATTCCTCAAAAATATGAAGGAAATATTTTTAAAACAAAGTTTCACTAAATAAAGAAGATACTAACATTTGACATTTTAAAATTGACATTTTAAAAGCAGTTAAAAAAACCCTTAAGATGCTCCTGAATCTGAAGAAATATGATTTTATATTTATAATTATACTGTTGGCAAGGAAAAACTAATTAAGAGTGCTTCAATCACTAATATGAGGAAAATCAAGCAAACAATTCTCAAGTTTTATCTCATAACAAACCAATCGGCAAGAATATTAAAATTTGGTGACCAGCAGTACTGAAGGACATGTATAGGCACACTAATGCATTGTTGAAATAGTTATGAATTATTGGTCCAATTTTTGGTTGCTGGAAAACTACTTGTAATTATGTGAAGAAAATTACTAAAAGTACCTCTTTAACCAAGAAATTCCACTGAAGGGAGGTAGTTAAGTATATTTCTATAGCTTATACCCTATGCCAGAGTCTGTGCTAAGAACGTTTTACAAATAGTGTCTCATTTGATTCTCACAACAGCTCTGAGAAGTAAATCTTATTATCACAACTTCACAGTTAAGGGAACTGAAACCAAGTTATAAATAACTTGCCCAGGGACACAAAGCTAATTTCTTAGATTGTATGTGAATTCAGGTCTTCCTGAAGCCACACCCTGTTAGCTATCTTCCAGGCCATCTAAACATCTAGCTGCCTTAACATCTAGAAACCTGGAGTCAGGAAGATCTGAGTTCAAATATTGCCTCCAATCTTAGCTTTGTGACCTTAGGAAGTCATTTAACTTGTTTACTACAGTTTCTTCAATGTAAAATTTAGATGATAATGATAGCACTTGCCCTTTGAGGTTACTGTGAGAATCAAATGTGATCATATTTGTATGTGTGTGTCACTCAGTATTTTTATTTTTATACATATATAACATTGTATATATATACACACAAATATCAAAAAAGAAAATATTTGAATCGGACAATATCTCTATAGAGACAGACAAACACAGAGGAGAAAAAGATGTATTCCATATACATGAAAATAGTTCCAGCTGCATTTTTTGTAATAGCAAATATCTAGAAAAAAACTAAATGCCCATAGAATATGAAATAGTTAGATAAGTTGTTGGGTTTTGTGCACGAATGTATTCTAATATTATTAAATTATGAATATTATGGGGAAAAGATGGGAAGACAACCTGATTCCTAGAGAAGTAATCAGAAGGAAAAAAAACAAAGAAACCATTATACACGGCCAGAAAAATGTAAATTAAAATGATAATAATATTGTTTATTTTTATATATTATATTATTAATATATATATATACATATATATATATATATATAAAATCAATGGAAACCAAATATTGCAAAATGACCAAATTTGTTCCCAAAGAGTAGATACAAGAAGTTACCTTCTCCCATTTCTTTGCATAGATGGAACATTGAGTATTGTGTCAGATATTTCTCTTATTTAATTTTACTGAAACATTCTTATTATAAATGAAAAGGTAGATCAGAGTCAGAAAATATTGGTAATAAAAGCAGAATATATCAAAACAAATTTATTTTAAAATATTTAAAGAATCAAAGCAAAAGTTTCCACCTACAGCAAATATGTATTTATTAAGTTTTTCAAAGACTTTATACTGTGGCAATTTAAGAAACATTTATAAAAAAATTGGAATGATTAGTATTTAAAGAATTATTAGAATTACTTAAGAATCTAATTCTTAGAATTAACTAGAATTAAAGAAACTTTTCATGTCTTAACTAGAATTCTAAACTTAGAGTTGGTAGGAATCTGTGTGTGTGTGTGTGTGTCTGTCTGTCTGTTTCTCTTTCTTTATCTGGCACTTTGTATACATTTATATATATATATGTGTGTGTGTGTGTGTATATATATATATATATATATATATATATATACACATGTATATACACACATTATACATGTATAAATACAAAGCACACTCATATATATAAATATTGTGTATATGTGTGTATGTATATTTACATATATATCTTTATATATGTATAGGGATAGGACTTGTGATTTAATTGGTTTAGGTAAGGAAACTTTCTCCATTCAAGTCAATGACTTCTCTGTACCCTATCAGAGAGTCAGGAAGCATTTATTAAGCTACTTCCATGTGCCAGCCAATGTGTCACATCTGATGATACAAACTAATCATCTTATAGTATTGTGTAGATTACTTAAAAGCAAATGACTTACCCTGAGTCACACAGCCCATTTATATCAAAGGCAAACATAAACACTTTCATATTATCATAGCATTTTAGAAGCAGAAGGGCTCCAAGATTTTGAGTAATCTTACTCCTACAGATTAGGGATGAGGAAACTGAAGCCTAAAAAGCAAAACTTAGAAGGTAGTTAGCAGGAAAAGCAAAATTTCTTTTTTTCCATTACTGATATTCAAAGTCTCATCAAGACTGCCCAAAGAATTAGATTACAAGCACAAGCAGTCGTCTGTCTACCAAATAAGTTATCACAATTCAGAATGACAGTTTTTACTCTCAGAATACTTATATTGACTTAAATGAGCCCGAGTGTAGTGATGCAGTTCAACCAAAGCTTTGAAATATTAAGAAGCAAATCTGTAATCAAGATTTCCATTTGCAATTGCTCAAGATATCTATGAATGAAAAACATTTTCTGATCAAATTTTTATGCACAAACCACTGCCGATGAAGTCTATAATAATAACCCGTTCTCTCTTATATTCTAAATATATACATATATGAAAACAGCACTTCCTATAAATAAAAAATGTGCAGAGAAAGAGCACTTTGCCTCTCTCAAAATGCATTCATGCCTGGAGTGCAATTATCCACTTAAAAAGAAAAACCCTCAGAATTACAGAAAACAGCAAATATCGGGAATATCATTGAATAGAACCACAATTTATCCATTATAGATAAGTATTGAGAGCTACTTTTAATTTTATGCGTTTGTTGAACCAGGCAACACTACAGGATTTGGAGCAGCGGCGCCCCCAACTGGAAGAACTGATTACTGCGGCACAGAATTTGAAAAACAAGACCGGCAACCAAGAGGCCAGAACAATTATTACTGATCGCAGTAAGTGGTGTTTGTGCTGCCCTCAGGTTAAATGTTTGGAGCGTTATAGTCATAATGATCATGGTGTTGGACCTGATTTTATTTTTATTTCCTTCAAAAATATGAAAATGATCAGCCTATCAAAAACATGCTAATTAAAAGTATTTCTAATTAGAATTATTTAATTGATTATTGATTATAGTTAGTTGGATATCAGAATTATCTAATTCTAATTAGGTTTATTTATAATTAGTCTTTTGTACATAGTCTTACTAGCCAAATAAACTGCTAGCTTCTCCATATTTGATGATTCCTTCCTACTAAACGAATGGATTCTTACTTTCTACCCCTCCTTGGTCTTACATTTCTCTGTCCTACTCTTTTATTTTTTTTTTTTTCTCCTGGAAACTCCCCTCTAAATAATTCCCCAAAGCCACAGTCATACCCATGTCATTGTTAACAAACTCTATTTCATTCATCCTATACGTTTTCTCCTCTCATTCTTTCTAAAGTGCACATAGAAACCTAGATTTCTCCAGAAGATATGTCACCTTTTCTCATCCTTTACAGGACTGGCTGGTTTTGGTTTTTCCTCTTTTGCTCCATGAAATACTTACACAAAAAAGAAAATTTATCACATAACATTTAGAGCAAGTATTTATGTAGCACTGAAAGGTTTGTAAAGCCCCATGAATATAATTCATTTCATCTCAAAATCCCTGTGAGATTTTCTCCATTTTATGGATGAGGTGACCAAGGCTAAGGTGGATTAATTGATTTTCCCTATTTTACACAGTTCATGTGTCCAAGGTGGAATTTGAACTCAGGTCTTCCTGATTCCAAATCTAGCACTACACTACCTAGTTGCCCCTTCTCCCCACTGCCATAACCAGTACCTTCCTTTTACCACAATTGCTTAGCCAATTTTAACTCTTTTGGGATCCATTCTATCTTTATTGGCACATCCTTGTTCCTTTTATCTATGAATAACCAAGTGCTCTCCTCTCTTCTTACATGTTTATAGTAATAACTTTCCCATTTAGTGTTCAATTACTTGTTGATAACCTACGAAATACCCAGATCTCTAAGTTCATCAACCTCTCATTTGCCATAAAATCTATCTTTACTGATCATCTCTACCTCACAGAATCACAGGGACACCATTAGTCCCTTCTAGGAATAGCTTTTACTCATATTTCACCATCACCTAAAATTGTGTTATGAAATGAAAGCTGAAATTGAATTTTCTTTTTTAATTTTAAATAATAGATTTTTATTTTCAAAATATATGTAAAGGTAGTTTTCAAAATTCATCCTTGCAAAACCTTGTGTTCCAAATTTTTCTCCACTTCTTTCCCCAAACCCCTCCCCTAAATGGCAAGTAATCCAATATATGTTAAACACATGCAATTCTTCTATACATATTGTCACAATTGTCATGCTGCACAAGAAAAATCAGATAAAAAGGGGGAAAAATGAGAAAGAAAACAATATGCATGCAAACAACAACAAAAAAGGTGAAAACACTATGTTGTGATCCGCTCAGTTCCCATAGTCCTCTTTCTGGGTGCAGATGACTTTATCCATCAAAAGTCTATTAGAATTGGCCTGAATTATTTCATTGTTGAAAAGATCCACATTCATCAAAATTAATCATCAAATAATCTTCTTGTTGCTGTGTACAACATTCTCTTGGTTCACTTCATTTAGCATCAGTTCATGTAGGTCTCTCCAGGGCTCTCTGAAGTCATCCTGCTGATCATTTCTTATAGAACAATAATATTACATAACATTCATTTCCCTAATCGATGGGCATCCACCCAGTTTCTAGTTCCTTGCCATTACAAAAAGGGCTGCTACATTTTTGCACATGTGGGTCCTTTTCCCCCTTTTTATGATCTCTTTAGGATACAGGCTCAATTGAAACATGCCAAATCAAAGGATATGCACATTTGATAGTCCTTTGGACATAGTTCCAAATTGCTTTCCAGAATGGTTGGATCCATTCACAACTCCCCAACAATGTATTAATGTCCCAGTTTTCCCACATTCCCTCCAACATTTACAACAATCTTTTCTTGTCATATTAGCCAATATGAGAGGTGTGTGATGGTACCTCAAATTTTCTTAATTTGCATTTCTCTGATCAATAGTGATTTAGAGAATTTTGAAATTCCATTTTCTGAGTACAGTCTTTGGTTGTTTTATCTCATTTCTCCTAAACCTACTTCTCATTCACACCATGACCTCCAGTCTCTCCATATAAATGCTATTTTCCCAATAATTCCTATTCCGGTATACAAAACACCCAAAGAAAATTGCAGAAATGTAGAATAGTCTAATGTAATATAGAACCCAAGGTATCTTTTCAGAAATTAATAGTGCAGATTAGATAAGCAGTAGTACACTCACAGCAGAAGTGTTAAGGGAAATCCACAAGGCAATCATATTTGTTTCCTAAAACGGAGAGACTTCAGATTATAAAGAGAGAAGGAATGATAGATGCAACAAGTTCCAGAAGGAAATAGGAAAGAATGGGATTAAAGACATAAAGGGGTTGTTAGAACTTGTCACATGGAATACAGGGAAAGTTTCTCAGAATTTATACAGAGAACTTGAGAATCAAATACAGTTTAATTACGTTTCCTTTGAATTTCCCAATTACTGTCAAGGAAACTGCCATCCTGACAGCCAGATTCCAAAGTCTTCTTCAACTTTTCACTCACCCTACAGAAACCATCCATTACCAAATATCACCATTCTGTCTTCACGAGCTCCCCCCTCTCTCTACTATAGATAGATGCACTATCTCAGTGCATGCTCTCATCACTACTCACTTGGCAAGTCACAAAACCCTTGGAAATAGTTTTCTTGCTCTGTCCATGCTTTATTCAGGTACTGAGGAGATTTTTCTAAATCTTAGGGTTGGCCATGTCTGCTCCCCACTGTCCAATCTAATAAAGTACAGTAGTTCCATATTTCCTTCTAGACTGAATATGAATAATGTCTTCCATTTGACATTTAAAGCTCTTAATAGACTGATTCCATCTTCTTTTCTAGTTCTCTCAAACATAACTGTCTTCCATACACTCTATGATCCAGAGACCCTCATCTCCTTGAAGTTCCTCAAACATGATATTCTGTTTCCTTTTTCCTTACCTTTGCCTTGACTGTCTCCTATAACCTGTATTTTCTGGCACTTCACATTCAGCTTTTATAAGATACCTCTTTAGGTCTCCCTACCTACTAGGGCCTTCTTGATGAAGTCACCTTCCATCTTACCCTGAATATATCTTGTATACACATAGTTGTCTACATGTTGTCTCTTTAGTTGGGATATATACTCCTGGAGGATAGAGATTTATTTTGCTTGCTTACCTGGCCCTAGTGGTCATAGGGAGGAGATATGTTTGGAGATTTTTATTATATGAGTAGAATTTTAGCACTGGTATACTAAAATATTGTCCTTTTCATTTGCTTTTGGAAGGCATCTCAGTCCATGGCAAGTCTCTCCATTTTGGGAGAAGACCATGATTGTCCCTCACCCCAATTACTCTTCAGTCCTTTGCCATATGGCTTCCAGTACCATCATTTTATTGACATTGCTTTCCTAGATCTTAGATACAGATCTAAGTCTTAAGGCCTTTTCTCATTCTTCGCTACTGTAACATGTAAACTGCTTTCAATACTGTTGACCACTCTCTTGGATACTATTGTCCTTTGAATTTCTCTTAGTTCTTGTTCTGACTATTTCTTCTCAATGTTCTTTATTAAATTATTAACAATATCTGTTCCCTAAGCATGGAAGTTCCCCATGTCTCCATATGAAGTCTTCTCTAAATTTAATTTCTCCTAATATTATCTCATCTAATTTCTAGGGTTATTAAATCTAAATCTAAAATCTAAATATCTAGCTCAAGCCTCTCACTTGAGTTCTCTTTTCATTTCTCCAGCTGCCTGCTGGACATCTATTCCTGAATTTCTCACTACACACATATATATTTACACACACACACACACACACACACACACACATCCCTTTATAAATGTGATTAGGCCACAATATTAATACTGACCTTCTAGTAAGTGCTATGACACTGTACTTTTATTCTATACAGTCCTTTTTCTATAGTAAAGTTTGACTGAGGATAAAACAGAATCTCTCAAATAAAAGCCACGCTATAATGAAATCCTACTATACTTCATATAAAAATGCAGATACAAACCATGTTTCAAATCCTTTCTTCATTTCAAGTTAGCCATTTAGGATGTGTTATAATCTGTGATTAGTCATCTTTCTTTTTCTTTTCCGTTTTTGGTTTGGAATTTACTGATTAAAATGCTTGCTGATTCAAAAAGGTGTCAAGAAAGAACAACTTTAGCTCTCTCTGCATTTGTTTCTGATTTGGGAAAAGACATTGGCATATGAGAATGATTCCAAGTCTAGAATCATTTATAGATCACTCTGATCATCCAAGGCAGAATTTTGTGTTTATACAAAATGAATCTTCATAGGTTTTTTTTTTCAATTTTCTTTCACATATTGTGACCATAATGCTATAATTAGTGATTAAACTATTATTTTCTAGACATAAATTAAACTCTTTTGTAAACATTATTAGCTCATTCCTACTTCCATCAAAGAAACTTTAAAATATCTAATATAATCAGAGGGAATTACTTCGGGAGAGGCTTTAACTAAATGAATGACAAAACATTTATTAAGCACTTACTGTACTAAATAATGAGAAAGCATACAAAAAGTGGGGATAGTCTCTGACATCAAGAATCTCACATTCTAATGGAAAGATAACCTAGATAAGTGGCATCAACTCCAAACAGAATGGAAAGTTTTAGTGGTCCTGAGGGTGTAGCAACAAAACAGATGGTAATACATCTGCTTTAATGTCATTTTCATTGACACCATATGATAGTTGACAAGTTGCACCATTTAACAGCACTAAGAATTTTGGTGCCAAGAACTTTCTTTTCTGCCTCTTTAGTAGCATTGGTTGTTGGGGATACAGCACCTGTAGAAGCAGTTACTAGATCCTTTTGCTCTGGGGGTGCTTCTTAGGATGATGGTTTTAGGGGATAAACTGATAACAGGACCATTGGTTTGGAAGTTGCTTGAACTATCAGAGCTCTTGTAATTACTGTCTTATCAGTAGCAGTTGGTCATCAGCTAGTACTTTTGAATTTAAATTCTTATGATTGGCTAAGCAATTAAACATTGATACATGCTGTTTTTTAGGGAGGAAGGCTCTATATTATAGTTAAATAGACACTCAGTTATAAATGATTTACTTGCTGAAAGGTCATGCCTATAAAGAGCTAAGCAAGACTACCATTATACAGAAAAATCTAGTAATGTATTCCCTTGCTTCCCATCTTAATGCTCAATTTAAAAAAAAAAAGCATTGCATAACTGGTATGTATGATTCTTGATTCCATATTTTAAATCAGTGAAGTCAGACTCAGATTAAAACAGGACACATTGACTTAGAAAACCGTGTGCTATTGTATTTTTATTCATCGTTGCAAAATATTTCCTAATCACATTTTAATCTGGTTCAGGCTGCACTTGGAAGTATTATGGACTACAATATGGAATACCTCTGCCTTACATGAAATAATTTCACATGTCAACTGCTGTTTAATTTGCATTAGCAGTACTTTAGTGACTTCTAAACTGCAATGGCCTTAAATAGTGACTGAACTTCCAAAGACACTACCTCCTAATGGGTTGCATAACTACTAAGGGACTGTATAACTATCCCACTTGTGAATCATCTGTGGATCATATCTAGGAAAAATCTAAAAATGGTATTTTTAAAATGCAGATTTGGATGTAGCACATAGAAATCTTACATCTTATTCCACAAATGAAAATTTATTTTGAGTATTTCTTTTTCACAAAAGGATAGCTAGTTATTCACTATAAAGTCTTCAATCAACAATCTCTAAATATTTTCTATTTTATTCTGCCATTTTTTTTCATAGAGCATTAATGGTTTTTTCCTCACATTTCACATAGTATAACAAAAAATTGAGTGACCTGAGTATGTTTGCATCTTGCTGCTAATGCCTAGTGATTTAAATTGTTCTGCTTACTTGTTCCTGTGCCTTTTAAGATTTGCCTTTATGAATGTTTCTGACTTAATGGAAAGATTCTAATCCAAATCACCCCCCAAAAAATCATTTTCTTGAAAGCAAGTGTCTATTACGATATGTCATTTGCTTATTAAGAACCCAAGCTTGAATGCTACCTCAGAGATGTGATTTGGGCCTTTAAGAATGGTATTGAGACTTTTATGACAGGACATGTTTATCTAAACAATGTCATTTGCAGTCCTTTGGCACTATGGTATATCTCTCCATTTGAAATCTTTGAAATGGAAAGGAAATTCAATACTCATAAAATTCCAATAGTGTTTTAAATAGAATTTTCTTTGTATAGGTTTAGTCTTCCCTTCGAAAGGGACAGAAATAAAATAGCAACTCATAAAAATGAATCCCCTTATTTGAAGGTTTTCCCCTGCTTCATTATCTCTGTGAAATTGCCGAAATGAAATATTTAGGAAGGACTCAGATAAAGTAAAACTTGTTTAATATGTATGGAATCTTATATTAAAATATTTTTTCCTCCCAGGTAAATCATGATTTATAACTTTGTACATCTGGGAAAATCCATACATAGTAATTAAATTCTATCTAGAGGAAATCGAATAAAGAAATCCCTGTGCACTTGTAATACCCTTGGGAAAATTTCTCTGACTGGTCAGCTTCGAATGAATATGTTTCACTCTATCTGTGGACCTTCGTGATTTTCATTGTCTTGTCCAGGTTGTTTATTTGAATATAACCTAGTTGTGATCAGCTTGGTTAGTTAGAGAGTGAATTCTATTTTAAGTGAGGTCGAATGATAAGTATTGAATTCTTTGCAGTGGCTGATTTTTTTAAATTGCTGCCTTGTGTTTCCTCTGCCTAACCAGTTATTGAGTTTGTTTCAGAAAACTTAATCACTCTTTTCAGCTCCTATCTCAAAGGAATTGTAATATTGGACTCAAGGCTTTTATACCTGAAGCAGTAAAGGTACAAAAGAAGCTGAGATCACATTTTTGCATATTACTTTAAAATATTACTTATTATGCTATGTTTAGGCATAACTATCACCTCTGTTTATTTCACAATTAACAAAAGTGAAGAGGTTTTTCTTGACATTTTGTCTTGGAATCCCTAATTGAAACTAGTCCATTGTACCCAATATTCATTAAGCACTGACTTTTGCAAAACATTATGCAGGGTGCTGTAAATATAAAGCCCTAATTTCTTCTGAGTGTACTGAATCTTATTCTCATTCCCTCTCTTCCTCTCTCCCTCTTCCCCCCCCTCCCCAGCTCTTCTTCTCTCTGTCTCTGTCTGTCTATCTGTCTGCCCCTCTCTTTCTCTCTTTTTGTCTGTCTGTCTCTCCATCCCTCTCTCCCCCTTCTCCCCCTTCTGTTTGTCTCTCTTTCATTATAGCTTTAATGTGAGAACTCTGTGTAAAATTAAGTGATAAAAGCAGATGGTTGGTGGGGGGAAAGATAGGCACATAGGAGTTCAGCACTAGATCAGGCATAAAATGTAAAATAATTTTTATGTGAGAACTTAACTTTTAGGATCAATTTCAAGGTATCACTAATCTGGACATCAATTTTATGATTCCCATACACATTTCCCTATTTTAAATCTTATAATTCATTCAATAGTCCCTCATATATTGAATGCTAACTTTGTGTAGAGTGACCCCTTAACTGCTAGGAAAGAGATGCTAAGTTTAGATAAGACTTCCCGGCCTATACAAAGCTTACCACCAACGTAATTTTCTTACCAGTATTGCAAGTTTATAGCTAAGAGTTCAAGTATTTAAGAAATTATTGGCAGAAATAGAAACATTAGAATATCTATGTTGAATTAAGTTTGCTCCCATAAACTTTTCTGGTTTCCTAAAATGTATAAGTTGCTCTGGAAGAAGCAAAAATGGATGACAGCTCTTGTCTTTGTGATGTAAAATAATGAATTAACAAAAAAAAGCATAGCTCAGAAGAATAAACTTGGCATTAAAAATATTTGAAATCAGATCTCTCTGAAGTTTATGTGGACACTGAACCAAAAAGAAAATAAAAGTTTACTAGTTGTAATAGATGGAGGATCCCGAATTGGCCATACTTCAAGGAGAAAAAAAAAATCTCCATTTATAAAATAAAGCATGATATATGAGAATTGTAATAGTGATTGGTAATAACTAAGATTGTTGAATCATTTCTATTTGCTCTTCACCCTACAGCTACAAGGAATATTACCTGTGAGTTTTATGATGCTCCTCCACTCTGGGAAGGAGATCTGTAATTCTTTTAA
Organism: Sarcophilus harrisii; assembly: GCF_902635505.1. Classification (NCBI taxonomy): domain Eukaryota; kingdom Metazoa; phylum Chordata; class Mammalia; order Dasyuromorphia; family Dasyuridae; genus Sarcophilus; species Sarcophilus harrisii. The sequence continues at coordinate 260,721,064 of NC_045428.1, forward strand.
TCTTTTTGTTAGCTCTGATCTTCCAGGCAGAGATAGTCTTTCTGTGAAAGTGTTAGATTTATCAATGTGACTCTTTTCTAGAGGGATGTTTTCCCCCTCAGTTTCTTCCTCCCAATGTCTTCTCAATAAATTTATGTCCACACATACACGCACATACTTCTCTATGAAGACAAAGCAAACATTTAAAAGAAAGAAAGTTAAAAAGACTTTCTTCCTGAGCCTAGAGAAAATGTCTTCAGGCTACCAAGAAAGAACTCAAGCATAATAGGAGATAAAGGATTATTGTTTTAGGATCCTTCTATGAGGTTGGGGAGAGAGTAAACAGGGTTTAGTGTCTCAGTTTCTGATCCAACACACCTGTGAATGTGCTGAAACAGACTTACTTTCATAGATTTGTCCCCTTAAAGGTGGTTGCCTCTCCCTGGGCTTCCATTTCCCCAGTTCTACTAAGAGCTACTTTCTGCTCTCTAACTCCAGCAACCTTCTGTCCCCTTAGGAGCTGCTGTGTGTCTCATTAGCTCACTGAACTAACTATTAAAGGTTATCCTGAAACATAGCCTATTGTTCTTTATCCTTCTTTTCAGATTCATTTAAGAATATAATTAATTCATACTTCATAAAGGCATTACTTATATTTCCTTTAATGTCTTATTATTGGTCCCTTTTTTTCTGACCAAATTCTGGGTTTTCTAGGACCAGTCCCTAAGAAAGAGAAAATATTTGGCCTTGTAATTTTTTTAATCTGAAGATATGCATTAACTCCCAATTTTAAAGCAACTACATCAATTCATTGTTTTCTTCTGCCAAATACATACACACATGTATAATTTTTTCACGCTGAAATTTAAAGTAAGCCATGTTTGTTTTTTTTTTTACAATTTAATTAAAAAAAACTTTTCCTAATGAGATGATTCCAAATAGTTTTATCACATCTCTTGCTTACTAAAGAGCGTTTCTTATTTTAGAATTGCATTCAACTATATACATTCCCTAAGGATTCCCTAAGGATATTACTTGCAGTTGGCCTTTTATCACTAAAAACAGTTCTTAAGATTTGTATTTGCCAGGAAAACAAGGGCAACAACACTATCCTGTATAGTACATAGTGTGTGCCAACAGATACTCTGTAATTAACTGTACACTGTACACCTTTAATTTAATGTTTTTGCATTAATTTACAGATCCCATAAAGACAGTTCCCAGTGTAGGCACCAAATAGCTCATCTGTCAGTGATCCTGGTTATTTTGCTTTTCTACTTCCTTTTTTCCTTATTCTTCTCTAATTCCAAATCTCACCTTCTCCTTAGCATTTCCGTAAGATTCAGCTTTCAATCCTGCTCTTTTCCCCTCTCCTTTGAAGGTCTCATTTACTCATGCCTGCAACTGTCAAGATATGGTACAAAGAACACAACCTGAAGATAGAAACATGTTTGGGCTCTATTTTGAACATTTTGTAGCTGTGTGCCTATGAGCAAGAAATTTACTCACTGAGCCTCAGTTTCCTCATCCATTCATTAATAATCATAGCATCAAGACACAGAAAAGTGCTCTTGCAACTTTAAAATATTACATAAATATGAATAATTAACATGCTAATGATGACTACAAAATCTTTATATGTGGTACAAATTTCTCCATATTTTTGTTGTGCAGTAGAGAGATTTCTGTGTAAATATTTCAGTTTTACCTAAAACTCAGTGGGTCTAAAATGAAATTCTCTTTTCTCTTCATCCTTCTATAATTGTTAAATCAAACTTCTTAGAACTATAAGACATCAAAGCCCTATGCAAATTAAAAGCCAGAAAGGCTCATTAGATGGTGTAGTGATGTCAAGTTCAAGTAGTAAGTAGATATTTGAAGGCTGCATATTGACTTAAAACAACACAGATTAACATTATCTTTGCCTGCTTCCTCATCTATAAAGTGGATGCACCTATTTCCCAGGATTGTTGTGAGAATCAAATGAGACGGTAATTACAATGTGGTTTGCAAACCAGAAAGCCCTCTATAAGTGCTAACTGCTGTTTTGTTATCATCATCATCATCATCATCAATTTTTTTTAGCTTTGTGTCCTTTAGCATTTAATAATAGTATTCTGTATATAGTATATTTTAAAAAATAAGTTTTGTTTTAAATAGGATTGAATTTACATAAGTTTTTCTGCTCCCCAAAATGGGAAAAAATGTATAATTAGGGACTCAAAAATGTAAAATTTAATTGGATTAATGACAATCTATTGGGTTCACTCCATCGATGGAAATTTCCATCATCTCCTTCTTTGATAGGTGATGTTTCTTAGTTGTTGCTAAGGAAAGTTAAGGGGTTTCCTAACTTTGTCTTTTGGAGTTGCCATATTTTGCAGAAACAATGGATCTAGAATATGCAGAAGACCTTGCATATCAAAGATGAAATCCACCCTAAACTAACATAATATGTTATTTGCATCCCAAGCTGGGCACCCTGTGTTTTCTTGAGAGACAAGACAGGTACCAGACAATTTGCTAAGAAATTTACAGAGTAGCTGGGACCCTTGTTGATAAGTAAAGCATCCTACCTTCATGGTCTAGTAGTTCCCAAGGGAAAAAAAATGTGGTTTTTATCATCACATGCATCCTCCCCTTCAGGAGGAGCTTTGCCTTTTTCCTACCTTTACTACAGCTTTCCCCCTTCCATACCATGTCCTTTTAAGGTGGAAATTTCTGTTTTTTCTTCCTTCTTTGTGGTACTATCATAAATATGTAAACTTCTGAAGGATTATGAACTCTTTGGGTTTCACATGCATGTTCATTTCTCTTGTAATAAATCTAGTTTTCATGTAAGCTTTGTAAAGTTGTACTTGGCTGTTGACATTGTGGCTACATTGTTGGCCAGAACTCTGGCGCTGAGCCTCTCCATCCATAAGCCACTGCTCAGATGACAAATGTGCCACAGAAAGCAGGTAAAAGCATTGTTGCATGTACTAAGAAGCTTTCTATGTAGGTAGGATTTTGCTATATTTGCCAAACCTTTAAGAGCCCAGAGTGATTCTACTATATCACAAGGATACATCAGAGGAATATTTTAATAGAAGATCTTTTGCATCTGTATATGTAAAACGAGTATAATCATAAGTCCTGCTCCTTGAATCACTGTAATATTGTAAAAGAGATAATATATGTAGTGGTACTTTTACCTGTTTATAAATAAAATCCCATGTAATTTTAAGGGATTATTGTTGTTATTATATAAATCAAGTTTCTGCTCTTAAAAAGACAGTCAAATCAGTGCTTTCTTTAAAACAAACCTCACTAAGCATCTGCTCTGATTACAGGTCTTCCTCTTATTATTTTCTAAAAATATTGAAGTTTATTATGCATTGTGTACTTGTCATGAAAATTTCACTAGGCTTATAAATTGTATTATTCACTAAGTCCTAACCCAAATATAAATATACATATAATTATATAATACAACCCAAATGTAAACATGCATATAATTATACACATACATAGAAAGATAGAATTTAAATTAAAATAATATATATGTATGTATATGTATGTGTATAATATTGCATATGTATATATTGTCATAACAATATTATATATCACAATACTATATGTGTTATGTGTGCATATATATGCATATATATTTGTTTTTTCTCTGTCTCTTTTTTCATTAAGAAGAGAACATGAAATTCCATTAAGCATATAAATAAAATAAAATTAGGAAATAGTTCAATTTCACCTGATGGATAGTCAGGAGTAAAAGAATGGGTAATGAAGAAGAGAGACAGAAAGGGACAAATGAGACAGGGCTGCAGAGAGAAAGAGACATAAACATTTTTCTCAAAGAGTAGGAGCCCCATCTGATGGCTTTTAAAAGAATTAACAGTAAAGATTTGCAAGACTTTATTGTGTTTTTCTGACTGTATTTATAAAGGAGGATATCACTTCTTGCTGCTTACCTCATGGCTTCAAAAAATGCATCAATCTTTCTTTGGATATTTGGCCTCAGGACTGTGAGTATTTCTTCCAAGATTATCACTCACAACCCATAAACACCTTTTTCTTATGTGTGACTTCTACAAGACATCCATCTGGCACTCTGTGGACCTTCCTCTGTCTCTTAACACTGAAGAGATAGCAGTTTAGCACAAGACCTGTCTGTCTCTTAGTTTTATTTCATAACTAGTGAGGTCCATCTCTTTTCTAGTGTATATACATATAAAATGAAAGAATTAAATTAATGACCTTCCCAATTCTGAATCTATAATGCTCTTATCACTTTGTTGCATATCTTTCTGTTCACATTTCATCACTGTTAACATGCAACTGCTTCTTTATACTTACTATATGCATCTCCTTTTATCTTGATTTACCCACAATCTTGGTTATTCCAAGAGTGTGATATTTTACAAATTTCATCTATATAGCATTATCTGAAAGCAGCTGGTTGAACATAAAGTTTAGAATCAGAAAACTTGAGTTCAGTTTTTCCTAAACATTTACTATTTGTGTGAGTATTTACTATTCCATACAAGTCATTTAAATGCTCTGTGTCTCACTTTTGTAAAGTGAATTTTGTAACTCACTTGTAAAACAGACAATAATAACATCTATCTCACAAGTTCAAATGAATTAACATTATGTAAAGAATTATGCAAATATTAATATGATATAAATGCTAGCTATTATCTTTAAAAATCAGTAGGGGGCATATTTCCATGAGGCAAAAGCCTTGGAAAATGTTAAGACATAATTAATTTTAAAATTAAATTAAATGTTGCAGTGAATAGAGATTTCTCAAATCAGCTGTTGGGGCAGCTAGGTGGCACAGTGGCTAGAGCACCAGCCCTGAAGTCAGGAGGACCTGAGTTCAAATATAGTCTCAGACACTTAACACTTCCTAGCGGGGTGACCCTGGGCAAGTCACTTAACCCCAATTGTCACAATAACAAAAATTATATACTATAAAGATTCTTCCACACATTCTTTTTTAGTCATCTGCTATACAGATACATTAATTTCCTGGTCATAAAGCTAATAACATTTCTATCCTTTCCACAGCATTTTTGTTACAATTTTTAAAATTATATTGACATATTTTGTTTTGATGCATAAAGTAATTCCCAATAAATATTGCTTCCATACTACATGTCCAACCAAAAAGAGTTAAGTAAAATTGACAAATATGATAATTGCCATATATTTTAATAAAAATTTTTCTATTTGTTGATAGAAAGAATATTAGAATTAATAATTTGGATTGACCATCATACTTTGCTTGAGCTTTTTCATTTTAATGTTGTCACCATTTACATTATTGTAGTCATTGTATATGTTGTTATTTGTTCCTTCAATATATACCTGTTTATATAAATTTTCTTATTTTTCACTTTTTTTTTACACTCCTGGCTCCTTACTAAAGAATATTTTATTATATTGTCATACCACACTTTCTTTAGTTCTTCTCAAATTGTTGGGCACATAATTTGAAACAACAATAAACAAAAATAAAAAATAATTTACAGAAAGAAAGCATTAGAATTAAGAGAGACTAGGAAAGACTACCTAGAGAAAATGGGATTTTATTTGGCATTTGAAGGAAGCCAAGCACGTGAGTAGGCAGTGATAAGCATAATAATTGAAAAACTAGAGATGTTTAGATCTGTGATTTGAAGACTTGGAGGGAATCTTCAAGAATTTAGAGCTCTGTCATAAGAAAGGTAAGATTTGTTCTATACAGGCCCATTAACTAATTAGCAATAATTAAGTGAATTTAGGTTCTATATATGAAAAAATAAATCCTAAAATAGAATGGACATCTTCAGAAGGATGTCAGTTCTCCATTACTGAAGGTCTTCACACACAAGCTGGATGACTACTTGTCAGGTTTGTAATAAAGTGATTCTCAATCTGGCCTGCTCTAAGTTATTGAGGGAAAATTTTAAAAGGTGACTTTTCCTCTCCATTTTTCATGGTTCAGAGGTTCACTGCTTTGTACCTTTCCAGATGCAAAAGGAACAGTAGGGTTGATTATACCTCCATCAAAAAGTAGAATATATCAAATCTTCTATGATGTGATTTCTTAAACTAGTGATTCCAAATAGCTCCATAAATCAAGCATGGAAAAATCAGGTAATAGTATAAATCTCTAACTGCTACACTAAGTCTTATCTTCAGTAAAGTGCACTTGACTTTCTTTAGCCATTAGTAATAGATATAGTCATTTTCTAGGATAATCTTCCTCTGGATCCATAAGAGGTCACACATGCCTGGGGAGAGCAGTATAAGAATTTTGGAGATTTAACAGGAATAGTTGAAAAAATAAAATGATGGAGAACATTATATAAACCATGAATTACTATTCCCTAGCCAATGTTATTTCATTCTCCAAGAATTAATTGCCAAAATTCCTTCTAAAAATCTATACTTCTTCTAGTTCAAGGTGAAGATGTGTTTTAGTTTCCAAAATGTTTTTCTCATGCAACATTTTTTAAAAATCATATTTATTTTATCCTGAGCTCAAATAAAGCAAGCATTTTCATAACATAGTGAAATAGAGAAAAAATATGATTATACATTGAATTGCAAATATATCATATACAACTTGCTTTTCCTTTTACTTTGAGTGACTAAGTCATTTTGACTGTTATAAATAGCTAAAATAATTATATATGAAGGAAGATGCTATCTGTATCAGGGAAATTATAAACAAGAAATATATATTATATATTATACATGTTTGCATCTAATCCTAGCCATGTCTAGGATGGGGGATAAAAAAAGGAAAAAATTTAAATGATGCTCTTATTATAGTACTGGGCAAGCAAGTTATATTTCAGTTCATAAAACTCAAACAAGTAGAAATGTACAGTTCTGAACAATATATTTCACATTGTAAGATTCTCTAGATATCATCACTAATGTAGCCTTAATACAAAGATAAGAAATTTATTTTTAGTTTTTGTAAGTAGGAAACGATTCAGTTGAAGAAGCTGTCCTGTCCTGGGTGAAATACCCTTTGATCTCAGTGAGCTTATATTGCTATGGTCACTAAAATGGAAGATCTATTTCTAATGAATAAAGACTACTTCTGGGTCCTTGTTCATGTTCTATAAAACTGAACCATCTTTGGAGAATGGAGAATGATACTAAGGTATTATTTTAAAGAAGTTTTGACCTATGTGATGTTGGATAGCTAACTTAAACCTAATTTGTTTCATTTTCCTCTCATATAAAATGGGGAAGTTCAAGTAGATGACTCCTAAAATCCCTCCCAGTTCTAGACATGATTTTTATATATCTGGCTCAGTCTCTACTTGAATGAATGTTTATGTTCTTTTTTTTACCCAGTTTTATTTTTTTTTATTCTTAGTCATAAGGAATGGCTCTTTTGGGAAAAAGAAGATGGAGATATGTTGGGGAATATAAATCATGTAAAAAGAAAAAATAATGTTCATGACATAGGTATTTTCATGAATGGTCCCACAAATGTATAAATTAATGTATCATTTTAAGAATTATTTACAAAATCATTCAATTAATAAACATTTATCTAATTATTTATTATGTGTGTCATACATTTTGCTAGGTATTGATGATACAAATGAAATAACCTGTGCCCTTAATCAAAAAGCCTTCATTATGTTGGGAGAGACAAGATGTATGTATATTTAAAATGAAGGGGAAGGGAAAGGGACCATCAGTAGGTTAGTTCAAAAAGTTCTTCGTGCTTAAGATAGTGATGGAAATAAATAATGATTCTTGGAGCCTTACCACCATAAATGCATATGTAGAATGTTATAAAGTCTCAGGAATCTTGCCTTGTCATTTGGCTTTTTAATCCAAACACATAGTAGGAAAAATATAGAATTTTTCAAATGAAAACTTTATTAAAATAAAAGCCCTACCCCCATGCATCAGTGTTATTTTTCACAAATAATAATTCCTGATTCTTGAAAAATGCTTTGCAGTTTTAAGAACCTTCCTATCCATTATCTTATATGAGCTTCGTGTGAAATAAGCTTTTTTTCTTCCTTCTCTATAAAGAGGAATCTGAGATTCATATAACATAAAAGACATATCCAAATTATAATCAAATAATCAATAATCAATATGAGACCAGAACTTACAACTCCTGATGTTCATTTCAGTGATCATTTCACTATGCCAGAGTTTGTTCTGAGCCTGGAATCAGGAAGACCTAAGTTAAAATCTGTACATATCTAAGTTTGTGTATATATAGATATATACATACATGTACACATACATATATGTGTGTGTGGAGTGTATGTATATCTTCTGTTTGCCTTAATTTCCTCATCTGTAAATGGGAATAATAATTGTCCCTGTCTCCAATAGTCCTGTGAGGACCAAACCACATGACAATTTTAAAGTGTTTAGCACAATGTTTGGCACATAGTAAGTGCTATATAAATGTTTATTTATTATTATTGTTGTTGTTATTATAGCTGGATTCTCCTTATTCAGAAGAATTATCTTACAAGATCACTGGTGACTTCTGAATATAAAGGGAAGAGATATAAAGAAATAGGCAGGAGGAAGACACTAAATGACTATATTTTGAGAAAGCATTGTGTTACTTTTAGCATTGTTTGTCTGAATATAATCTATAAATTTAATCCCTGGACCACAGAGGTGTGAAGGATCAATATCATCACCATTCCCAGGGAACATGTTTCTAGAAAGATGGAAAAGTGCTATGTCATAGGTTTAGTCATTTTTGATACATGTGTCAGCAAATATACATATTATACACACAAATGAATATATATGTATGTACATTTATATTTGTGTATATAAATATGCATACCTCTTCACACTTGCCTATATACATGAGCTTGTACTTAGGTCATTGGTTCCCAAAGAGTGGTCCTAAAATCCCTGAGGCATCTCAAAATACTTTCAGGAGCTTTGCTTGGGTAAACCTATTTCATAATAAAACTGAAACATTATTTGCCTGTTAAAATACTTCTCCATTTTCTAATTATATATCTGAAACTAGATTTTCTTCATCTGTTTTACCTAGATATACAACAAATGAATATAGAGGCAGATGTGATCATCTAGCTATCTTGAACTAGATATTAAAGAGATTTACAGAAATATGTAAAACAATGAAACTTTCTCACTGTTTTTTATTTTTTGTTTGAAAAAAAGTGATTATTCATTAATATGATATTTATGTTTAACTATAAAAATGTTTATTATTTTGAGTTAATTTTTTATTTTAAAAATGTTCATTTCTCATAGTAAATATAGATATGTATAGTCGATGTAAACAGAAGCTCTTTGGGAGTTTTCAGTAATTTTTAAGGATATAAAAGAGTCCTTACTAAGTTTTAAGAATATAATATTTAATATCAAAAAGTTTGAGAACAACTGGTTTACAGCTACTTCTTCTAGTAAAAGGAGATCATTTGGAGCAGGAGGAGAAAAAGTATATTTCAGTCTGATTCCATTGTGGGGTCAGTAAGATATATCATTAGTCCCAGATTATGTATTGAAAAGAGCAGAAGTGAATCTCAAATGCCAGGAAGAATAATAGAAAGGAAATACATTTCTTACATGATTAAGCTATAAATTGTCCTTCTTCTTTGTAGAGTTCAGCCAACCCTAAAATGTGAATAATGTGTTTTAATATACAACAAGTTCAAGTTAATATGAATAAAATGAACATATACATGGTAATATAGGCCTTCATTGGAGGATATGTCTGATTTGATTGCATTTTCCTAATCTTCATCTACTCTTGGAGTTGATTGATTTCTCTTGATTATTTAAACAATAAAAGGAAAATGTGTTTCTGTAAACCTTCCAAATTCTGCTCAACTCATATGAGAGAACAAAGTGCTTGGGACTCAATGATAATAAGAGCTTGAATCTTATAAATGTTTAGTAATAATAATGTCACGCACGACTTTGAGGTGCCTATGGAAAAATTAAAAGGCCTTTTTTCCCTCTTATCCTTTGGATGGACAATATACTCAACTGAATAGAAACTATTAATATATTGCTATTAGTTGCATACAAAATCAGAGAATATGCCCTTGGAAAGCACAGAATATATGAAATATTTTAGATAATTAGGAGCTATTCTGTCAAAATGTTGAAGCTAAAAAGTACCATTAAAGGTCATCTTTTCCAACTCTTTAAGTTTACAAATGAGAAAACTAAGGCTCACTAGGATTTTTTAAATTTTTTGATCTTTTTAAAATTTTTTTATTATAGCTTTTTATATACAAAGCATATGCATGGGTAATTTTTCAACAATGACCCTTGCAAAAACTTCTGTTCTAACTTTTCCCCTCCTTCCTCCCATCTCCCTGCCTTAGATGGCAGGTAGTCCCATACATGTTAAATATGTTAAAGTATATATTAAATATGTTAAAATATATGTTAAATACAATATATGTATACATATTTATACAGTTATGTTGTTGCAAGGAAATATCAGATTTAGAAAGAAGGTAAAAATAACCTGAGAAGATAAAAACAAAAATGCAAGCAAATAGTAACAGAAAGAGTGGAAATGTTATGTTGGGCTCACTAGGATTTTAAATCAAATTGAATCTTTAATTTCAGTCCTAAGGTGTTTCAACTTTATTTTCTTTTCTGAAATAGAGAGAATTTGGTATTTACTATAAAATATATTTAAGAGATTTTTATTATATGAAAGAAAGGTGATTTATATATATAATATAACATATATACATATGTGTATATGTGTATATAATAATTATTTGACTCTGTGATATGACAAACAATAACCAAGCATCTACTATGGCCAAAAGTGCCTTTTCTAGGCACTGAAATGATGGATACCCAATTTCTGTAGAATATATATATGAGAAGAAAAGATAAATGGGAACTGTATTATAAAGGGTTCTAAATCTCAGGCTCAGAAATTTTAATTTTATCAATATGGAATAAGAAGACTTTTGAGCAGAGGCAGGACACAACATAGAGAGAATGTAGAGACATGAAATAAGTAAAACAGAAATAAGTAAAATAGCTTCCTGTACTAGAAATTAGTGGAGCATTGATGGGGTGGTCCCTAACAGATGAAATATTGTAATCATAGAAGGACTAATTTGGTACAGTGATGGAAGGAGAAGTCAAAAATAATATTGAGGTTCAAAACCTGAATGACTGAAAATGATGATTGTCATTCATGAAATATTAGAAATTCCATCATCAAACTATATTCATTAAGCAACCATAAGTCTGCATCTCACTACAAAATTAACCTGAAGAAAGGAAAATTACATTTGCAGATTGAAAAGATAAGTGGATTTTTAGTCTGGAAAAAAAATTGAAAGTGTTTCAAGTATAATACACTGTTAACTAAGATTGCCCTATTCCAACTAACCAACCTTGGTCCTTTCAAGTAATGTCACAGGCTAGCAATGAGACTTGTAATTTTATTTGTAGAGAACATTCCTTGATGAGGAAATTGCCTCTACCAATTCAGGTCAGCACCTGATCTGCATATAAAAGTCTTAGGCAGTAGTCTAGAGGACTAAGATTAGAACTACCTAGTCACACAGCATTTATCAGAGGCAAGACTTAAATGCAGGTTCTCCTACCTCCAAGGCCAGTATCTTACAAAACCAGACAATAGGGAAAATGTGATCTCAAGGCAAGTTTGCAAACTCCTGCACTATTACACTGCCTTATTTAAAGTTCCATCTGTTTATTTTTAATGTATCTGCTTATTTGGGAAACCAGATGATGAAATATACTTCTTTCCTTTCACTAGAGGGGTGAGGGATAATGAAAGTGGACCATTAATTAAGTAGTCAGATATAGTATTTTTATTATTTAGTTTTCCCTAGTGGTTTTCTTTAGGGAAGGTATATTGATTGTGGTATTAAAAAATAAAAGACATTAATAAAACATCATTTAAGAAAATGGGTTAGATGACTGAAGTCAAATAAAATAATATTGTGACATGAGACAAAATGAGAATATAAAATTGTCATCTCTAGAAAATGATGTGTGACCAAATAGCCTGTTATCACTAGGAAAATTTAGAGTAAATATGAATGTGTGGCAACTAGCAGTAAGTGTTGTGACAGTTAAAAACATTAAATTCATTGGCTTTCTACCTCATTAGATAAGTAATGAATTTTGCATATTTCAAGATTTAAACTGCCAAACTGCCCATAATTTCTTTTGCATCAGTGAGCACAAAAATATATTAAGGGTCTCAGTAGAACTACTTTATTTTAATAATGCTAATAATATTTTTTGTTTATGTTCAGAGAAAATAAAGTACAGTTTCATTAATTCCAAACCCCTTTTCTGAGTAAACTGCTATGTCAAGTTGCATTTATGTTCAAAACAGATTTACTTTAAATATATTTTTTGGCTGAGTACTTATTAAGGGATGATTTCATCCTGGATATGGAAAATAAATTTATAATTATTAATGCTGTCATCCATAACTTCCATAGTTAGCTAGTTCAAGATGAATATATTGGATATAATACCAAGCTATAGTTTCAAATCATTAAAAATTAAAGCATCAATAAAAATACAAAATGTTCCCCATTAAGTTTAACAAAATTTTGTACCTTTTTAGTTTATAAATAAAATTAAAATTTTTTCTTACTTTTTTCTCCCAAAATAATTAGATCAGCCCCTATTTAATGAAAGAATTTAAGATTTCATTAGTATTAGAACAGACTAAAATTAATAAAGTAGGTATCAATTCTGTTGATCCCATGAAGATTTATTTTAAAATATAAGAAATTAAGTTTTTCTATGTATTCTTCTCTCCTATATTGCTACTTGAAGTCAGGAAAACATTTTTTACCTGTTCTCCTTTTCCCACCTCTAATACCTATAACAATCCCTTTAGGGGTTGTTAGGTTATAGCTTTAGATTATAGCTTTAGGATTATAGCTTTAGAAGTGCATGGAACCTTAAGAGTTCATCTAGTACAATCTCCTCATTTTACAGATAAGGAAACTTGTTTTTTATTCAGTCATTTCAACCATGTGTGACTTTTGGTAACCCTATATTGGGCTTTCTTGACAAAGATACAGAAGAGGTTTTCCATTTCCTTCTCCAGTTTTTTTGTTTGTTTGTTTGTTTTTTTACAGATGAAAAAACTGAGGCAAACAGATTTAAGTGACTTGCCCAGGGTCATGTAGCTAGTAAGTATTTAAGGCAGAATTTGAACTTATGAAGATGAGTCTTCCTGATTCTCAGTCCAGTCTTCTATCCTCTGTGCCAGAGATTAAGAAACCATCTCAAAGTTACACAACTACTAAGTGACTGATGAGGGATATGTATTCCGGTCTACCTGACATTAAAACCTGTATCCTATTCACATACTCAGTGTTTACTGAATCAATTGGCTGATTCATTATCATGAAGAAATCAAATAGAAGTAGTTTGCTGCCATTTTGGAAACAGGACCCTTATTTTCTAAGTCTAACAACATATGACTGTAGCATCTAGAAGAAGCTAATCCTGAGAAAAAGATTATTCAACATCTGTAAATTGAATTTAGAAGCTGACTTAATAGTACACTTCAGAATTGTGTATTCATTTGATGAATGTGGCATTTTCATGTCTAGTTTATTGAAAATATACATGAAATTATTCGGTTGCAAAAAATGCTTGAATACCAGAATAGAGGTAATTTGATGCTAATATTTACACTACAAAACATTGTTATGAAGAAAATGTTATCTAGCACAATTTGTCAGTGTGAAATAATACCAATTATCATCCCAGGGACCCATGCTCAAAAACCATGGAGTAAGTTTTTATTCACTGATTTCCTTCAGTTCTTCCATTTTTATTTTTAAAATTATCTTTCATCAAGCAATAAATAATTTAATAAGCATAAAGTAATTTTTGGATGTTAAGGATACAGACACAATGTATGATGCAATCCCTACATAAAATGAACTTACTTTTTATTGGAGAAGACAATGAATACATATATAAGAAAATGAAATTTTCATTGTTATAGGGAAATTTTCCCACTGTTGTACTCTGGAAAAACACAAGGTAAAAATGGTCTGGCTAACTCAACTGGACTCTATTTAAATACAGCTATCACAATTTCTGATTTAGTATGGTCTTAGTTTCCTTTCCAAATCTCATCTACACACCTATTCACATCTTACTCTCATGCTTCCTTCTTTATTATGCACCTCCAGTCTATCATCCTGAGAATGTTCTCCAGTCTTGACAACCCAGATGTGCATTTGTAAAAAGGCTCACATAAGAATCACAATGAAAAGTATTAACATCTGGGGCAAAAACAGTTAGAAGTAGTAGGTGGCAATGCAAAAAATATCTCATCCAACATCATGAGGGATATTTGGTAGGGTTACAAAAATGGTAGCCCCAAGGAAAGATTTTAGCAGTGAGAGTATTATAGTACTAAGGCTGTTGTGGCCAGCAGAGACAAGGGAGAAGAAATGTTCCATCACTAAGGAGAAAGCAGACTTTCTTCACCTTGGGAAAAAAAAAATCTCATTCATACCATAGTTATTCTCTAGCTTAGTTCACTTGTAAGATGTTTTTAATTCAATGAAATATCCATAACACACACATCTTGACAAAATATTCTAGGCACTATTTTTATACTCAGTAAATGTTAGAAGACCTAACATGCTTGATAAATTGACAAATGCAATTTTGAAATAATAACATGGTAAGGCTTAAAATATGAACCTTCTCCTCAAGGTTTTACTTGGAGATATGCTTCCTTTTTGGCACTATGTAAAGAAGTATAAAGCATTCTTGGATCATCTGCCAATTAAAACCTAGAGATTGGCTGAATGCTTACAGCCATTGAAGTTTGAATACAGATGGTACCAAATTGACGGTCTCCATAGCAACAGAATCTTCCTTAATAACTTTTCCCTAGGAAGAGAAGCATAAAAGAAGAAACAGTCAGATGTATTTTCTTGCAGCATGTTTTCAGAATAACTTTGGAAGCCTATTTGTTCTTAACTGGTGATTGTTTTAAGTGGTCACGAACATTACTAAATTCTCCTGAGGCACCACTTTGAGTGTCAAAGATAAAATTCAAGTAACCTCATGAAGACATAAAAAAGAGTAGAAGCACTTTTAAAAAGCATTTCTGAGTCTGTAGATTGTCATCTCAAATTTTATGTCTGTCAATTGATGCTCTATAATTATGTACAATAGCAATGACTTACCATCTACCTACAAGATTACTTGATTTCCTAATGCCAGTTCCTAATGAAAGTTCAGAATATATATGTAATCAAAGAGAAGACATACTTTACATTATGATGCATAATTTTAAAATCCATACTTCTTCCAAGTATAAGAATTGATTTTTCATCATCTTTTGCCTAAAAGACTTTTAAGTATCCAAAAAAACAGAAAATAGTCAATGAAAATAAATGTGTCCTTTTTTACTATAACATATTTGGAATCATAATTATGATCCCCTAATTTTTTTTTTACTAAAGCTTGATAAATTCTGTGCCAGCCTTTCATATTAACTCTGTGTGAATCTTTAAGTTTTAAATATGTTTCTTATAAACAATAAATTGTTATATTCTTTTTTTCTCATCTATTTAACTGTTCTCATCTGCTTTATGAATGAGGTTATTTTAGTTGCACTTTTCTGACTGTTAATTGAGCATTTACTTCCATCCTATACTCATATATTTTCCTCTCATCTCCTCTTACAAGCAGAAAGGTAATCAGATTAATACTAGTAATTTTTAATTGGAATATTCCATTCCTATTTCTCTACCCCTCCACTTTTCATCGTGTCTAGTTCTCAGTAGGTTTTTTAAGATTTCCTTCTTTTTAATCTCCTCTTTATGATCAACCTTCCAGAGATAGAGCTTGTTTTGTTTATAAGCATTCCCTTCCCTCTAATCTCCCTCTTATATCATCTTATCTTCTTTCTCTGTCCCATTTCCCTGTTGAGTTTATTTTATTTCCACACTTAACTTTGTGTGTTGTGTACAACCTGCATTTATTTGGTTTGGATAAAATGAATATGAAATAGAAGATAAAGGATTATAGATTGCTCCTCTCACTCTTCCTTCCATATTTGGGTACTCTTCTTTTTTTGTGCTCCATTTGTATGAACTAGTAATTACCCTCCATTTCTTTCTCATTTCTTCTTTCTCTACCTTATTTCTTTATCCTTCCTGTTTCTTTCCTTTCTTAAACCAAGAAAACAGACAAAACTTCATTGATACATGTGTTTTTCTTATTCAACTGTCTCTGAGACCCTTGAAGACACTATGAATCTGAAGGGATTTTTATATCTTCCTTCAGTAAGATATTAACATTTCATCATCATTCAGCTTCACTTCTTCATACAATATAGAACAGATAATAAAATTATACATTTAAAGCAGGAATAGCTCCTAAAAGTCATGTAGAGCAACCACCCTTGTTTTGTGGATGAAGAAACAAAGGGTCAGGGAACTAACAGATTACACAGATAGTGAATATCAGAAGAAAAATTGGATATTTAGCTACCATTATCAAATAAGTAGTATCACCGAATGAGAATGAGACTAGTTTGTGATAGAAATGCTGGCAGATCTGCACCATGCTATCTATTTATTGTCCTTCAGTTTTAATCTATAAATGTTACTGGCATGATACAGCTTTGTTTTCTAAGATTTCCTGATTTCTTCTTGAAGGAACTAGATATAATAAACAGATATTACATTTCTGTTGAGATTGTAAGCCTTTAACTGCTTACTTCAGATTTTCAAAACTTATAAGGATCTTCCAAACTGAATCTGTCTACTGTTAAATCTTTGCTTCTGTAAGAATGAAATTTAAGTATATATCTGCTTTTATAAAAATATTGATTATTATTGATAATTTTGTTGAAATATATTTATTTAGTGTTAATGATTTGCAAAGATTTTTCTTCATAATATTACTGTGTAATAATAATAATTATTATTACTGTAATATAAAATTGTCAGTCCACATGATAAGGAGTTAAAAGTTGAATGACTAAATGAATTTACCAAAGGTTGAATGATTAAATGAATTTACCAAAGGTAATATAATTTTGGGCCTTTTATCAACATAAAACTAAGAAAATTATGGTAGATGTGCTACAAAATTTTAAAAAAACATTTTTTTCAAAAGCCCTAAAACCTAAGTATTCATTTTTGGATCATAATATAATCCTTTTCCATTTTTTCTTTATCCTATTAATATGATATTTTCTTTTCCCTATATGACTATCTATTTTTTCCTAGTTAGCTATTTTTGTTATTTCTTTTCACTATGTTTTTCTCTCATACAGAGGAATGGAGAGATGTAGATTCATTCTAAAATCTCATTTCCACATTGGAGAATAAACTCAAAAAATTCACTACAGTGTCTCTGTACTACTTTCCAAATCATTCAATACATATAGATACCACTCTTGACAATAAAGCATTACAAAGAACACCAATTTCTTTTTTAGTTTTGGATAGTTTTATAAATCTATGCTTATTATATTTTAAAGATAAATTAATATGATAATTAGTAATTTAACTTATATAAAAAGTAGTATGTTGATATTCTAAATGAAAATTTTTACGGACTTCTAAGTATAAACAATATATCTGTAAATACATATTATGTGCACATATAATTATAAGTACATTTACACACTTGCAAATGTATACATGTGTGTATATGTATATATGCATTTCAAAGTAGATTGAAGACTTTTTTGCAGGACTAAGATCTAGGAAAGAAAGTCAATAATTAAGCAATTATTAAAATTATACATCTGTTTAACAGCTTACTTAAGCAATATTAGAGTCAGGATAAAACATAAAAAATAAAAAAATAGAAATAAATATGAGATTAAAACATCACTGCTATTATTATTATATTATATGGGCTCACAATCCCTCTTTTTTTGTGCAAATGACTGGTGCAAGTAAGAATAAGAAGTATCAGATACACTAGGAAACTGTTGTAGGTAACAGTCCAAAATATAGGTAATAACTATCTAGATAAATGGAGGGTTGTTGAAATAGACAAATAGAATTGATCAGAAAGATAATTGTTGTCTAAATGTGAGGTAAGACCTACATAAAGGGATAAAGCATAACTCCTGGTAAAAGAACTCTAATCCTTAGGATTTTATTTATGTTTATTGTGCATTATTTCTAACTAAAAACTCGGTGCTGGGAACATCTATTGCACTGACTTTGCTTTCTAATTGCCCTATGGGAAAAACAAAGTTTCAGTCAGAATTGAATTTAGTCAAAGGATCTAGTTTCTTGACTTAGTCACTCTGTGATCCTGGACAAGATACTTCACCTTTTCAAGCCTCAGTCTCCACATCTCTAAGATAGAATTAATGATATTTGCAATATTTACCTCATACATTTGTGGTGAGGTTTAGATGAGAATATCTATGTTAAATGCTTTATGATCTATAAAGTGCTGTCTAAATGTTATTTATTTCTATCTGTTAATATGACATTCTGTGGTAAAGTTTTAGCTATCAAGTATCATACCAATTGTAATATGCATGTTGAACTGAGTAGTTTGTTTCCAAAGATCTGATGATAACTACTGTGAGAAAAAAAATCCTTCTCCACTCTCATTTCCTGGATATTTATTTTAAGCACTTGATACAAACTAGATAGATAATTAGTTGTGGCCCATATCTACTCTTTCATAAAATTATAAACTCCTTGATGGCAAGAATGGTGTTTTATCTATGATAACTGCTATTTATTTAATATAATGGCTAAAGGGGATAGAGTTCCAAGCTATAGTCAGAAACACCTAAGTTCAAATCTGGCCTCAGACACTTATTCCCTTTGTCACCTTGTAAAAGTCACTTAACTAAAACTCAGTTTCCTCGTTTGTAAAGGAAGCTGGAAAAGAAATTGTCAAACCCCTCTAGTAGTTTACCAAGAAAACTCTAAATAGTATCACAAAAGGTTGGACAAAACTAGAACTAAATTGTTGTTGAACAACAATCACTTTGTTTGGCAGGTATTATTGGAATTATATTGTAAAAGATAAATGACTTGCCTGGGGTCACAAAGCTAGTGTCAGAGACAGGATTTAAAAGCAGGTTTTCCTAACTTCAATAGTCTATTTAGTTCAACACCTAATTATTCACCATGTACAACATATTCAAGAAAGGGTTGTGGAATAAAAATGAATACTATTATATTTTAATTCTTTCCTATTTGTAAGAAATATTTTTATTTTTAATAGTATTTCATTTTTTCTTAATTACAAGTCAAGACAATTTTTAGCATTCATTTTTATAAGATTTTGAGTTCCAAGTTTTTCTCTCTCCTGCCCTCCCCTTTTCCAAAAATGGTAGCCAGTTTGATGTAGATTATATATGTAAAGCATTTTCATATTAGTCATAGTTATGAAAAAATACCAGCGAGGAAAAAACACCAAAAAAGTAAGTTTTAAAAATATTCCTCAATCTGCATTCAGAGTCCAGTTCTTTGTTTGGACATGGATAGAATTTTCCTTCTTTAGTTCTTTATACTTGTCTGAGATCACTGAGTTCCTGAGAAGAGCCGAATCATTCATAGTTGATCCTCACACAGTGTTGCTAATATTGTGTACAATGTTTTTTTTCCTAGTTTTGCTCATTTCACTTTGCATCAATTCGTATGTCCTTCCAGGTTTTTCTGAAAGCAGCCTGCTCACTATTTCTCATAGAACAATAATATTCTATTACATTTATATACCACAGTTTGTTAAGACATTCCGCAATTGATGGGCATCTCCTCAATTTCCAGTCTTTGCCACTACAAAGAGAGCTGCTATAAACATTTTTTTTATACATGTGAATCCTTTTAATTTTTATGATCTCTTTGGGAGACAAATTAGCAATAGTATTGATCAATCAAAGAGTATGCACAGTTTAGTTCCCTTTTGGTCATAGTTCCACAGTGCTCCAGATTGGTTGGATCAGTTCACAACTCCTGTAACAATTCATTAGTGTTTTCCCCACCTCTCCAGTATTTATCGTTTTCATTTTTTGTCATATTAGCCAATGATAGCCAATGAGATGGTACCTCAGAGTTGTTTTAATTTCTATTTCTTTAATCAAAAATAATTTAGTGTACTTCTTCATATACCTATTAGCTTTGATTGCTTCATCTGAAAACTGCTTCTTCAAATCCTTTGACTATCAATTTGGAGAATGGCTTGTATTCTTATAAATTTGAGTCAGCTCTACATATATTTGAGAAATAAGGCCTTCATTAAAGACATTTGCTATAAAGATTGTTTCTCAGGTTTCTACTTTCCTTCTAATCTGAGTTTCATTGATTTTCTTTGTGCAAAAGCCTTTTAATTTATGTAGTCAAATTTATCTATTTTGCATTACAAAATGCTTTCTCTCTCTTGTTTGGTCATGAATTCATTCAATGCCATACCAATCCAACTACCAATAATTATTTGACAGTTAACATTTCTAATACGGTATTGAATAATAGTGGTGATAATATTTATTCAGAGATTTCACCTTTGATCTTTTGAGGAAGGATTCTAACTTACCCCATGACTGATGGTTTAGATAGATATTGCTTATCATTTTTAAAAATACTTCCTTTATGATTATGCTCTCTAGTGTTTTTCATAGGAATGGATATTGCATTTTCTCAGAAGCTTTTTGTGTATCTATTGAGATAATCATATGATTTCTGTCAGTTTTGTTATTGATATCATTAAATATGTTGATACTTTTCCCAATATCAAAGCAACCCAGCATTCCTAGTATAAATTCCATCTGATCATATTGTGTAATCTTTGTGATATGTTAATGAAACTGCCTTGATAGTATTTTGTTCAATATTTTTGCATTATATTCCTTAGGAACATTGATCTATAATTTCCTTTTTCTGTTGTAGGTCTATCTGATTTAGATATCAGCACCATATTGGTGCCATAAAAGGAGTTTGACAGAACTCCTTCATCTATTTTTACAAATTGTTTATATGGTATTACAATTAATCATTCTTTAAATGTTTAGTAGAATTTGCTTATGAACCCATCTGGGCCCAAGGATTTTTTCCCATAGAGTTCATTAATAGCTTGTTCAATTTCTTTTTCTAAAATGGGGTTATTTAGACATTCTATTTCCTGAACTGTTAATCCATGTTCTATATTTTTGCAAATATTCATTAATTTTGCTCAGATTGTCAGATTTATTGGCATATAATTGGGCAAGATATTTCCTAATAATGTTCTAATTTCTTCATTATTGATTATTTCACCCTTTACATTTTTGATACTAGATATATGGTTTTCTTCTTTCTTTTTAATCAAATTAACAATGGCTTTTTTTTTATTATAAAAACCATATCCTATATTTATTAGCTCAATAGTTTTTTGGTTTGTTTATTACTTTCAATCTTATTAATTTCACCTTTGATTTTCAGGTTTTTCCAATTTGGTGCTCAATTGGGGATATTCAATTTGTTCTTTTCATAGTTATTTTAGTGGCATGTCTAATTCATTGATCTGTTCTTTTTTTTCCATTTTGCTGATGTATGAATTTAGAGAAATAAATTTTATCCTAAGTAATGCTTAGGCTATATCCCATATATTTTGATACATTGTCTCATTATTGTCATTTTCTTAAAAGAAATTATTGATTATTACTATGATTTCTTCTTTGACCTACTTATTCTTCAATATTAGATTCTTTAGTTTCCAATTAATTTTAATATATCTTTTAACTTTTAATACATCTTTAATATATCTTTGTTAAATATATTTTGTTGTGTTATCTTGCAAAAAGAATACATTAAATATTTCTGCCTTTCTACATTGGATTTTTAAGATTTTATATGCTATTATATAGTCAATTATTGTGTAAATGCCTTGTGCTATTGAGAAAATGTATCTTCCTTTGCGTTCCCATTCAGTTTTCTTCAAAGGTCTGTTTCTTTATTTTTTGTTGGATTTATCAAGTTCTTTGAGGAGACAGCTAAGGTTCCCCCACTAGTATAGTTTTGCTTTCTCTTTCCTCCTGTAATTTACCTAACTTCTCCTTTAAGAATTTGATTACTATGCTATTTGTTGTATGTATATTTAGTATCTATATGGCTTCATTGTAGTATCTTTTGGCAAGATATAGTTTTCCTCCATATCTCTTTTAATTAAGTCAATTTTTGTTTTTACTTTGTCGCAGATTAGGATTGCTCCACCTTTCACCACCCCCCTAATTTTAACTTCAGCTGAAGCATGGTTGATTGCTCCAGCCCCTTACTTTTACTCTTCATGTGTCTCCCTGGTTCAAGGGTGTCTCTTTTAAACAACATATTGTAAAATTCTGTTTTTTAATGTACTCTGCTATCTACTTCCATTCTATGGGAGAGCTCTTCCTATTCCCATTCACAGTTTTAATTACTACCTATGTATTTTCCACCTTCCTGTTCTTCCTCCTATTTGTTCTTTCTCCTTTCATCTTTCCCTCCTTACTAGTGTTTTGCTTCTACCACCTCCCCTGATCTGTCCTTCTTTCTGTCAGTTCACCCCCACCCCTGCTTTCCTTAACCTCCTTCTCCTCCTACTTCTCTTTCAGATAAAATAGATTTCTATAGTCATTCAACTGATTGTGTATATCATTCCCTAATTGAGCCAATACTGATGAGAATAGAATTCTTGTGCCAAAGGCTGCAGGCCCTGGTTGTTTATCTTGTGCTGCAATGATACTGCCTTGAAGACAACACTGGTGTTTGGTTTTTCACTAGGGGTAAGCAGCGTTATGAGTGGCTGGTATTGCTGGAAGACATAGGAGTGTTGATCCAAATTCAAAGTGGTGGTGTCTAATGTGTGCTCAGGCTGGTAGGGTGTTTCTGCATTTCAGGGCTACACTAAAGCACAGATATGTCTGGCTACTGGCAGCTGCCTGTTTGCCCGGGGCCAGGGGCTATGTTGATGCTCTTGTCATGGGTCCAAGTGGTTGTTTTTTTGCTTAGACACCATAGTGTTGCCATTTACCTGCTTGCCCAGAACCACACTGAACTAGCCAGTCTATTTTCTTAGATACCCATAGGGTTAAAATCTACCTGTTTTCAGCCACTGGAGATTTCCTTTTTGCCTGGGGCTGTGCTGAAGTCCAACTTGGTTCTCTGAGCTGGAATCTGCTTGTTTCCCAGGCCATGCTAAAGCAAGTTGGATGTGGAGTTTCCCTGGTCTCAGCATTTGTCTGCTACACCAAGTAATGTTCAGAATCTACCTCTGGTTAACTAATGTCGGACTTACTGTTGGCTTGCTGGGACACTTACATTCCAGAGCTGTGATCCCCATTTACCCAGTGAGGCAAATTTCTCCCAAATTTCTTGCTCTCAGAGATTATTTCCCCCTCTGAAATTGTTCCAGGATTTGTTTGGGGGTGCAAATTTGTTGAATATTTTATGGTTGTTAGGAGGTGAATGTGAGAGAGTTATGGCAATTTACAGTTTACTTCACCATCTTGGCTCCTAAAAGTCAACTTCTGTAAGAAATATTTTAAAATTGTAGATCTGCTTAAGATACCAGTGAATTAGTCCTTTTGCAATTATTCTGACATTTTGATTTTTTTCTCTTTGCTTTGATGATTAAGATAACTAGTGAAAAATGTTTAATAGAATTTGCTTGCCATGTTACAAATGGTGAAAAAGACAACATATCTATTATGTACAGAATTCCAAATATGGTTCTATATATTTTTCCTTTTACTATGTAAATGTTCTGCCTTCATGTTTAAGAGGGGTTTTCATTGAAATTAATGCAATTTTACTCTTTATTTTCCCTAGTTTTCCCACGATCTGTCTCATCTGAAGCTTATCTATTTTCTGTGTTTCTCTTCTGAGATGGTATAGTCATAAATCACATTTTTTCCTCTCCTAAAAGCCCATAGTTTCCCTTTAATTTTTCTGACTGAGTTAGGTTGCAGAAAGGCAGAGATTATTACTGTATTGGCCCTGAGGCAGACAAGTAAATTCTTGTACCCTCCTACCTCTTTTGCTTCTAAGCAACATTTCAATAGAAAATATACAAAAGGGAGTCACCAAGATAAGCATATTTTCAGAATACTTTATTTCAGAAGCATGAATAAAAATGTTACCAACTTTATGTTGCAGAAACTATGAGTACAGCATTTTCACACATGGTAATGAGAATTGCGGTCTCAAAAGGTGAATTGCTCCCTCTCCTTGCCAAAACTAACCTCCTCTCCTGCAACATTTATTCCATTTCTATCTATCTCCTTCATGACCTTATTCCATCAGTCATCCCCTCTCTTAAACACTTGTGCATCTTCAAGTTCTGCAGAGCCTTAAAAATAAAAGTTCTTCTCTGACCCTGTCACTCTCTTTAGCTATTGTTCCAGCTCACTTTTCCCCTTTCTGTTAAATTTCTGGAAAGAGTATCTTACACTCAAACTTCCTCGTTACCCACTGTCCTCTCAACCCCTTACATTCTCTCCCTACTTCTGTTCTGTTGTAGTTCTCCCAAGTTGTCAATGGGCTTTTGTCGTGGTCCTATTCTTTGTTTTCTGTCCTCACCTTTTTTGACCTTTATAGAATTTGACACGGGCTCATTTTACCTCTTTGCTACTCTCTCTTGCCTTAGCTTTTGGGAAATTGCATACTCAGTACTCTCCTACCTTTATTGATGCCTTTTTAATTTTTACATTCCTAACCCCAGAAGAAAATAACTACACAAAGGGATATCTTGTTCCTTAGATTTTTCATAGCATTTTTCATAAAGTTGCTCTTTGCAATTATCTCACTTTCTTTTATATCACAATTATTTATGTACATGGCTATTTTCATGTTGGAGTATAAGTTTTTTTAGACCACCATTTGTGCAATGTTTGTGTCCCCATCCTTGTACTACATAATATTTATAGTACTCTATAATAAATGTTTACTGAACCAAAGAATAAATAAACAAATGTAAATCAAACATTAATATACAATTTAATGTTTACAAAAAGGACTACACATAGTGTTTGCATTTGATGTTCACAGCAACCATATGTGGTAGAGAATATAAATACAATAATGTTTCATTATTGCCTATGAGGAACTTTACTTTGGGAGAGTTGAAACTTGAACTAATTTTCTTTTTCATTGCAGCATAATTTCTTCAGTGTCATAATAATTATTGTCCATTTGTATAATACTTTACAATTAGTAAATTTCTATTTTTAGGAAAATCCTCTAAGTAAAAAGCCTAAATCTCATCTCCATTTCATAAATAGGAATAAACTAAACTAATTACCCTTCTATAGACTCATGATTACCAATAGAACTTAAAGTAGAGTCTGAGGTACTTGACTTGACTACAAGTCTACTTCACCAAGAGGTTTGTCTAGTAATTAGGACACATAGCAATGTGCCTAAGAAAATAATGCTTACAAAAATAAGAAAACTATCTAAGTGAATTTTCTCAGATTCTTGCTCCTTCTATCATTTATGACCTTTATTTCTTCCAGGAATATCTTACATTATGTCTTTTTATCTGCCCAGTCAGCAATGTTCCTTGCCTATCAGAAAGCCCAATAGTTGTTTTCTCAATTCACTTTGCAAAGCCAGTGTTTTTTTTTAATGTTTCTCTGTATATAATCCTCCCTTGTGACTATAAAAGGAGAATGAGCTGCCCTTGAAGTAAGACAGAAAATAAGTGGATGTATCTAAGTCTACCTTGGTGCTCCTTTCAAACATGTAAAGAATGATGAGCCCTCCTATATATGGGATAGATCCTTTCTGAAAAAACATGGACAAGAATCACACAGGACTAAATTATTTGTGGGGTGGAGTGGAAGCAGAGGGAATGCCATGCAAAGAGCACTGGATTTGGAATCTATGTTCCAATTGGTTCTGCCTTCTCTTTACTTTCAGAATGATCTGGAATGTCATCTTCCTTTTTTGGATTTCCATTTCCTCCTATATAGAAATACAGGGTTAGAGTATCTGATAGCTAAGTTCCTTTCTAGCTCTAACTTTATGATCCAGTGATCTAATAAAGTTCAAATAATGATTACAGCTTTTCATGAGAATTATTTTAGAATTGTTATGTAGATATGAAATTCTGCTTTTCAGAGGAGCCATTTTCATAAAAACAACCTGTAGAATACAGGATAAAGAAAAAAGTTTTGGTAGTTTTTGTTAGCAGTAGAATGTTCCAGTGAATATTTTCATTACCACAATCAATGAACAAGCACTTATTAAATACCTACTATATTACAGGCAATTTGCAGGATAATATGAATACAAATATAAACAATGAAACAGTTGCTATTCTCATTATTATTTAAGTCACTACTTAGCTTCAGCTGATTTAAGATTTAATAGCTGGATTTTTTTTTTAAACACTGGTTTCTGGACAAAAATACTTTTTAAGTTTTAAAGCACCATATAAATGTGAGCCATTATTATTTTTATTGTGTGACGTGACTATGAATGAGTGAATTTAAAACCAAGTAAGCATTTTCTTCCCTCACTAAAACAACAGTAATTCTGATATTACTATTATTGCTACTATAACAACTACTGATATTAATAATAATAGGATATTTGAATGCAAGTATAGAAATGCCATCTGCTAAACTGTGGGAGGAAATTGTATTCATCATATATGGATTTTTAAAATATGTTCCAGTGAGTATACCCATTTCCATGAACAATTTTTCCATGATGGGTGGGTTTTATTTTGTATGTTGTTTATAGGTGACATAGTAATAAATTTGTGATGCTAGAATTGTAAAATACTCATTTATGTTATTTTAATGAACTAGCCCTGAATCCTTTTGTTGTTGGTTTCTTTTTGTTACATATGGTCCTTAATTAATTGGAAGCTGGTGTACAGGGGACAGATGGATTATCCAAAAGACATGCTGATATGTTGTGTTTCTATCATATTTAAATATTTTCTAGGCCCAGTGATGCTTTTTGACATACTGAAATATTTTACATAGCTTTCTTTCATTTGCCTCTAACATTCATCTCATAAAGTTGTTGTTATACAAAATGATAATATAATATCTAGAAAGGAGGACCTACTTTGGTTTATAATACCTTATATTTATATAGTATTTTACTGTTTATTTTACTCTCTGCAAAGTGCTTTCCCCAAAACAACCTTGTGAAATGGTTAATTTCAGTATTATCCTCATTTTACAGAAGAAGAAATTATAGCCCAGATAAATTAATTGACTTTCCTAGTTCTAACATTAGTTAATGTAAGAGCAGAGATTTCAACTAAAATCTTTCTTTTTTATAACTTTTTTGTTTTTGTTTTAAGTTTTTTTTTTTAATTTAATAGCCTTTTATTTACAGTTTATATGCATGGGTAACTTTACAGCATTAACAATTGCCAAACCTCTTGTTCCAATTTTTCACCTCTTACCCCCCCCCCCCCCCAGATGGCAAGATGACCAGTAGATGTTAAATATATTAAAATATAAATTAGATACACAATAAGTATACATGACCAAACCGTTATTTTGCTGTACAAAAGAACCAGATTCTGAAATATTGTACAATTAGCTTGTGAAGGAAATCAAAAATGCAGGTGGGCATAAATATAGGGATTGGGAATTCAATGTAATGGTTTTTAGTCATCACCCAGAGTTCTTTCTCTGGGCATAGCTGATTCAGTTCATTACTGCTCCATTGGAAATGATTTGGTTGATCTCATTGCTGAGGATGACCAGGTCCATCAGAACTGGTCATCATATAGTATTGTTGTTGAAGTATATAATTATCTCCTGGTCCTGCTCATTTCACTCAGCATCAGTTCGTGTAAGTCTCTCCAGGCCTTTCTGAAATCATCCTGTTGGTCATTTCTTACAAAACAATAATATTCCATAATATTCATATACCACAATTTATTCAGCCATTCTCCAACTGATGGGCATCCATTCAGTTTCCAGTTTCTAGCCACTACAAAAGGGCTGCCACAAACATTCGTGCACATACAGGTCCCTTTCCTTCTTTATAATCTCTTTGGGATATAAGCCCAGTAGTAACACTGCTGGATCAAAGGGTATGCACAGTTTGATAACTTTTTGAGCATAGTTCCAAACTACTCTCCAGAATGGTTGGATTCGTTCACAACTCCACCAGCAATGCATCAATGTCCCAGTTTTCCCGCATCCCCTCCAACAATCATCACTATTTTTTCCTTTCATCTTAGCCAATCTGACAGGTGTGTAGTGGTATCTGAGAGTTATCTTAATTTGCATTTCTCTGATTAATAATGACTTGGAGCATCTTTTCATATGATTATAAATAGTTTCAATTTCTTCATCTGAGAATTGTCTGTTCATATCCTTTGACCTTTTTTCAATTGGAGAATGGCTTGATTTTTTATGAATTAGAGTTAATTCTCTATATATGTTGGAAATAAGGCCTTTATCAGAACCTTTGACTGTAAAAATATTTTCCCAGTTTATTGCTTCCCTTCTAATTTTGTCTGCATTAGTTTTGTTTGTACAAAAACTTTTCAGTTTGGTATAATTGAAATTTTCTACTTTGTGATCAGTAATGATCTCTAGTTCTTCTTTGGTCATAAAGTCCTTCCCCTTCCACAGGTCTGAGAGGTAAACTATCCTGTGTTCCTCTAATTTATTAATAATTTCATTCTTTATGCCTAGGTCATGAACCCATTTTGACCTTATCTTGGTGTATGGTGTTAAGTGTGGATCAATGCCTAGTTTCTGCCATATTAGTTTCCAATTTTCCCAGCAATTTTTATCAAACAGTAAGTTCTCATCCCAAAAGCTGGGGTCTTTGGGTTTGTCAAAGACTAGGTTGCTATATTTGTTAACTGTTTTATCCCTTGAACCTAACCTATTCCACTGATCAACTAATCTATTCCTTAGCCAATACCAAATGGTTTTGGTAACTGCTGCTCTATAATATAATTTTAGATTTGGTACAGCTAAGCCACCTTCATTTGATTTTTTTTTTATTATTAATTCCCTTGAAATTCTTGACCTTTTATTTTTCCATATGAATTTTGTTGTTATTTTTTCTAGGTCATTAAAATAGTTTTTGGGGAGTCTGATTGGTATAGTGCTAAATAAATAGATTAGTTTAGGTAATATTGTCATCTTTATTATATTTGCTCGCCCTATCCAAGAGCATTTAATATGTTTCCAATTGGTTAGATCACACTTAATTTGTGTGAAAAGTGGTCTGTAATTTTGCTCATAAAGTTTCTGATTTTCCCTTGGCAGATAGATTTCTAAATATTTTATATTATCAGTAGTTACTTTAAATGGAATTTCTCTTTGTAACTCTGACTGTTGGATTTTGTTAGTGATATATAAGAATGCTGATGACTTATGTGGGTTTATTTTATAATCAGCAACTTTGCTAAAGTTGTGGATTATTTCTAATAACTTTTTAGTAGAATCTCTGGGGTTCTCTGAGTATACCATTATATCGTCGGCAAAGAGTGATAATTTGGTTTCCTCATTGCCTATTCTTATTCCTTTAATCTCTTTCTCAGCTCTTATTGCCAAAGCTAGCATTTCTAATACAATATTAAATAGTAACGGTGATAGTGGGCAACCTTGTTTCACTCCAGATCTTATTGGGAATGGTTGCAGTTTGTCTCCATTACATATGATGCTTACTGATGGTTTTAAATAGATGCTGCTGATTATTTTAAGGAAAAGTCCATTTATTCCTATACTCTCAAGTGTTTTTAATAGGAATGGATGTTGGATTTTATCAAATGCTTTTTCTGCATCTATTGAGATGATCATATGGTTTTTGTTAATTTGGTTATTAACATGGCCAATTATATTGATAGTTTTCCTAATATTGAACCAGCCCTGCATTCCTGGTATAAATCCTACTTGATCATAGTGTATTATCCTGGAGATGATTTTCTGTAGTCTTTTTGCTAATATCTTATTTAAGATTTTAGCATCAATATTCATTAGGGAGATTGGTCTATAATTTTCTTTCTCTGTTTTCAACCTACCTGGTTTAGGTATCAGTACCATGTCTGTGTCATAGAAGGAATTTGGTAGGACTCCTTCATTCCCTATTTTATCAAATAATTTATATAGCATTAGGGCCAATTGCTCTTTAAATGTTTGGTAAAATTCACATGTAAATCCATCTGGTCCTGATGATTTTTTCTTAGGGAGTTGTTTAATTGCCTGTTCTATTTCTTTTTCTGAAATGGGACTATTCAAGCAATTTACTTCCTCCTCTGTTAATCTGGGAAGTCTATATTTTTGGAGGTAGTCATCCATTTCACTTAGGTTATCAAATTTATTGGCATAAAGTTGAGCAAAATAACTCCTTATTATTTCTCTACTTTCCTCTTCATTGGTGGAAAGTTCTCCCTTTTCATTTTTAAGACTACTAATTTCATTTTCCTCCCTCCTTTTTCTAATCAGATTTACCAAAGGCTTATCTATTTTACTGGCTTTTTCATAGAACCAACTCTTAGTTTTATTAATTAGTTCAATAGTTTTTTTTACTTTCAATATTTTTAATTTCTCCTTTTAATTTTAGAATTTCAAATTTAGTATTTGATTGGGGGTTTTTAATTTGGTCTTTTTTTTAGTTTTTTTAGTTGCAAGCCCAATTCATTAATCTTTTCTTTCTATGTTTTATTCAAGTAAGCCTCTAAGGATATAAAATTCCCTCTTATTACCTCTTTGGCTGCATCCCACAAATTTTGGTATGACGTCTCATCATTGTCATTATCTTGAGTGAAATTATTAATTGTATCTATAATTTGCTGCTTCACCCAATCATTCTTTAAGATGATATTGTTTAGTTTCCAATTACTTTTTGGTCTATTTCCCCCTAACTTTTTGTTGAATGTAGTTTTTATTGCATCATGATCTGAAAAGAAAGCATTTACTATTTCTGCTTTCTTGCATTTAATTTTGAGGTCTTTATGTCCTAATATATGGTCAATTTTTGAATAGGTTCCATGAATTGCTGAGAAGAAAGTATATTCCTTTCTATCTCCATTCAATTTGTTTTAAGTTTTGAGATACAAATTCTATCCCTTTCTTCCTACCTTCCTGAGATGGTAAGCAGTGTGATATAGATTATACATGTGAAGTTATGTAAATATTTTCATAATAGTCTTTTTGTGCAAAAAGAGAAACAGAAACAGAGAAACAGAAAAAGACAGAGAAACAAAGAGTGAGAGACAGAAAGAGTGACAGAGAGAGAGAGAGACAGAAAGAGAGAAAGAGACAGAAACGAGAGAGTGACAGAGACAGAGACAGAGAAGAAGAGAGAGAAGGAGGATGGGAGGGAGAGAACAATATTATACTTCAGTTTGAATTCAGACTATCAATTTTTTCTCTGGAGGCAAATAGCATTTTTTCATCATGAGTTCTCAATGTAGATCTTTCAATATAGTCCTTGTGCTCCTTCCATTATACCATGTAGTCCTAAGGAAATCATGTTTCCACAGTGATCATTCATTCATGAATGGAATAATTTACTTGCTTCATGCTGACCAGGACCATGACTAGAGAAAGGCAAGAGGAGCCTTTATTCAGGGCAATTAAGTGTCCAAGTGTAGGCAAGATGAAACACTGGGGCAATGGGAGTCAAGAATGTTCCAGGAACAGAGATTAAAAAGCCAACTGACAGCATTTGTGTTTTTGTAGACTAGGAGAGCTTATGTGACATGTTCTTATTAGAGGAACATTAATTTTCTTGCAAGGTTCTTCAGATCTATTCTAAAATAACAGTATAAGCTGTAGAATAGTCACTGAGTTAGGGTAGAGATTGACCCTATTTTATCAACTCTCTCTCTCTCTCCTTTCACCTTGAAGGTTGCCTTCCACATTGCCACAAGTGATTTCTCCAAAAGCAACCTAGCCTTGCTTCATTGTACATTTTGTGACTTGAGGAGAGACAAGCAGTCCAGGAACCAGAATCAGGATTAGAAAATTCCCCCAGTTAAAACCCATTATTGTCTTTTGGATGGGGGATGGTATTTCTGGTGAGTGATCAAGGCTAAGGAAGATATTCAGCATTTCTTCATCTGCTGGTGAACTATACATTTCTAGGGATACATATGTCCCTCCATTCTAGGACCCCCAGTTTTGCCCTCCCTGTCTACTTAAACTTTTGTAATGCCCAAAACTTAGAAAATGGGAATGAGGGCCTCCCTGTGAGATAAGATAGAAGATGTTTTAGGGGTAATATCCCAACCCTTTACCCATGCAAGTTAGGTTTTTTTTCCTTAAAAAAGTAGATATCTTCCTGGAGGTAACTAAAGCAGGAGGGGAAAGGAATTCCTGAATCCTCCATTCTATAGCTCCCTTAATTAAAGCTTTTCTCTCCCAAGGAGCTTAAACTTTCCAGGGACTAGAAGGGATGAGATATAATTATGGGATGCCCTTCCTACTTAGTCATTTGTCCTGAGTCATCCATAATGCCAGGAATCCCTGCATGGAGGAGCTAGTTCTTAATCGCCACAGAGGAAGGCCAAATTCTAACTACCTAGTTAAAAGCAAGGCAACTAGGAAGAGCAATGGACAGAGCACTGGGCCTGGAGTAAGGAAGACCTGA